>NC_139606.1:24940175-25016294 GCF_964270895.1 Podarcis filfolensis
GGTTCATACGCACCCATAAGTGATGCAATAAATAGTTACTAGTGTCTCAGCAGATCATATCAACATCACAACGTTCATAGAAGACACTTGAGTCCGTACAAATGAATTAATAAAATGTGATGTTTGAATTGGGTCTTAAATCAAAACAAGTCCCCCCTTTTCATCATCATGTTTTAATAACACTGTATTTCATTGCCCTAGACCAGGGATGTCCAACAGGTCGATCGCGATCTACTGGTAGATCCCCAGGTGGTTTTGGTAGATTGCAGTCGATCGCTGGGTAAAATAGAATCCACCCCCTCGCTCCGTTCTCCATTGTTGCACTCTCTGCAGAATGGAAGATGGAGTTTATTCATTGAGGCTGTTTGTTTCCCCAGCGGTCTGTTGGTGAGTGGCTGTTCCTCTTTCTCCCCCCAAACCCTTAAAAATGGGGCTTTCCTCCTCCCTAAAAAAGCTCAACCTTTGGCCTGAACCCCCCAAAAAACCAGGGGTAGATCACTGCCAGCTTTTAATTCTGTAAGTAGATTGCAGTCTCTTGGGAGTTGGCCACCCCTACCCTAGACTCATGAACAAAACATATCCAACTTTCCATGAGTTGGTGTGTGTGCATGCAGTGCTGTCTTTAAAGCCTACCAGACTGGTGATAGAAACCAGAGTTTGATAAAGCCCATGGATGAAATATCCTCTTGCTTCTGGCTAGTCTATAATTTTCTGTATCAACAAAGAAATGGGCCAGGGCTGACTATAGAGTATAGCAGTGTCAGGCATTTATTGGGTTCCAAGGCTGGCAGGGGGCCCATTGATCCAATGGCAGCACCATTCCCTGTTGGTAGGGAGCACCTAAGGTGGTGAGAGAAGTAGGAGGAGGACCTTCTTAGTTCGCATGCCTTGCCCCTTCCAAGTTATGGGTGTCTTGCCCAAGGCCATCAGGTATCATCATGGACCATAATATTTAAATCTATTTTCTTAATCTGCACAAACTGCAACTTCTTGGAGTTACAATGGCCTTAGTTTAAGGCAACTTGATCACAGGAACATAGCAGAAGATCATACACTGGTGATCCTGTGTGAGCTTTGGGATCATGTGCTAACCTTGTTCCCTCTCCTCTTTAGGCACAGGCACACACAAAAAGAATTCAGAAGCTTATGCTTCCGTTTCTGACTTTGATTTGGCTGACTTCCATAGATTCTAGCATTTTATGTGGGGGGAAAAGGGTTTCATAATTGAGAACAGGAAAGCAATAGCTGCACTCAAAATTCTGTTCAGCCCCTGGACTCCAGCCCTTGTGTTTGCAAGGATTGATAGTTATTATTGTGTTGTCTGAAAGTTTCTCTGGTAGCTACAGTGATAGCTGTTTCAGTTACAGACAACAGCTAAAAGATCCAGGACATGGATTCCACCAATAGAGAAGATCAGCACAACCGACAATAGCCACAATAATCTTTTCAAACGTCGAAAACAAAAATTGACACTAATGACTGGCTATATTCCTGTGTACATCTAACCCTAGCGAAAGCTGAAAGACCAAATAGAAGAGCAAGACTATTAAGATGCAAATTGTAACCACTAACAGCCCAGTTTCCCCAAAAACTCCACCAAAGCAAGCCCATTCATTTCATTTCAACATGGCAGAACACTTTAATTATTAGTCCGGACAATACTAATGCATAACATTGCAGAAGGAATAGGAGCTGATAGTGGCCAGCTGGGAAATTGATTCTGAAGCCTTTAATTAGACACCATTAAATAGCCTGGAAGCAACTGACGCATCTGGTCAATTATATTATGGACAACGACAAATATCTCAACATACATAATGCAAGTAAGTAGCATAGAATGAAATCATCTGCCTTAGGTGGAAAAGAAGCTTTAATCCTGATTTGGAGCAGAATAAAGTGTATAACTTTGATCACAATAAAAAGAAATAGTTCAACTCTCGGAAGGAACATTGGCCTAGGGCTTTGGTTTTGATCTAATTCCCTATCCCACTACACATACTGATAGTTGTGGCCTGTAGCCACAGAAAACATTTTTCATACAAATCTGACCCTATTGGCTACTGTCCTAACAAGACTTCAGATCATGGGCAGGGGAACCTTTTTCAGCCTGAGTGTCATATTGTCCTGTGGGCAACCTTGATGGGGAAGGAGCTGGGTGAGGCCCATAAATGCTGGGTGAGGCCAGAGGTCAGAGTAGGCACCGCCAGATGCAAAATAGGTGGATCAATGGATGTGACTCTTACCTTTGTACCGTTGGCTACATTCCAGCCATGAAAAGGTCAGAGGTTTCTACATATCCTGGTATCTCTCCATCCAGGCAAGCAAGAGGGATTATCAAATCTTAACAACAAATTCAAGACAAGTAAATGCACTTGAGGAAGGTGTACAACAGCAGTAGTGGTAGATGTGACCTGAGGAGAAGGCTGCATGCATCCCTTGAGCCTGAGATTCCCCACCATTAAGGTCAAGGACTGAGTTCTTAAAGACCCTATTAAACCACCCAGGACTACCAGTATCTCAATCCAAGCAGGCTCCTAATGGTTACATGGCAGAATCACAAACAGGATTTTATGAGCCCGGTACTAGGTCCTATGGGGTGGGAGAGGGGGCAGAGGGAAGAGGGGAACACTTTTCACTTTGTATGGGGCCAACCAGGTCAAAGTTAGTGCAGACTGTTTCATGAGCTAAAAGCAAGGTCAAAATCTCCAGTGTGCCAGCCCAGAAGCCTCACAAGTCGCCTCTGACATTGATGACTTCTGGGCAAATACTGTGAGGTGGAAGGACATGAGATGCAAGCATGTGCCTACTGCATATTGTCTTGCCCAACCCCTGAGCCCAGAAAAACATGTTTGTAGACCTTCCATTGAGTTATCCAGACTATTATGGGCTGGGGTGCATTTTGCAGCCTCTCCCTCTGTTTGGCCCGTGCATTTTGTCTGGTATTGGGAGAAACACCCAAGCTTGCTTTCCCTGCAGATGCTACCACCAAATGTTTGCTGCTAGATCAGGTATTTATTAAGCAACTGCAGAAATGAATGAAGTTTGGCCTTGCCTCTTTCCAGAGTTTGTGGCATTTAAGAATTGTTCGTGATTAATCTGATGGGTATCACAAATGAGGCCAGAACAAGTGCTACACTGAGCAGGGTATCATTGTATGTGTGTGAACCAAGACATCTTTACCAGTGCTAGAAATGCAATTTTCAGGGCCCTTAAATTCCCACCCCCCCCAAACCTGATAGGAAGTCACTGGATTGGAGCTGTCATCCCCTACCTGTTAGAGATATCTTCCCAGAATGTCAGACTTTATCCACACATGTAGCAAGACAGTCTCTTTATCTATTCATCTCTCGATGCAAGGCGTTGTGATTCTGTTGTTTCTAATGAGAGAGATACCAGGGCTCTGCCTTGTTTTCGGTGACAAGAGGAGATCAGATACTGTCTATTACACGGAAGGTTATGCCAGAAATAGTGCTATGTCTTTCCACCGGGGCAATCAATAACCTATTCTTCAGCAATCGCCAAGTCATAACGGTGTCAATTACCAGAAGAGTGTTCGGGAGTTTCAGTTATATCTTTATATAAGAAAGAAAGGGGGAGGTTGCAAGAGCTGGCGTTACAGAGAAGAAAACATATGTGACAACAAAGCTAATTAAATAATTCACACCTGAGAAGGACCAGGATCCAATCAGGACATGTGGGTAAAAGTCAATTGAGTCCGAAACAGTGAGGAATGAAATTGTATGGTATCACACCTTTTTCCTGGCCCGCAATCGAAGCCCACATGTGCAAAGGGTTAAGTAAACCAATGCAGCCCATCTGATAATCAGTTCAGTGACACATCTGCAAGTTGTCACAGGCCTGGAGTTTCATAATTGATCTGGTCAAGCTTTGAAATAGATCCGCAGGCCTCAACAGTTAATTTCTCTCTCTCTCTCTCTCTCTCTCTCACTCTCTCTCTCTCTCTCTCTCTCTCTCTCTCTCTCTCTCCTAAATAGTCCAAAGGGTGAAATGTAACTCTCTCAATCTTACACAGTCATATGTTAAGGCAGGGTAAGAGGAATATGTGTTAGAAGAGTAAAAACATAAACATACACATAATAGAAAATGGCTTTGAGTGTGCAGCTTCAATCACTTCCAAGCACAGTAGGCAGTCTATTCAGGCCTTAAGGTGAGCACATGTGGCCTTAAAATGGGAAAGGGAGGGGTGGTGTATGCAGGTCTCACCACAAATCTCCACATGCTCCAGTTCTACTCCAAACCTTCTCGCATCCACCATGGTGGTCTGAAGGGGGATTTTAAGCACATTTGGGTGAGCACACCTTCAAACTTAGCTACAACTGGGAACCCTATCTGGATGGGGACAAGCTGGTTTCAGTGGTCTATTCTGCGGTAACCTCACAGTCAGGTTACTGCAATGTGCTATATGCAGGACCGCCTTTGAAAACTGTCCTGTTTTCTGCATGCTTCCTGATTTCGCTGCTGTTCTCATCACCATCAGATGGCTAGAATGGGGAAAGGGAACCAGTAGGAGGGCCGAGGGATTTTGATCCAAGCTGGAGGATAATTCAGTGGAAAGTCCTCATTTCTCCATGCCTAGTTCAAGAGAAGAAGAAGAAGAAGAAGAAGAAGAAGAAGAAGAAGAAGAAGAGAAGAAAAGTTTGGATTTGATATCCCGCTTTATCACTACCCGAAGGAGTCTCAAAGTGGCTAACATTCTCCTTTCCCTTCCTCCCCCACAACAAACACTCTGTGAGGTGAGTGGGGCTGAGAGACTTCAGAGAAGTGTGACTGGCCCAAGGTCACCCAGCAGGTGCATGTGAAGGAGCGGACAGGCGAACCCGGTTCCCCAGATTACAAGACTACCGCTCTTAACCACTACACCACACTGGCTCTACCAGCATTTATTAATTTTATTTGGACCATGCCTTGATTCCATCATTGTACAATCAGCAGCTGGCCCTGTTGAGACTTTTCATGAAGGGTGCATAGTTGTTGTTTATTTTATTTTTTTTAAAAGAAGATAGCCAATCATAAACTGAGAGCTGTTTGTGTTTCCTCAATTGCTCAGCTAGAATGCTGGAAGAGAATCAGTCCATCTGTCCTGTCAAAGTAAAGCTCATCCGATGACTCCCTAGGTCTGAGACATTTGGATTTGTATCTGTTTGTTTGAAAATTGTAGCAATGTGAATCTGTAAGAAAATCAGACTAATTAGGCTTGAGTGCATTGACCCAAGTGCTCTATACAGTCCAGGATCAAGCCAATAAAACAGTGCTTTCACAGTACACAAAAGCAACAGATTTTTACATGGAGTCCAGATTATTCCACTCTGAGAATTATAGCTGGGTCACTAGACAAGAGTGCAAATGTGAAGCTTTCATTTCATTTCTCTAAATTTACAGAATATCTTTTCTTCACACTGCTGTTGACTAGCTCCATCCTCTTGCATCTGCCTTAGCATTTCCGTCAGTTCCACTGATGCCATTACAGTGGTACCTCGGGTTACATACGCTTCAGGTTACATACGCTTAAGGTTACAGAACCCAGAAATAGTGCTTCAGGTTAAGAACTTTGCTTCAGGATGAGAACAGAAATTGTGCTCCAGCGGCGTGGCAGCAGCAGGGGGCCCCATTAGCTAAAGTGGTGCTTCAGGTTAAGAACAGTTTCAGGTTAAGAACGGACCTCCGGAACGAATTAAGCACTTAACCCGAGGTACCACTGTAATGTTAAACGAGCACAACATCTTCTCCTTGCACCAAAACCCAAAACCCTACAGCCAATGCAAAATAACATTTTTTATTGTACTAAATGTGAATTACCAGTATCAACTGCAGTCCAGAACATGGTTTGGATTACTAAATACAGCTAGTCCTCCCCTTCCCCCACCAGTAGCAGAGTAATACAGGTTGGTCCTTAAGGACATAAACACAACAGCCTTACTCTTTTGTTTGCCCCACAGCAAATGGCATTCAAAGGCATACCGTATTGGTACATGGAGGTCTAACAAGGCATGTTGATCTTATATTAATGGAGGAGGCAACTAGGGATAAATTCAGTGGTACCAGTGGTACTTTGAACTGGAAAAAGGAGGAACCAGTCCCAACATCTACATGTGCAGAAATACATAAAAGTGGGGTTTTGAGTGGGGTTTCTTACCACATTTACTTCCTTAGCAGTGATGCTTTGGTGAGCTAAAGTGATATTCACAGTAACCCTTCCAACCTGTATACTGTAGACATTTTATAGTAAGGCAGCCCAAAGGCAGTTTCAGAAAGTCTTAGACAGTTGGTATGGCTTCTTGTATCTTTCCAGATGCCTTGCTTACCCTGAGTAGGATCATGCAAGGCTCAGAGAGTTGCCTGAAATATATATAGAAAAACATTAAATTGCTTTCCCCCCTATGTAATAAAATGTTCTTTCGGCAATCAGATACCCTGTCCTCTCCCTGTGTGCGAACGGGTGTGCTGGGACCCATTGGCAGAGATGCAGTTTTAATCTACTCTTCATTGGTATACAAAGCATCATTCTAGCTATGCGGGGCAGCAGGGATTTAGATTTTAAAGCTGGATATTTAAAAAAAGGAAATTGTGATAGATGAAAGAACTAGTCGAACCCATGTGCATAAATACACACGGAGTCCTGCCGATGATCCATTCTCCCAGAATCAAAGCAAATCTACAGTTGTTTAAAGCACAATGCCGCATATACCTATGGGCAGGAACAACCTGATTTTCCCATTGTGTGTGTGTATTGATTTTTTTATTGCAGGGGTTATTCTGCAGATGGAAAGCTTATAACCATACTGTGAGATGCTTCACTTGAAAATTAGCACTCAACAAAACAGAGCAAGATTCTAAATGCAACTAATCCTGCAGTTTCTCCCTGCTGGAAAAGGCACATTCAGCCATCAGCTCCAAACACACTTGCCTGGGAACACAACCCAACAAGCTCAAAGGGTCTTACCTCTGAGTAGACATAGACAGGATTGCACTGTTAGACTGCCATTTTAAAATATTCTATGGGAGTGAAAAAGGGACGCGGGTGGCGCCGTGGGTTAAACAACAGAGCCTAGGACTTACCGATCAGAAGGTTGGCGGTTCGAATCCCTGCGACAGGGTGAGCTCCCATTGTTCGGTCCCTGCTCCTGCCAACCTAGCAGTTCAAAAGCACGTCAAAGTGCAAGTAGATAAATAGGTACCGCTCTGGTGGGAAGGTAAATGGTGTTTCCGTGTTCTGCTCTGGTTTGCAAGAAGTGGCTTAGTCATGCTGGCCACATGACCCGGAAGCTGTACGCCAGCTCTCTCGGCCAATAAAGCGAGATGAGCGCCGCAACCCCAGAGTCGGTCACGACTGGACCTAATGGTTAGGGGTCCCTTTACCTTTACCTATGGGAGTAAAACAGCATTTGCTTCAGGGTAAATATTCATAAAAGTATATTCCCCCACTTCATTTGTGGTCCCAGTCCCAGTGCCTCCCCCACTGAGGTGTGACAGTAGAAACTCAGGCAGGCAACAATCTGAATTAAAAATGGAGACCACTATATTTACTATAGGTGTAGGTAGAGGTTTGGCTCAGACATCGGATGTATATCGATTCCAGACTTCTACCTGACTGCACTGCCAATGGCCAGCCAACCAGACAGGTACTGCTCTCCAGGAGAGACCACTGATTGGCCCATTTGAAAATACATTTTTTGGGCAGGAAGACCGCCCCAAGATCCCACCAACCATGGGGAATTCTCTTCCTACGGCTGGCAAGCGTGTGTGGCCAGGCCAGCGGTGAAAGAGGCTGAGCCTGTCTGCAAGTATGTCTAGGACTGTGCAGTTAACGACCTAGCCAGCCTTCCCAACTTGGTGTCTTCCAGGTGTTTTGAACTACAACTCCCATCACTTCCGATTATTGACCCTGCTCGCTGAGGATGATGGGAGCTGGAGTCCAATTCATTTGGCTTCTAAGTTGCTTCTCAGTGGTTCACTGGTACAAAACCAATTACGGAAAATACGAACACAATTTCATCAAAACATTGAAACAAACACTCAATAAAAGAAACCTCATTTATGGGAAAGGGGCTCCATATTGTCCTATACCTCAGACCGCAACATTTTTGAGCTGGTCCTGGTGAGTCCCTCCTTTATGCTTCTCCCAACCCTGGTGTGCTGGGAAAGTGCTAAGTGCACTTCATTAGTTCAGCCAAAATGATGCAATATAGAATCGTAAAGTTGAAAGGAACCCAGAGGGTCATCTAGTCCAACCCTCTGCAATGCAGAAATCTCAACTAAAGCACCCATGACAGATAGCCACCCAACCTCTGCTTTAAAACCTTCAATGAAGGAGAACTCACAATCTTCCAAGGGAGTCCATTCTACTGCAGAACAGCTCTTACTGTCATAAAGCTCTGGTTTGTTTCTTCTGCTTCACAGCTGTGCTTTTTTCCAGATTCTCCAGTCCCTAGTAGGTGTAATTTCATGTCTTTGGCCACGCTGATGTCATCCTCCTTGAGGTTCTTCTCAATCACTTTGCTCCTTTCCAAGGTGGCTGTGCCTCTTCTGTGCTCATTTATATATCCCACAGCTGCTGAGAAAGGTTTTGTCCTCTGCTGGTAGCTACTTCTCTTATTTTTCATATGAGTTGCTCCTCCTCTAGCAGCTATCTTCAGATAAGATGATAAAGTACTTGATATATCATAGTAAAATGCCACTTCGTGGTAAATAATAGACACGAGGATGATGTTTGGTCATCAGCCCAAAGCAATTTTGCTGACCTCCGGGTTTACCTGTAAATTCTAGAAATGATAGGCTGCAAGGCTTCATACAGAATGGGAACTTTTGCTATTTACTGAGGAAAGGTGCAGAGAAGACTGGGATGTGGTTATTAACCCAAGCACATTGCAGTTCATCAGATTTGTTGGCAAATGGCTTTGGGAAATTGCTTGTTGACAAGCAATACAGTTCTACTGGTGATGGTGAAGGTGTATGACCCTGGAACTCCCTGGACAAAAGATTACCTCGGAAACATTTTTAAGCTGCTCTGATCTCCTAAGGAAGAACTAGGTGTAAGTATAATAAACAAATAAATGTCAGCATTGCTGACCTTTCCCACTGACTCCTAATCTGTCAAAGTTAGGATGAAATGTTAACATTGATCAGCTTCTTCAAATTTACAATGACGTATACATTAGATTAGAGCTTTGCTGCCATGTTCCTGTGGTTCTGTTTTTTTGTTTGTTTTTTTAAGGTTTGGATAATACATGGGTTAGAGATTCAATGTTAGGAATTCTCTCTCCATTTTTAGTTTATGTATTTGTATCACCTGCAGCTTCAGCTTTCACACGTGAGCTTTTCCTCTTATCACCATCAGCACTGGCATCACGCTTTTTCCTTTGTTTGTTTGAAGAATAATGGGTCAAAGAGTTTATTGAGACATAATGTGTACAGGGCGAGTGGGAAAAACGCATGAAATTTGAAATTACAAGGCTATTGTGGGGAAAGGCCATGGCTGATAAGGCAGTTTCAACTTTGCAGCTGAAAAATCAGGACTTTTTTTGTAGTCATACTAATAACATTAATGTTTCCAAGGTGCTTTCAAAACAAGGCTCCAACTCTTTGCTTCCTGGCAAACAAAAGAACTGGGAAGAGGCCCTAGATGTATTTGTACACGTACAAAATGTTATTTAATAGCAATGATTATTAGAACTTTCCACAGGGGCAGACCTTGGAGTCTCAAATTTCAGTGGCGCCCTGTATGATGCCAAAATTTGGTGCCCCTTACCTCTTGTGCTCTATTCTAAACCACAGAGCCTAGGACTTGCCGATAAGAAGGTCGGCGGTTCGAATCCCCGTGAAGGGGTGAGCTCCCCTTGTTGGGTCCCTGCTCCTGCCAACCTAGCAGTTCGAAAGCACGTCAAAGTGCAAGTAGATAAATAGGTACTGCTCTGGCGGGAAGGTAAACAGCGTTTCCGTGCGCTGCCCTGGTTCGCCAGAAGCGGCTTAGTCATGCTGGCCACATGACCCGGAAGTTGTATGCCGGCTCCCTCAGCCAGCAAGATGAGCGCCGCAACCCCAGAGTCGGTCACAACTGGATCTAATGGTCAGGAGTCCCTTTACCTTTGCCTTACCTCTTGTGCTCTGTTCTAAATCTTAGTTGTGGCATCCCCTGCAGTGGCCCTGAGGCTCTGCACCCAGTGCAACTGAACTGGTAGTGCTTCCCTAAATCCACCTCTGGTATCCACACCCATTAGTATCAGGAGGGATTTTTTCCAGTCTGAGGGCCACATTCCCTTGTGAGCAACCTTCTGGGAGCCACACCCTGTGAAGGTGGGATATGAGGCAAAAGCAGACAGAGGAACATTATATTCCTATAATATGTGACTACTTGCAATAGGCTGCATTCTAGCCAATTAAAAGTCAGTGATTTCTATACATGCACATTTCTCCATCCCTATTCCAGGCAAGCAAAAGGCATTAGTCGCAGTTGCAGGACACATTCCAGCCAAGAATCAAAATGGCCTTCCTGAGCCAGAGAGCTAGAATTCCTTCCTACCTTGTTTAGAAAGTGTAAGAGCAGATTTCTTTTCTTTTACACTATGCCTTTCATGTGTCATGCATAACTTAATTGCATGACATTAATAATAATTATTATAATTTTATTATTTATATGCCACCCATCTGACTGCGTTTCCCCAGCCACTCTGGGCAGCTCCCAACAGAATATTAAAAACACACTAAAACATCAAATATTAAAAACTTCCCTGAACAGAGCTGCCTTTAGATATCTTCTACAAGTCTGATAGTTGTTTATTTCCTTGACATCTGATGGGAGGGCATTCCACAGGGCAGGCGCAACTACCGAAAAGGCCCTCTGCCTGGTTCCCTGTAACCTCATTCTTGCAGTGAGGGAACCGCCAGACGGCCCTCAGAGCTGGAGCTCAGTGTCTGGGCTGAACAATGCTGTGGAGACGCTCCTTCAGGTATACAGGGCCAAAGCCAAAGTTCGACATGGACTTGGACCAGGGCCGTCTTAAGCATATCCGGCGCCGTGGTGCAAAAATCCCTCCAGCGCCCCCCTTCTGGCAACTCCAAAACAAGGGAGGGGCAGTGGAAAATGTCCTCTGCCTCCCCTACCGCCCCGATCCCTTGCGTGGGGGGCGGCGATCAAGCAGGAAAACGTGCTGGCAGACATGCTCTCCAATGTCGGGACGCCTGAGAAGGCAGCCAGGGAAGGCTGCGCGCCGCCTTTCGGCAGGAAGCAGGCGGAGGACAACGACGACCAGGAGCAGGGCCATCTTTAGCAGGTGCAGAGGTTTGGGAAGGAAGCTGCATGCCCGCCGGCCATATAGTTGGCAGGGCGCAGCTGGCGGGCATGCAGGGAAAGGGGAGGCTGCTGGCAAAGCTGCATAGCTCCCCCACTCACTAGGGTGCCCCCGAGAGGCCGTGCCCTGGCGCAATGAACCACTAAGACCAATGGGAAAGACGGCTCTGACTTGGACTTTCCGTGAGAATGTTAGGTAAAGGGACCCCTGACCATTAGGTCCAGTCGTGACCGACTCTGGGGTTGCAGCGCTCATCTCGCTTTATTGGCCGAGGGAGCCACGTACAGCTTCCGGGTCATGTGGCCAGCATGACTAAGCCGCTTCTGGCGAACCAGAGCAGTGCACGGAAACGCCGTTTAGCTTCCTGCCGGAGCGGTACCTATTTATCTACTTGAACTTTGACGTGCTTTCGAACTGCTAGGTTGGCAGGAGCAGGGACCGAGCAACGGGAGCTCACCCCGTAGCGGGGATTCGAACCACCGACCTTCTGATCAGCAAGTCCTAGGCTCTGTGGTTTAACCCACAGCGCCACGTGCCCCTGAGGGGCCGCGCCCTGGCGCAATGAACCACTAAGACCAATGAGAAAGATGGCTCTGACTTGGACTTTCCCTGTGAATGTTAATTAACTTTAAAAGGCCCGATCTAAGGAAACCTGGTCTTCTCTGCTGACTGTTTCCTGCTCTTCTTTACTGTATACCTGGCAGAGCAGCCAAGACATCTTGCTAAAGTCCTTCCTACATCTTTAGTTTTATTCATATGAACCTAAGCTATCCACAGCAAGAGCTCTAGGAGCACCCTAAGGCTGTTCAACCAGCTGGACTTGTGTGACACAATCACTTTACTGGAAATCCTCCAACCCTTCAATGAATCTTGAAATTAATTAAGTTTGCCTCGAAGGTCCTCCAGACCTTATGACACTTGCTCATCAGTGAAGGAGCACAAAAGGTTAAAGGTTCTCAACGTGGTTGAGGAGAAAAGCCACATGGTGGGTGTGGGTGTACACATATAGAATATAGAAAGGGAAGGGTTTTTTAAAACTCTGCAGCTTTTGCATTGTGGTTTTTAAGTATGTTTTCATGCAAATCTGTTACATTTTTAGAGCGTTTGAGGAACAATAAAACAGTTCCCTTGTAAGTTGTAAGTAATTCTTTTGGAACTTAATAAAACACTCTGCAGCCTGGCTGATAAAGCATTTGTAAAATTGCACAAGAGACATGCATTCAAAACCCCTTTATAATGCTGTGTTTATATAACCCTCTTTCTTGTCAATTGGCTATTAGGGTTGTTTTAATGAAACAAAATGTTTTTTAAAAAAAAAAAATTAAAACACGAAAGCGGCTTTTAATTCAAAATGCATCAAACTAGTCTTCCTGGCTCGTTCACTTTTCTCAGCACAGCTATAAGGATTCCAAGCGACCAAACATTAACTGACTCTCCAGAGCCTGGGAATTCTCATGTCAGCAGAAGTCTCTAGAGGCCGTAAAAGCCAGCAGAGTCAGCTTTAGTGCAAACTCTTCACTGAACTCTAGCAGGGCTCTGCTTGTAAATGGACTTCTCAAATCCATTATTAGCAGGAGTCTGACAGAAATGGGAATTGAGGTATTTCCTGTTCTGCTTCACATTGGAGAGAATCTAAAGTTTCCTATAATATTATGAGTGGTGGGAGTGTAAGTTGTATACCTGAGCCCCCCTTTTTAATTCCTAGATCCAGCACAGATTCAACTCCTGGAATAGTCAGGATAGCTTCCTAAAAGCCCAAACTACTGTTCTGTATTTTCAAATAACC
Source organism: Podarcis filfolensis (assembly GCF_964270895.1). Lineage (NCBI taxonomy): Eukaryota > Metazoa > Chordata > Lepidosauria > Squamata > Lacertidae > Podarcis > Podarcis filfolensis. The sequence goes on from NC_139606.1 coordinate 24,953,268, forward strand.
CTGCCACAAAGTTGACTGAATTGCTGGAGGCTAAGCCTACCCACGTCCTTGTTAAACTTTTACAAGGGATACCAATCTTCGTGGAACAAATCAAGTTGTTTCCCCTGCAGTCTCATCTGAATTTGGTTCGATCCGTTGCTTGTGCAACATATAAAAACTGTGTCACTATTTATTTATTGTTTATATTCTACCTATCCCCCCAAGGAGCTCAAGGTGATGTTCTCCTCCTCATTTAATCCCTACAACAATCTTGTGAGGTAGGTTAGCCAGAGAGCCAGTGATTGGCCCAAGGTCACCCAATGACTTGCGTGGCTGAGTGGTGATTCGAACCCTGTTCTCCCAGGTTGTAGTCTGACACTCTAACCACTGCAACACAAGCCTTACATGTGTACCCAAATAAGTATGCAAAGGGCCATAGCTCTGTGATAGCGCATCACTTTGCCTTCAGAAAGTCCCTGGTTCATTCCACAGATGCCCCAGATAAGAGCTGGAAATGTCCCCCGTTTGAAACCCTGAAGTGTTGCTGCCTGCCAATGTGAAGACAATGCTGAGCTGGCCTACCCTACAACACAATACAGGAGAAAACCAGGACGCCATCTTCCAGGACCACCCTCCTGCACAAGTCATGTGACCTGCATGAGATTGCATCCCAAAATTGCACGAGAATATGGCACCCAAATGGCTGCCAAAGAATGGGATGCCCCATTATTCCAGGACAGTTGTTGGGTAAAGGTAAAAGGTAAAGGACCCCAGGATGGTTAAGTCCAGTCAAAGGCGACTATGGGGTTGTGGCGCTTTCAGGCCGAGGGAGCCAGCATTTGTCCACAGACAGCTTTCCGGGCCAGCATGACTAAACTGCTTCTGGTACAACAGGACACTGTGACGGAAGCCAGAGCTCATGGAAACGCTGTTTACCTTCCCTGCCATGGCGGTACCTATTTATCTACTTGCACTGCTGTGCTTTTGAACTGCTAGGTTGGCAGGAGCTGAGACAGAGCAACAGGAGCTCACTCTGTCATGGGGATTCAAGCCGCCAACCTTCCGATTGGCAAGCCCAAGAGGCTCAGTGCTGGGAACAAGTAGGTAGACGAATGGTCTGGCTCAGTAAAAGGCAGCACCATCCATAGAATGGAGGTACAATGCTATTTTTCTAGGAAAAGAGGTGTCAGAGCTCATCACCAAGGGCTCCCTTATTCACTTGTAATGGCAATGGCGCCCACCAAGAGGTGCCAGGACTGAGTTCCAGTGAGTTCGGGGTGTGAGGAAAAAAGCCCTGTGAAGGTACACATTAAGCAGGTAGGTGTGATAATTGACAGAACTAATAATGGTACTGGAAATATTGTTTGGGAGATTCCATCTACAGCTCATTTGTTGAGTTAGAAAGAAACACCACACCTATTCCGATGAGAGGAACAGAATTGGCTGATTCCTTGCAAAACTTCAGGGAATCCATCATTGACTAGACAATGTAAATACAATACTAGAATAAACTGGTGAAGCTTGAGGGAGAGCATAGAAATAAAACTGTTTTGAGCTCTATCTGGCCCCTGACAAAGCCTTTGGAGCAACGACAACCACAAGGACGAAATAGCCAGCTAAGCCCACGGCGCCACCTAATGGCAAAAGCAAGGGAGTGCATTAAGTGTGTGTGTGTGTGGGGGGGTGTTGCACAGGAGTTCCTCTTTTCAGAAACGCAAAATTATTTTGGCATCTAAATAATAACACCTGTGTTTAGATTTCTGTTTTATACAAATGACATATTGAAGGGAAGATGATAACAATTTCATCTGCCAGCCAGATATACTGCCACAATGAATAGGGGAATCCTTGCCTCTGATAAGCAGAGTTGCTGACATCCCTTTCCTCTAAAACAGGTCCTCTCCAGTGGCGTAGCGTGGGGGGTGCAGGGGGGGCGGACCGCACCGGGCGCAACATCTGGGGTTAGGGCAAATCAATGGGTTAGGGGGCGCAAATCCACGGGTTAGGGGGCGCAAATCCACGGGTTAGGGGGCGTAAATTACTTGCCTTGCCCCGGGTGCTGACAACCCACGCTACGCCACTGGTCCTCTCTGATCTGAAAATAGGGACAATGTATGTACTTTTGTAACCCAAGAATATCTTTAATAAAAAAAACAGGTTCTTGATGTTGCCAGTGAAAACCTCATCAGCCATTTTATTTGACCCATATTCATAGTATCCAGCGATGGAATTGTGCATGCAGCCCTAGGGATTGGACGCCTTTTGGAACTTAGCACCAGTTTCCCATCTAAAAAAAAAGGGTTTTTGTAGACAGAAGCCTATTTTTTCTTGTAATGCAGCATAGCAGCGATCAGGGCAATAATGTTTAATTCCTACACTTTGGTTTTACACTAACAGGAGTAATCTAAGCTGGTGTAGCCTTTGAAAATCGAAACATTCCAAGCACGCGTGAGGGAAATCAAAATGAGAGGTACTTAAAAATAGTCCTGAGCTATTAATACCGTAACAGGCAGCCTAATTGGATTAATCATCATTAAATCTGAACTCCAACATTAAAAATTAGAGATAATAATACACTTGCACATCCCAAGTGAATGGATATTGAATGATACAATACAGAACTTGTTTGAAAAGAGAAAGAGATTGCTTGTGAAATGTTAGTGTCTTGTTTTGGAGGGGGAAAGGAAATTTCTGCTGCCACAACTTTGTTGGACGAGAAAATATAATCTTCTGAACTCCTGTATGAGTTATCCTAGTGGAGTTGGTGAACTCACCCAGCGCACTTGGGCAGCTGAAAGGGACTAAGATCTCTAAAACACAGTGCATTGTGGGGAATTCAAAATGGTAGGTGGCTTGCCGTTGCTTCCCACCCTCTGTCACCATTGAACTGCCTTTTGGGTAACAGGCACACAAGCAGAATGACCGCCATCTGCTTTCTGTTTCCTCAGTCTGAACGCATAAAAATCCACACTTTCAACATGAGTAGAGGGGAGGGACGCACCTTTTCTGGGGCTCCCCTGAGCTCCACTTTAAAAGCTTTAAACAGTGAGCCAGCCATGTATGCGACAGACCCTGAGTTAGCGGAGAAATACTTAGTAACCTCCAGTCCCAATTTTAAATATTTTATACATAACACATAGGATGGCATCCCATTAGGGCAGTGCCTAAATCAGGCATGTCCAAAGTTTGTTTCAGGGGCCCAATCCAGCCCGCTGGTCGACTTAATCCGGTCCCAGTGGCAGTATATGTCCTGGAGTAAAATCCTAAAAAAAGCTCAGCAACTTTGGGGTAAAATCCTTAAAAAAGCTCAACAAGTTTGGTCAGCCCCCACACATGTTCACTTCATCAAATCTGGCCCTGCTCGAAAAATGTTTGGGTGGTGGACTGGGAGAAATTGTGGAAAAAAGGAATTAAATTTACAGCTTGTAATGTATTAAGATAAAATTTGATGAAAATGATGTATAGATGGTGTTTAACACCAGTGAAATTAGCAAAAATGTATCATACTCATGATAATAAATGCTGGAAATGCAGAGGAAAAAGAAGGAACCCTTTACCACATGTGGTGGACGTGCCCCAAGGCAAAAGACTTACGGGAAAGGATTTATAATGAACTGAAAAAAGTGTTGAAAAACACATTTATTAAAAAACCAGAAGTCTTTTTACTTGGTATAGTGGGGGTGTGAAATCCCCAAAAAGGATGTTACTTTTTTTTCTGTATGCCACAACAGCTGCTAGAATATTGCTAGCGAAGAACTGGAAGAAACAAGATTTACCAAATATAGAAGAATGGCAGATGAAGATGATGGACTATATGGAACTTGCCGAACTGACCAGGAGACTTTGAGACCAGAGAGAAGAGATGGTGGAAGAAGATTGGAAGAAGTTTAAGGAATATTTGAAAAAATATGTTAATATTTAAATCTTAGAATAGCTTTGGAAGTGGATTTAGGCTGTAGGGTTAGAAGTAAAAGACAGTGTCTTTTAAAATAGTCTTATTTGCAAGTGATAAAATGTGAAGATTTTTATGGTTAAAGTAAGTGTGATTTAAAAAATGTTTAGAAATTATGATATATGTAACCTGCTAAAGATGAGGTAAAATGAAAATCAGATGGGGGGACTTGGGGAAGCTCACCTAACAATGTTTAGAAAAAATAAGGATAAGATAAGAATCTGTTTCTGTTGTTTGTTTTCCTGTTTGTGCTGTTTATTTGTGTTATAAAATGAATAAAAAAATTTTGGCAGGAAAAAAAGTTTGGGCACCCCTGGCCTAAACTAAGTGCATTATGGGAACACTTCCATTTTTTTAGCAAACTGTGAAAGGATGGGATCCCCCGCCACTGCCGCCCTCACTACACAATGAAATTATATTTGACTGTGGTAGGCCACAGCCTGACAACTCCTTCACTGCACAGCTAGAATTTACCATGCAACCTGAGCAAAGTTGAGTCACACAGATCAACACTTTGTCCACCGCTGAGCTGTGATTTAAAAGCAACCTCTGGGTCTCACTGCCTCTCCGCTAGCATATCTCTGCTGAAACATTCTCTAGGCATTTCCACTGTCAGGGTGGATTTATTTGAGCCTGCCATGCAAAATGCCTGTCCAAAGGGCTTCTTCTTTCCATTTGCTTGCCTATGGACTCCCACACCCTTCAGTCACTTACCTTATACTAAATACCTGTTAGGGGGGCATGGAGATGGATGTTGAAGCTAAGCAGATTTGCCTGCCGTGCCCTGGGCAGCCAGGAGTCACCTTGACACCTTCTCCATCTCATCAGAGAGAAGAACCAGCGTCGCCTTCACATGACAAATGTCAGGTACATTTCTTTGATTTCTGTCAGGAAGAAACATTGTGGTCAGATGGGCAGCATAAGAATATGAGTTCTAACAGCCAGAAGAAGAAGAAGAAGAAGAAGAAGAAGAAGAAGAAGAAGAAGAAGAAGAGGAAGAAGAGGAAGAAGAGGAAGAAATAGGCAATGTTTAACCCTGGTAAAGGTAATCTAGGAAATTTGTATTATTATTATTATTATTATTATTATTATTATTATTATTATTCCATCTTGTTCAAGAGAACCTTAGCCTAATTCAGTTGCTACCATGAAATCACATTACGTTAGCTACAGCACTGTTATTTATTTACTGTTTTGTTTAATAAATGTATATCCTTCAACAACTAGAGTTCCCAGGGCAGCAAACATTATTAACAATGAAATTGAAAACGTATAATTAATTACAACGAAAAGTATCATAAGAACAGCAGAGAAATCGCAACGGCAGCCACAAGTCTGATACTCGTTGCTGAAACACTGTGGAAAATCCAGAAATTATTAAACACTATATAGCGCAAAGATGTTAAAATATGCAGGAAATAAAATGTATTCATCTGGCAGCTCAAAGAGCACCTCACAAAGACTGAGGGGGGCACTAGTTAAAGACTATATCTTGGAAGGTGAAGGCTGCAGTCCTATGCAGCATTCTGTTAATAACAGTGCAATTCACTTTATTTCACTCAGTTGTAAGCTCCATGGAATTCAATGGAGGTTATTTCCAAAGAAGCCAGTATGCTAAGGTTGCATTTCTACCCTCATTTACCTGGAAGTAAGTCCCATTAAATTCAACAGAACTTTCTTCTGAGTAGACATGGTTATGATTGCTCTGTTACTCCTACTAAATTGAGTAGGGGAGAAATTTATTTCATTTGCATTTTATGGTGACTCTACCAATTTTTCACTTTGCAGGCCCATATGTGCCCCCAAAGCACAACACAATCAGAATTTGGACTTCCTTGAATTTTGTGATACAGTTCTATATCCAAAGAACCTGTACAAATGTATGTATATAATGGAAAAGCATGCCTAAAATCCATACATTGGTGAAATTAATGTTCAAACGTGGATTCTTACAAAAATGCATATACAAGGCAAAAATGGATATATTGGAAAACTGTGTGAATTTTCGTGTGGCCATTTCCCACCTAAAAAACAACAACACAAGAAACAGAGGCATATCTCAGTGTCTAGATTTTACATAATTTATAAATAGATACTAGATTTGAGTCAAAATTTCCCAGAAAACCTTTATTTTAGTGGTGGTGGAGAATCCAAAGATTTTTCTTTTTCCTCAACTCTGCACTAGAAAAAGAAGCATACGTTGCAAAATTCTCTCAAAATATTCTTCACCATTTTTAGCGTCGGCTGCCATATTATTATTATTATTATTATTATTATTATTATTATTATTATTACCGTATTTTTCACCCTATAGGACGCACCGGCCCATAAGATGCACCTAGTTTTTTTGGGGGGGAAATCAAGGAAAATTTTTTTATTTCCCCCCCAGGTTTGCGCAGCCATCCCCAAGCTAGAAGAGGGAGACGGCGTGCTCCGTCTCCCTCTTCTGCCTTCAGGGACAGCCTCTCTAGCCTCCGTGGGGCAGCGGCTTGCCCCGCTGTCCCCCGAGTTTGTGGGGCTGGCGGGGGGGGGGGGAGAAGCAAGCTTGCTTCTTCCCCCCCGCCAGTCTCCAGATCAGGTTGGGGAATAGCGGGGTGACAGCGCTCCACCTCCCCGCTATCCCCCGAGCTTTTGGGCTGCAGGCTGCTGCCCGCAAGCCTTGCAAGCCCACGGGACCTCCCGCTGGGCTTGCAAGACTTGCGGATAGCTTCCTGAAGCCTGCATTCGCCCCATAGGACGCACACACATTTCCCCTTCATTTTTGGAGGGGAAAAGGTGCGTCCTATAGGGCGAAAAATACGGTATTTACACAGGGCCATCCTGGGACAATGTTGTATCTGAAACATTGCAGAGTGCGCAAAATGGTTGCCAGGTTGCCAAAAAAGTCGCTTTCACTGCCTTATGTAGCTGCAGGGAAAAGAGAATAGAAGAATAAAGAGGAGAGAAGAAACTGGACTACAGCTACTACTACTAATGAGTCGCACTACCATGAAATGGAGATTTGGAGATTTTTCCCTCCCCCTGGGCAAATTAGTGCCCCCTTCCCATAATTTCTCTGCCCACAGATCAGAATTTCTGAGAAGCCACTGACACACAGCTCTCCTAATCAGTCCAAAGACATATTCCCTCACAATGTTGGGTTGACTAACCGCCTTAGCAGATATTTATTACTGTAAACTCAGATGTCTGGAATGTCATAGTGGCAAAGAACAATTCATTCTTATGCACGGCCAGGACAAGTTGTGCTTTATTCTAAGAGTACTTAGGACTCAAAGGCTGCACTGATAAGACTACACACAGTAGAAATAGCCTTTTTCAACAGGGCAGGGAAGGAAGCCTAGTCTACTTCTGTATTCTTTGAGCTTCTGTGTGCTTTTTCTTTTTCTTTTTACACATGCAGTTCAGCAGTCATATATTCTATTATCAGTCAGTCTCAACAGTGTATATCTTCTAAAACAGGGAGTTTGCATGCATATGCAGTCGTGATGGTTGAGGAATGTGCCCTACCTCCCAGTCATCTTCTGAATGACTTTAGTGATTAGCCAGCAAGGTATCTGCAGTGAGCTATCCTTTCCACTTCTCTTTTCTGTCATTAATACTTAAAAGGAAACTTACCTGTCAGGCTCTTTTTCATCAAATGTCTGCGCCTGACCTTCAGCCATTGTCACACTATTGGAACATAAGATTCCTCTTGTTTCTATAGCAGCCTCATTCTCCTACGCCGTCACTTACCGGAATATAGCAAGCCATATTTTACCTTGGCAATTTCAGGGCAAGTGCTTTTCAATCACCTGTAGATTTAGAAGGTTGTCTTGAGATGGTAGCAGAGGTTTCAAATGCTACCTCTCTGAGCTTTGCAAACTTAAGAGTGCTACCCAGGGTTTGACCAGGGAGTTCCTGGAGATTTTCTGCTACACATACATACAGGTTTGGATCCAGATTTCCCGTGAGGAGAACTCTGCTCACAGGATGCTCCTGTCACAGCTAAAATGACCACTGTTTCTTTAATGCTTAAAAAAGCTGGGTCAACATGAGTCAGTGGTCTGTACTGGGTTGTCTATATAGAGTGAGAAATGTTAGTTTGGGTTGGGTTGGTTGGTTGGTGAAAGCTGGTAGTGTTCATCTGTGTGCAGTTGGTCAATCGCTTTTGCAGAAAGTCTTTTAAGAATAAAAGCAGAAAGTACTCTGCAAGGATACTTTTCTCGTGGACTCTTTTATGCCGACAAGGGTCCGAGGACCAGGCTGAGGCAACAAAGGGAGGTCAGAACCCTTTCTCTTTTTTTTACAAACACTGACAGCTCCCACGAGAGGAAAAGGGGATGGTATCATTGCTATATAATCTTAAATTTATCCAAGAACAGCCTGAAAGGATGACATGGATTGTTGTTTAGTCGTTTATTCATGTCCGACTCTTCGTGACCCCATGGACCAGAGCACGCCAGGCACTCCTGTCTTCCACTGCTTCCCACAGCTTGGTCTAACTCATGTTCGTAGCTTCGAGAACACTGTCCAACCATCTCGTCTTCTGTCGTCCCCTTCTCGTTGTGCCCTCAATCTTTCCCAACACCAGGGTCTTTTCCAGGGAATATGACATGGATAGTGATGGGCAAATTTGTCAATTTGGGGTTCTCTCAACTTTTCATTTTTCCACTCTTATGTTCCCTTCTCCACATTTCCACATCAAATTGTGATTTATTTATTTTTAATATGCTCCTGAAAAATAAACACTGAATTTCTGGTTGCACACATTTTGGCAAAACAATTCCCCCTACTCTATGCATTTTTGTCATTTTCACAAATATAAGAATTTTAGTGCACATTACATAGCTGGAGAACTGCGTTGTGAAATTTCAAAGGGTGGGTGAGTTTCACTTTGCATATTGCTTTGGAAAGTACGAATAAGGAACAGTCACTTTTAAATGTGAACTAAATCGACTTTCTCCCCCATCCCTAGATGTGGGGGAGTGCAGGTGGAATTTGTCAAAATCATATTGCCACCTTTCCACCAGCATGAGCCTTCACTGGATTTCAGGCTGTTCTACAAATGGAAGGAGGCCTTAACTTCATGATCCAACCCAGAACCAATGAAGTCCAATGTTCACCTCACAACCTTGGTAAACTCTGGCATCACAGGCATTTCCCAGTCCCATCTGCATTTTTAGTTCAGGTATGTTCCTAGTTCTCACTTCCAGCTCTCACTTCAGATGTATGGAATTGAGAGCTGGACCATAAAGAAGACTGATCGCCAAAGAATTGATGCTTTGGAATTATGGCACTGGAGGAGACTCTTGAGAGTCCCATGGACTGCAAGAAGATCAAACCTATCCATTCTGAAGGAAATCAGCCCTGAGTGCTCACTGGAAGGACAGATCCTGAAGCTGAGGCTCCAATACTTTGGCCACCTCATGAGAAGAGAAGACTCCCTGGGAAGACTCCCTGGGAAAGACCCTGATGTTGGGAAAGATGGAGGGCATAAGGAGAAGGGGACGACAGAGGACGAGATGGTTGGATAGTGTTGTCAAAGCTACCAGCATGAGTTTGACCAAACTGCGGGAGGCAGTGGAAGACAGGAGTGCCTGGCGTGCTCTGGTCCATGGGGTCACGAAGAGTCGGACACGATTAAACGACTAAACAACAACAACAACAACAACAAATGTTCCTAGTTTATACAACACTTTTTATGAGTGTCTCTGTGGCTGTTTATGGCATGAAAGTTGCTATAAACAGATTCACCCAACACACTTCTGACCAGGCATTAAGCAGAGTTGAAATACAGACCCACAGTGAAGCATGAGGAAATTGGCCCTGAGTCTTGATTGATGAGCAACACACGATTGTTCTAGGCAGATTACTTTGTCATTAAGCTTAACAGTGTCTATTTCCAGAGACTGCTGTGGATCCCACAGCGGCAGATCTGCTTGCATCCTCTCAGCAGATCAAAACCTAAACTCTCTCTTAGTCACACTCACATAACGCACTGTGCATGTCCATGACTTCACTGTCTTATTTTTGTAAACCTGTGTAAACAATTCAGCTTCACAGCCAGAGTTTCATCTTACTTGCAGAAACTCACGAAGACAGTTTTCTGAAAATGAATGACCAATACCCCCAACATTCTCTTCCTCCCTGTGGTGCAACTCTGGAAGAAATCTGAACGTCACAACTTCTCACCAACAGACCTCTCACCAATAGACATGGCACGCATACGTGCAAAGTCAGCCACTAACTACCTGTTTTTGGCTCCCAAAATATTGGGAAGTGGGGCAGGAAGAATAAAGGAGTAACATCAGAAAGCCAAATAAAAATGTCCTCAAACTTGATGTTTAAAAATGGAATGTATTTATATTTAATGTATCCCATGCATCCCAACATCAAAACCTTCATCAAGGGGAAGAAAGTTTTTACTGCATTCCAATGAGATGGATTTTAGAAGCCATTTATTCTAAAATTAAGTGCAGCAGGCATCTCCACACCAGAATCATAGTAGGAAAACAATGTTCAGTCCAGCTGACAGAAGAGCAGATGTGGATCTAGGAGATCTGAGTTTGAGAAAGTGTTCACACTTTTTAAAAAGCTACCACATTTTGCCACTAAGATGTGGCATGTGGCATGGTCCATAATAAGGAACTTGCCTATTCACTGGTGAGGCTACTCCTGAGCACACAGCAACCACCCCATAAATCTTTGTGTCAGTCATGGTTGTCCTTTCATAGTAGGCCAACAGCAGGGGCAGACTTTGGTCTTTCAAATTTAAACGGTGCTCTGTGCGAGGCCAAAATTGCACACACACAACCCTGGCTGCCTCTTGCCTTCCATTCTGCTCAATTCACTACGGCATTGTTGTGGCACCGTGTGTTGCCCCCTAGGCCTTTTAAAAATTGGCTCAGTGTTTTAACCAGTATCATTCCTGAATCACTTGCATCTGCTGTCTTTTATTGCAGACCCTCCAAGATTCCCCTTTTTCCAGCGACAGTCCCAGATTGACAGAAACAATCCCAGTTTCTGATTTGGTCCCAGAATGTCTCACTTTTCCTTACGACGTCCCTTTTTTCATTGAAGAAATGTTGGAGGGTATGGTAGGATGTCCATATCATAAAAAAAGTTGGAGGGTATGAAATAGGACGTCCCCAGGGCTTTTTTCCCAGCCAGAATTCATCAGAAGTCAATGCCGGCTCCTCTCAGGTGCGTGTTATTGCCATTCTAAGAGAATGAGGGCAGTGTTCACAGTGAGTTCCGACACCCTTTTCCTAGAAAAAATAGCACTGAGTGTCCTTATTTTCATTGGAGAAATGTTGAAGGGTATGTTATTGTGATTCTGAACACAAGGTAATCCAGACATTAAGTTTTTAAACAATTTGTTCTCTTTTCTGCTGTATACTGCCCTAGAATCTGATCTGATAGAGGATGGCACAGAAACGTTTTAAATAAATAAAAATAGAACAGTACACTTCTCCCCAACTTTCAGAATTGTTATGCATCCTTCGGAGGCTAGGGAACAAATAGGCCACTGTAGCATCAGCACAACACATTTTACCTTAAACCTGTGCTACTTGATTGAAACAATAAGTGGGCAGGAAATGTGGCAATTGTATATAGCTTATTATCTACATGGTGCAGGGAGATGCTATTAGAGGGCTGTTAGCTGTGGAAGGGAAACTGATTTTCTTGACTTTTGGAAGCAGGGAGATGGAAAAGATGTTGAAATTGCTGTGCCACATTGAGCGCAGAGGCCAGAGTGTCATTGTCCACCGCAGTTTTGTTCTCTGAGCCTCGACTCCTGGCTTTCCATTCTCATACAACAGAAGTCATCAACTAGTATAGGAGAACAGAGAGAGGACTGTAACTCTCTTGACTCTGATGCAAGGCAATTTCCCAAGTCCACTTACTCATTTGATATTCCGGGGTCGGGGGTGAGAAGGCTGCAAAGCTATGTGGTAATTTTGTGAAACTGCAAAAGGAAAGGAAAGGAAAAAGAGGGGGCAAGATCTACCAGAGAGGGTCTGTTTTCATTTGTATCTCAAAGCATGTGGAAACTGTGTTTCCAGTTCACCTGAATTCAACTACTGCTCTACATAATGATTTGAAAAAGTGTGTCAAAATAAAGCTGTAGAGAATGTATTTTGCTTCCAACTCCAGGACAACTTTCCCAAACAGTGTTCAAATTATGGGGTGGGGGAGAGCTTTAATGAAATCCACAAAGTTCAACTGCAGCTCCCTGCCTCCTCCTCCTCATCATCAACCATTGTGTTTCTATACTGCCTTACTGCCAAGGCGGTTTACAGTTTTAAAGTACTAAAACAAATGATATACCGTGCAAAATTGGACAGTGGGTGAGAGAAGGGAACAAGCTGACTAGATCAGGCCCTGGTGGTACATCTGCCTGCCTGGCCTGCCTCACACATTTCTTCCTCTTCACAGGGCATGTTGGCCAGAGGGTGGGGAGACAATCTCAAACCTCCCTCACTTCTTCCTAAGGTTAGAGAATAAATCCTTCTGCATGTTTCCAGAGATTTGAACACTATGTGACGAAAGCACAGATCATTTCCACTGAATTGAACTGAATGAATCAACAAGTTGCACAAGACCTCTCAAATGCATTGCTGAAATGTACAACTAGCTTTCCAGAGATACGGAGTTGCTTTTGCCCATAATGCCCGCATCAAAACTGGCTTGGTTGAGGACCATGCTGAGACACAAAGGACACAAAGGTCTTGTGCAACTTGTCGATTCACTTTGTTCAATTGAGTGGAAGGGATCTGTGCTTTCTTCACAAAGTGTTCAAATCACTGGAAGCAGGCAGAAGGATTTATTCTCTAACCTTAGGAAGAACTGAGGGAGGTTTGAGATGGATTGTCTCCCCAGTGTCTCAGCATGGTCCTCAACCAAGCCAGTTTTGATTTACCCAGCAAGAGATCTCCCTAAAAAGGAGATGCAACATTAGATGTCTGCATATGTTGTTGCTAGTTTTCCAAATACCTGTTGATAAGTAGCACATTCCTCTTTCCACCCAAGCCGAGTGCAGTTTTTGAACTATTTTAAATTAATTTCTTCCTCATCCTTTTGGACTTATTCTGGTTTTATTAGTCAGTCACTTGCTTCTAATGCGTGAAGAGATGTGCCGTCATGTAACGCTTATGGGGGGGATAGTGAACCTGTTGCCCTCCAGCTGTTTTGGACTCTCAACTCCCATCACCCTAAGACAGCATAGCCAATGGTCGCAGATTGTGGTAGCTTTAGTCCAACAACATCTGGATGGCCAAATGAAGGCCACAGCAGCATTGGCGCTGCTGCAGTTTGGTAAGCTTTAGTCCAGGGGTGTATAAAATGTGGGTCTTCAAATGTTGCTGGACTATAACTTCCATAGTCTCTGACTTGTTCTGATGACTTGTTCTGATGGGCCCAAAGATTCCATGTCACAGCATTCGTTGGGTGGGCAAAACAATCCCGAATTTCCTTTTACAGTGCTGTTTGTACTTCTACTTCAGTCCATTTCACTAACCCTTTAAGTCTGCCTCCTTCCAGCAACTCATGAAGCCAAGCTGGTGTCAAATGTATCGCTCTGCTTTCCTTTGGACCACATCAGTGAGGCCAAGAGAGGTGTCTTGGTGCCTGGGCAGCCCAGGACCTCCATACACACTGCCTTGGAGAGGTGACTTCGGTGCTGCTAACACAGCAAAAACAATGTGAGAGACAGCAGTTATGAGTTACTAGTCTCTGTAGCCACAGTGGGCACTGTGATTCTCCAGCAGTTTGACATCACCCCAAGAGGCACACTCCATTGTCTTTTGAGAAAGACGGATGTCAGCAACTCGCAAACCTCAGGCTGCTATCCCCATTGCCCTCTGTGAGCTGGATAGCTTCATAAGCAGGATATTCTATCCCCATTGCCCTCTTTGAGCTGGATAGCTTCGTAAGCAAGATATCTGCTCTCCTGGTTTAGGCTCCCAGCACAATTTCGCACCCTGGAAAACCAGAGTTCTACGCCATGTGAGGAACCTACACAATTAAAACTGGAGGTGGGGTCTAGCTACATGAAGGCAGAACCAGTGTGCTCATCCTTCATCACGTGAGGGATTTAGAATGCCTAAATTGTCTCATTTGGACCCGGGAAACAGCTGCAATTGCGGAAAATCCACCCACTCTATGTTTCCTGTACAGTAGGAGGGTAAATGCCACTGTAGCAGTTAAGCAAAGGGAAGTTACTGTAGCAGTTAAGCAAAGGCTCTACTACTGCACAGCAGTAATCATTTGTACAAAAGCCTTACATCATCCTATCCCTACATTTTGGTGTCACCTCCTTTCTTTTAAAAAAAATGTTCAAAAGTTTTCTCTCTTTCTTTCCTTTCTTAGATCACTCATTAAAGTCAGGGACAGCTTTTTTAGAATGACACCATCTCCAGTTTGATAAGTATACCGCAGAGGTTCTGAGTTTGGGTTTCAGGAATTTGTGCAAAGAGAGCTTGGGGTTTAGAGAATAAGAAAGTCATGAAATATGCATTGGAGAAAAGAAGGTTTCAAAGCAGTGCAAAATTTGTATGCCAAATCCCAAGCTGGAAATTATAAGTGCCTAAATCAGATACAAAGTGATTCAGACAGAGGAGGGGGAAAGAGAAAAAGAGAGGTTATTGCAGACCACAAAGTCCTTTTTCCAGCCAGAGTTCAGGGACTTATAAATCAGTTGTAAAAATGTGCTCTAGGCTTCAACTTGGCATACTTAGCTCTTGAAGTTGGCGCACATTTTTACTCATACTGCTCATTTTCTTTCAGGAGGGTAATGGGGAATAGGAAAGGGGAAAGTTTTTCTTTTACTTTTAATGCACTATATTTCAAAATGAAATTAGTTCATTATACTGGCCTTCCAGGTCAGTAATGTGAAAAAAGTAAGTAATATAGGCTCCCTGTTCAAAAAGAGCTGAAATATGCATATCTACAGTGAATACTACAGCATTTCATTCATGGAATATAAGCGATACTTAAAACACCAAGTTCCACCAAGAGTGATGAGGTGTGCTTTCATATGCGGTCTGGCTATGCATCTAGAAGCACACTCCCATCTGAGCCCCATTGGACTTGACAAAATGGGACCTTCAATTTCCTGTTTTGCAGGGATGAGGGTGGGAGATTTCAAGATGGTCCCCTAAACTAGAATTCATCTCTGGGAGATCCATTGGGCTCCATATTTTCAAATGTTTAAGATGGTATCAAAATCCCCGCTCTTTAGGAAGGCACTTAATCATAAATGGTTCCCGGCTTCCGGAGAATAATTTTGCTTTTTATCGGCTTTTTACTGGCTGCTACTGTAGTATTTTTTTATATAGCATGTAGTTCCAGTGTATTAAGAGTCAATTTGGGGGGAAACCATGATTGTTCAAAGTTGTATGATTCTGCTTCAAATATAGAGTGCAGTTGGGGCCTTAGTTTCACCAATCCCATGCAACCCTGACCATGTAAAATTTAGGCCCACATCTGAGAAATGTAAGGGCATCTGCAGCACAGCAAAAGGGACAGAATTCTACTGCTGTGTGTTCATGTGAGGGAATGTAATCTGACGGATGTCGCACAGGTAGCCTAATCCATGAAACGATTTCTAAGCTTGCAATAATAGCCACACCATGGGAGTAACTTCAGAGGACCTCAGCAGGACTTCATTCCAAATGAACATGTATAGAATTGGGTTGAAAGTTTACTTAGAAATCTTGGTCCATTTACTTCTAAAGGTGCATTTGTGCTCTGGGCAAAGGTTGAAATAGGGGAACGAGATAGTGAGCTTGGTGCTGATGGAAGTGGAACTAAAACTCCCTGAAGATAGTATGATAAGAAAAATAATCTTGGGAGTTTTCCACAAGTATTTTGAGCCAGGTACTACTCTTATCGGGGCTAGGCTAGTCCTGTTGATGCTGAATGAAAACCTTTGCCAAGGGCAGCTGTTAATATAAAAAAGCCAATGGAACATTTATGATTAATCTTGTCTGTTTGCACTTTCAGTCGATTTCTTTTTCTGTCCCAGCTACATTATATCCTGTTTCTCTTACTGAAACTTTTCTTTAAAAGAAAGAAAAAGAAGTGGAAGGGTTTTTTGTACTCCACATAACCAGCAAGCTGTATCTCATCTTTTTTGCTGACCACTCCCCTAATTCCTTTTTGAAAATTATCAGATGTGCCTTTTTTTCTTTTCATTTTAACATCTCTCTCTCTCTCTCTCTTACTGGCCATGTAATGCAAC
Source organism: Podarcis filfolensis (assembly GCF_964270895.1). NCBI lineage: Eukaryota > Metazoa > Chordata > Lepidosauria > Squamata > Lacertidae > Podarcis > Podarcis filfolensis. The sequence goes on from NC_139606.1 coordinate 24,969,422, forward strand.
TCCCAGGCTTACTGCTTGCATATTTCTGGATATAGATCAGGTGTCGGGAACATTTGACCCTCCAGATCTTGCTGAACTACAGCTCCCGTGACCCATGGCCATTCGCCATTCTTGCTAGGGCTGGTGGGAGTTGCAGGGCCCAAATGCTATTGAGTTCAAGCTCCAGACAAGAAGAAGAAGAAGAAGAAGAAGAAGAAGAAGAAGAAGAAGAAGCAGCAGCAGCAGCAGCTATCTATAACTGTTGTATTTTTCTAACAGAAATGGATGAAATGTGCAGGCAACCTAGCCCCCTTTGACAGGATGAGTACTGCCAAATTTCAGAAGGATCAGTTCAGTGGTCTTCTGAATGTCTGCAGTTTTGGGATGGTTACAAAAGGATTCCATTAACACCCCCTATTGTTTTATGTACACATTGTATGAGAACAGCATACATGAGTTACCCCTGGGTAAGAAACCTGCTAAAGTAGAGATTTTTGTGCTAGGCAGCTTTGATTTGGAATGGGGGCAAAGACTAAGATTGATGTATGTTTCCCCTTGTAGGTTTGTGGGCAACAATTTTATTATGAAAATGACATGCATTGTAGAGGTGCCCCTAAGAAAATAAACTGCAATATTTCAGAAAGATAGGGACAGGAGCTAGGGAGTTATGATGAATGCAAAAAAAGAGTTTCCACGTTGTGTTCTGCTCAATTGGCACCAAAAGTCACATAAACTAAGTGTGAAGCTGATTTGACAGGAGTGGATATGCAGGCATTTGGCACAGGATGAAGATGAAACAAGAACAAGGTGATACATTACTTCAAAATCACATCTCCACAGCCCTGATAAAATATTTTCCCCTGATTTTAAGCTAGGCCTATAAGTCAGAATTGAGCTCCCTCTTACCCCTCCATCATGGTATTTTCCTTAGATTGCAAACTTGGGGAGAAATATTGGCAAAGCACTTTAGAGCTCCCTGCTTTGATTTGGGGTACTTTGGAGTGTTCCCACTTTGGCTTAGGCATGTCCCAAATTTATCCAAAGAGGCCCACTTCAGTTAGGGATTCATTATCTGATGTGCACCCTTATTGAAAACAGGTTTGGAACATTCTTATACATGCATATAATCAGTTATGACAAAGAGTCTTATCTTTTGATGCCATCATTGCTGTCATTGTTGCATCATAGCTACATCTTGTGATGCCCTCCAAGCCTGCCTCCTAGCCACTTTACGTAGCCTTGTAGTTGGCCTGAATGTTTCACATGCTATTTTATTGTTAAGACTCAACCAAGGAAGCAAGGGCTGTTTCTCCTTGATAATAGCAATTGTGAAGAGAAACTACTGGCTTTTTTGTAATGCATTCCCACTGCAGCTAAATTAAAGTACAAAGTACAGAGACAAGCCTTAGAATACCTAGATGATTATTTTGTCTACGGCGTTTCCAATTAGACACAAGTAAACAATGCTATTGCTTGTTCTTGATATTATTGGATTGAGGGAAATGTTGGTGGGAAATATGACTGGGTTTGTGGAAACCAATAATAGGCATCTTGTGCCTTGGAACTAAACTACAAGTCTGATAGGTAAAAGACAAGAGGAGAGTAAGGGATATTTTCAAGGTAGCAATGGCTAGCTAAGGGAAATGTGCTTTGGCGAAAGTTTGAAATTGTATAACATACCACAAAAGATTACAATGGAAATATAGGTTACGTTCACATGGCAGTTTATTCTGCTTCCTCAATGTTCCCTAATGTTTTTCTGTTATTATTTGAGCTTTCACATGGTGTTGAAGCCACTTGTGGCAATCCAGTGGACGTTTCGTGCTCATTTGCATGTTAATTGGTTCCAGAAATAATCCATTCGCAACCCCATTAACCCAGAAAATTCTAAGAGTAAAGTGATGAAATTGGGAGTGGGGGTGGCACACCATCAGAAAGTTCTTTCCTGCAGTTTTCTTGAGTGAGCCATAGGGGAACAGAAGCACACATATGTGGAAAGACTGGGGGAGTAATGACATTGTCCAGTGAGACTCATTGTTGTGCAATACCACACCCACTGGTGTGAATGGCACATAGGGTGACATGCTAGCATGTCTATCAAAAAGCCGCGTTTTCATATTTCAACAGATAATTTTAAAACGTAAAGGACCCCTGGACAGTTAAGTCCAGTCAAAGGCAACTATGGGGTTGCGGCGCTCATCTCGCTTTCAGGACGAGGAAGCCGGCGTTTGTCTGCAGACAGCTTTCCAGGTCATGTGGCCAGCATGACTGAACTGTTTCTGGTGCAATGGGACACCGTGATGAAACCAAAGTGCATGGAAACGCCGTTTACCTTCCTGCCGTAGCGGTACCTATTTATCTACTTGCACTGGTGTGCTTTCAAACTGCTAGGTTGGCAGGAGCTGGGACAGAGCAACGGGAGCTCACTCTGTCATGGGGATTCGAACCACTGACCTGATCGGCAAGCCCAAGAAGCTCAGTGGTTTAGACCACAGCGCGGTATGAAAAGAATGTTAGAAAATGGGACATAAGTGCCGTATTATATTCAGGAAATCTAATGCAATATTTCCCACTTCTGAATCAGCAGATGATATTGCTCATCTGGATTTATATTTTGTATTTTATGAACTGATAAGGACTGACTTATTAATACAGTGTATTTACCATTACTATCCTTGATGGTCCCCTGCATACGTTGCTACTTGTCATTTTGCCTTGAGGGATTCCCTCTGTGCGATTCCTTTCAGTGCATGGGAGCAGTTGTCCTTAGAATGGATGCACACATTTTAGACAATTTGCATAATGTGCTCACCTGCATATTTGAAAATAAATAAATAGCTAAATAACTAGCAACATGATTATCGTCAGCACATGAATCTTGCACACCTGGAACTTACAGACACCCACATATTCTAGAACTCATTTTGGAGAGCAAGCTTCTGTCTACAGTTTGAAGCCCAATGTTATTTTTATCACGCAAACAAGCCAGTGTTCAACACTCATCTGCAAATTCTTTATAAACAAAACATTTGTAATTGGCCATTAAACAGCTTCAAGTCGCACACAGAATTTGCAAAAGAAAAAGCATAAAAAGAAGGAGGAGGAAGAGGATTCAAAATCATCTCAAGCAGTATTCTCTTGGCATCCTGGCAACTTCCATCCTTAGCAGACATGCCAGCCGCCGCACAGTAGGGCTAGAACTAAATACGACTATTAGTATTCAAAGGAAGAAGCAGATGTTTCAATGGACGTAGGGAAGCAGACAACCTGGATGTCATCAATATGGATAGAATAAAACCTCTGCATCCCTAAGCAGGAGACACCTGATAATCTTATTCTGTAGTGCAACTTCAAAGGTCAAAAAACTCTTAGAGATGATACAGCAGGGAATACAGTTTGCATCCTGTAACAAAGAAAATCTGAAATGTATTGAAGAGCTGTGAATTCAAAAACAAGTTAAATAGCCTTAAGGATAAGATGAATGGAGAATAAAGAACTATAATGGAGGGAACTTCTAAACACATGTACAAAGAGAAAAAAGCCAAAGACAAGATGATAGCAGCTTCTGAAGGATGCCAAGAGATTAATAAACGCATTACAGATCATCCCGCCAAAGGAGGACAAAGGAATTGATCACAACCTAGAATAAGCAGCCTAAAATAAAAAATAAAAAAAATGCCAAGCTCAACAACCCAGGAACAAACAACGAGCAAAACAACTAAATAATAAGCACAACAAACAGCTGTGCATGGCGGGCTGTGCTAACAACTAATGCAAAATCAGTTAGAGTGTGTGCTGTTGTGAATCTCTCTCTGTAAAGGGGGAATTCGTGAGGGTAGTGCAATTAACACACACACACAAACACACACACAGCCCTGCCTACACATACTGTAAATACGCACATACATGTGGTTCATGTGATACTTGGTTTGGGAAGCCTGCTTCATGGGGATGCTTTGTTTCATATAGAAGACTTTGTTTACATTCCCCGTTAATTTAAAATGGGAGAATCACAACAAACCTCTATATTTTGTTTTGTATTTTGCATCTTTAACACAACTTGAGGAATTAACAGGTCTGGTAGCCCCTTCCGATGGGATGGAGCCTGCCAAATTTGAGTCAAATAAGTCCAGGCAGTTTTGTGCAGAGCACACTAGCAGATAGCATAGTGGGGCAGCAGTGTTCATCTGACCTCCCAGTGTCTGCTTACCAGGATGGGAGGCCTGTAGGGTACAAATACACCCATAGAACCAAACTAGCACTCCCAACAGTGTGTTCGTACCCTGCTAACCTCCCTGTCGCATCGTACCTTCTGGTAAACAACAGCCACTCAGCGGTCACGAGGTTAGATGAGCACCACCCCACCACCTGCTACTCTCTTGTTGTTGTTGTTTAGTTATTTAGTCGTTTAGTCGTGTCTGACTTTTCGTGACCCCATGGACCAGAGCATGCCAGGCACTCGTGCCTTTCACTGCCTCCTGCAGTTTGGTCGGACTCATGCTGGTAGCTTCAAGAACACTGTCCAACCATCTCGTCCTCTGTTGTCCCCTTCTCCTTGTGCCCTCCATCTTTCCCAACATCAGGGTCTTTTCCAGGGAGTCCTCTCTTCTCATGAGGTGCCCAAAGTATTGGAGCCTCAGGTTCACAATCTGTCCTTCCAGTGAGCACTCAGGGCTGATTTCCTTCAGAATGGATAGGTTTGATCATCTTGCAGTCCATGGGACTCTCAAGAGTCTCCTCCAGCACCATAATTCAAAAGCATCAATTCTTCAGTGATCAGCCTTCTTTATGGTCCAGCTCTCACTTCCATACATCACTACTGGGAAAACCATAGCTTTAACAATATGGACCTTTGTCGGCAACTCTCTAGGCACCTTTAAAGTTATTTCATTTTGAAAAGTTTGTGCTGCCCTACCCCTTGGTCTTTTGAGCTAAATATTTGCATGGAACTCAAAGGGAATGCAGAAGTGCCCTTTGGTAAGAGCCCTGAAAATTTTGGGCTAATATGCACAGGATGCAGGCAATATGGCAGTCCTTCCAATGACAGTACTGGCTTTGCTCTCAGCCATCCTTCTTTCCCTCCTGGTGTCTTCCTTAGAAGGAAATTGGAGAAAAGCAGTGACAAACCTAGACAGCATCTTAAAAAGCAGAGACATCACCTTTTCTTCCTGGAAAAGACCCTGATGTTGGGAAAGATGGAGGGCACAAGGAGAAGGGGACGACAGAGGACGAGAGTGTTGGACAGTATTCTCGAAGCTACCAGCATGAGTTTGACCAAACTGCGGGAGGCAGTGAAAGACATGAGTGCCTGGCATGCTCTGGTCCATGGGGTCACGAAAAGTCAGACACAACTAAATGACTAAACAAAAAAAGCATAGGCAAGCGGGAGGTGGGGAGTAGAGGATGGAAGAGACATCTTTTAAGATGCATGCTTCCAAGCCCTTTGTTTCTACTTTCTCCCCTTGGCTTGCCTCCTGTTTTATTAAAAACCAACTACAGAATGCCCCTGATTTGTTTTGGATTTTATCCAAAGCAATTGCACAGCCTTGCAATTCATACATTAAGCACATTTGGCTTTAAAGCCCGGAAAGGCAATATGTGTGTGGTGATAGGTTTCTATGAATGGATTGATCTTCTAGACCTGCTGCTATGTGTGCAGGAAGGTGCTGCAGAAAGGGGGGGATATGAATCTAGAGATCAAGTGGCGCAATTATATTATTACCCCCTAAACCACTGATGGCCAAACCTGGCCCTCCAGCTGTTTGGGGACTACAATTCCCATCATCCCTGACCACTGATCCTGTTAGCTAGGGATGATGGGAGTTGTAGTCCCAAAACAGCTGGTGGGCCACGTTTGGCCACCACTGCCCTAAACCATTTGTGCAGCACTGAGCATGTGGACGCATGGTTTTGTCCACATGCAGATTACTTACCGGTGACTGCAGCGGCATGGCTTCAGAGACATCATACATTTAAGGAACCCTGGGGATTACAGTTTATCCCTCAGAGAGCTGCAATTCTGAGCCCCCTTAAACTACAGTTCCCAGAAGTCTCAGAGGCTATGGCTTTAAACATATGGTGTGTTTGCGGGCTGTTAAACTGGACGGGGGTTTATTACGTGCTGCCAGCCTAGTGGAGAGGTATCACAGCTTCACTGGTAAATCAGTAAAGTACCATAATTCACATTCCTTCATTTATTTTATAGTCTGTCTTTCCCCAGCTTGAGTGAAACCAAAGCAGATAACGAAACGGAACTAAAAAGAATGAAATTACTGCAATTCTATGTTGTATATTCTCCATAGTTTTCGTTTCTCTTTCCTGTGACAGGGTTATTTGTTGCAAACACCCAGACAAGGGTAGAAAAGCCAGAAATGGGAGACTTGACAGAGCATGCCACTTTGAAAAATAAAATAAAAATACATGCAGAAATATCACATAATGAAAATATTATGCCAGTCTGTGAAGGCAGGATTGGCTCTTTAAATCAAAGCAAAGGAACCTGCTTTTGTTTTAAGGGAAACATTCCAGAGACATGATAAGCCTAAGTAGACATGAGCCATGCTGCTTCAGCTGATGCTCCTCTGCTGGACAATTGTTAGTTTACCAGTTGTTGCCCTATAAAGTCTGGCTAATAAGCTTTGGCCATCAGTACATACCGCCTGTTTGGTTTTTCTTTTTTAGCATGGTGTAGTTTAGATTAGCAGGTTGTTAGCATACTGCTGTGTGGAAGGCAGAAAGTAGATTATATTGAAACACCAAAAACACGGGGATTAAAGCAGAATTGAATAATAACAACATCAGGCAGATTTTTAGATTGCATTCTATATACTATAGCTGCACCCGCTTTCTCACAATCACCCTGATTTTTCAAAAATGCAGGCTTGTTACGTTACAAATTATAATAGTTGTAACAATGTTCTGTCTCTGGAATAGCGAAAGTTTTTGGCTCCAGAGGCAGAACCTTATCAGGGTATGCTTCATGGGCTACCCAACTGTCAATCACATTATTATTATTATTATTATTATTATTATTATTATTATTATTATTATTTATATACCACCCTATACCCTCAGGTCTCAGAGTAGTTCAAAGAATAAAATCCTGGTGGCTAAGTATTGGAAAGGGAATCAGTTACCCACTAGGGGAGAGTGGTTATGTAAGCTTTCAGAATATTTAGAATTAGCCAAATTGACAGATATAAGAAGACAAAATCCAAAAAGTGAAGTGAAAAAGGAATGGGAGTGTCTAAATGAATACCTAAAAAGCCAAGGTTCAGGACAGAAACCTGGCTGAGTCTGGAATAACCTTGTGAAGTGAAAGGACAAGGAAGAGGGATTTATATCTAGTTGCTAGGATAGAGATGATAAGGAAAACAGGAAAATAGGAAGACACAATGAGAGGTTAAAGGAGGTGCTGTGGGATTGGTGGAAGTCAATGTTTGTTTTTCTTTTTAGTGTTTATATTATTAACTTGTAAGATATGGATTTGCTTTTTTGTTTTGTTTTTTGTATGTTGGTTTTTGTGTTTTGTGTATTGTTATTTTTTTATATTATTCGTGTTGTTGTTGTGTGGAAAATACGAATAAAATATATTTTAAAATTAAATAATAATAATAATAAATAATAAAGTCAGAATATAACACTACAAAACACATAATCAAAATATGTCACAGGCCACCTGAATGTGGCCACCTGAAGAGAATGCCACCTGAAGTCAGGTTACCTTATATACAGTTACCTTACAAGCTTTACTTATGTCTTTACCAGAAGACCTCTTTCTGGTTGGGGACTTTCTGTTTCCCTTACCTAAATCATAAGAGCTTTATTCTTCAGCCAGCTGTCATAAGTGAAGAGTCACCTCTTTGGCAACAGTTTAAGTGCTTCACTCAGTCCTCCCTCCATCATTTCTGCCTCTCAATCTGACAGCCCACCAGCTTCCCCTTTCCAGCCCCAGTGGCTTGTTCACTGCCTCCTCTAACTATCTATGCCCTGCGTTCTGAAGAAGAGGGCACTTGCTGCAGCTTCGTCCTTCTCCTGGACTTCCTTGTGCCAATGCATGGCTTGGAAGAGTGAAAGGAGGCTGGCACAAGACTCAGCTACACCAGCTCAGGTGCTTTCTTAATTTGTCTCTTATTAAAAGGATTTCATAACCTATTTTGGAGGCAGGCAAACAGCTCACATGCAACCACTGCAGCAGTACAGTATTTAAATGGACTTGCCTTAGCAGAGGGTGATTATACAACTCTGCTGTATTAGATTTGCTGTTGCCATGGCAAATGGCCCCTCTTCTTCTTCTGATGACTAGGGTTGCCAGCTGGCTGGAATAAAACTAGCCTGGTCAAGCGCCTTTAACTGAGGTTTGATAGCCTCACGTCAGCGGGTGAAGCTTTTCGTGGCAGGGAGCTAAATGTTATCACTTGCTAATTGCTACAAATTAAATTGCTGTGAAAGGAACAGCTACAGGGGACTGTTCAAAAACTGGCATCCCTATCTAAGACTTCAGCTGGAAAAGGGAAATCCAAGATCTAAGAAAGTGGCACTCTCTCCTTTTCCAGAAAACATACCCTAATATAATGGATCTTAAGTCTCTCCTTCCAGACGCTGTCTTCCAAAATAACAGCTCCCTTCCTAACAGCAGCAAACCTGGGCTTGCTGATGTATTAACTTTTTTTCCTGGTTGTAAAGATCCTTAACTTTTATTAGCACTAAAAGGAGAATGAGCCAATTGAATTTCAGTTGTATTTTGTTTCTGTTACTAGTTTAAGTTCATTGACTGTTGAGGGTCTTTCCCCCCCTTTTTGGGGAAAAAAATGGCTGTTTGACATTATTTAAAATCCTAAATTAGAAAAAGAAGGATAAACAGCACTCTTGCCTGGGGAGAAAGCCAATGTTGTAGATTAAAGGAATTAGTAAATCAGTCTCACCTCTGCAAGATTAATAGAACAACATAGTCTCAGCAATAGTGTTAAAAGGGGAATTTTAGTTACTAACAGAAAGGAGATGTAATAGAGTGTGATTCAAAGGCAGTTGCCTTTCAATATCTCCTAGAGATAGAATCATAGAGTTGGAAGGGGACACAAAGGTCATTTAGCCCAATGTCCTTCAACCGTGGGTCCCCATAGGTTGTTGGACTACAACAGTCATTATCCCTTACCACTGGCTAATCTGGCTGGGGATGATGGGAAGTGGAGTCCAGTAGTACCTGGGGAGCCAGTGTGGTGTAGTGGTTAAGAACGGTAGACTCATAATCTGGTGAACCGGGTTCGCTTCCCCGCTCCTCCACATGCAGCTGCTGGGTGACCTTGGGCTAGTCACACTTCTCTGAAGTCTCTCAGCCCCACTCACCTCACAGAGTGTTTGTTGTGGGGGAGGAAGGGAAAGGAGAATGTTAGCCGCTTTGAGACTCCCTAGGGTAGTGATAAAGCGGGATATCAAATCCAAACTCTTCTTCTTCTCTTCAAAGTTGCAGAACACTGATCCTGTCCAGTTCCTGCTCATGTAAATCTAATACTGGACAATGCTTTAGTATAAATGCAAGATTCCCAATTGTCATTGAAAATTCTAGGACTGGGCCACACCTTATGTCCACCTTGGGGAAGCTGCTTGAAATCAGATCTTCATAGCTTCTCACCGCAGTTGGGTTTCCCATATTCATTCCAGCACCAGCCAAGGTTGGAGATGGTGGTGATCATTCATAACAGTTCTATCCTACTCACCAGGAAGCAAGTCCACCCTTCAACTGGATGTGAGGGGCTGTTCTCAGTGTTGGGTCTCAAAGACATCCCACTGCCCAACAGCTTTTCTGTCCAAGCTGGTGATGTTAGCCTTGGAGGTTGTGTTGGAGAAGCCCTACACTGTACTGCTAGGGCAGTACTATGGAAAGGGGAAAGGCTTGTGATTGTCTCAAACTGGGCTTGCACATCAGTTCCTCCTGTTCTATTATGTATGTGGATTGAGTAGCCTGGCAGTGTTCATTTATGACCAGCTTTGCTGGTGCAATACCTGAAGAAAAAGCAGTGTATCTTCCTCACAATGAGATTCATGTGTGTCAAATGAAAGAAGCAACTCACACATCTCAGTAGGAGGTGGGAAACCCACTGTTCCTACCTTTGAACATTACACTGGAGTAATTTGTCCATCTTATTCCTCACTACCTTGTAACATCTGATGCCACTCTCGGTCAAGCCACTAACTATTCATAGAAGCAGGGGAATTAATGTGGATAGTAAGTCCTCTGGGCAGGCAGGCACTGTGTCATTTCTGCTGCCTGCAATGGGCCCAGTACACACTTGGTGCTAAATAAAGCAACAGCAGCAGCTGTACTGGTGGCAGGGAAAGTATAAACCTTGTATTTCAGCATCTTTCCTGTGATTTAGTGGACATATATGCAGACAGACATGTGTGTGTATTAATTCCAAGCACTGTATCAACTGTATCTCATGGAGGCAGCTATCTTCAAAAGCACCAGGCCAGGAAGAACATACTACATCAAACAGAACATCACCTGTAGACTCTACAATGTAATCTGTACCACTGAGTCAAAAAAGCAGGGTGTGTCATGTCCTGTACTTAGGTAAAACTTCAGTTGACCTCTGCTTGTGTTTTAGAAATCACAAACCTGCGATTTTGACTCAAAAAGTGAAGCAACCAGTTGCTAAGCGTTTCAGTTCTGAGAACCGCAACCTATCAGACTTATTGATTATTGCTGAAGAGATGCCAAGAGATCAAATAGTATTGGCAAAAAGGGAGAACTTCTGGACATTAAGCCTGGCCTCAACCTGGAGGATATGTTGGTTGTTGTATTTTGTTTTGCTAAAAGTATAAAAACTAGTGGTATAATATACATTCCTGGATGCCTCAGATCCTGGTTTGGGGGCAAGTACTCTACTGTGGGTTAAACAACTGAGCCTAGGACTTGCCAATCAGAAGGTCGGCGGTTCAAAGCCACGTGACAGGGTGAGCTCCTGTTGCTTGGTCCCTGCTCCTGCCAACCTAGCAGTTCAAAAGCATGTCAAAGTGCAAGTAGATAAATAGGTACCACTCTGGCGGGAAGGTAAATGCCGTTTCCGTGCGCTGCTCTGGTTCACCAGAAGCGGCTTAGCCATGCTGGCCACATGACCCAGAAGCTGTACGCCGGCTCCCTCGGCCAATAAAGCGAGATAAGCGCCGCAACCCCAGAGTCGGCCCTGACTGGACCTAATGGTCAGGGGTCCCTTTACCTTTACTTACTCTTTGGTGAGACAGCCCCAGCAGAGATTTAAAATCACAAAACATGCAGCAAAGTGAAGTTTGAAAGTATAGGCTGTTGTATATTTAAAATATTCCCTTGTAAGCTGCTTTCAAAGTTCCCCACTTCCCTTAGCACAAGTTAAAATGGTTTACTTAAAAACTCTTCAAAGGTCAGATTCATGTGCTTTTCCACACAGCAGCAAGACAGTATAACTTAGGTTTCAAAATGATAAATGTTTCTAAATGATTTGAATAGAAACATAAATATGGCCACCGAGTCTAAGCTTGGAGCATCCTGCTTTGACCTCCTTACTGGTAGGGTTCACATGGTGGAAGTGAAAGAAAATGGAATTTGGTAACCCTTCCTCCCAAGGTGAGGGGGAGTTTACTCTATGGTCTTAACCCATTCATGCATTAATTAGAGTTAAGCATGTTGATTATATGAGGCAGATTTAACCAGCATCATTTAACTTCAGTGAATGAAGCCCTTCTGATCATTCTATCCTTAAAGATCCATAACTCCCATTTTAGAAGCATCCTTTCATTTTTTTATCAGAGCAGCTGATAACATTTTTGCCACATTAAAAAAAACTGTTTTGTTAATCACAGTCATGTGTATGTTTGTACACACACACACAGAGAGAGAGAGAGAGAGAGGTTCTGTTTCTTAGAATGCAAAAGATAGGAGATTGTCAGCGAAGCTCAGGTGCTGACAGGAGGAGAAGAAGCAGGCACAGGGAGAGAACAGTTAACAGCAGAAAGCAGAGAGGAGGGGAGAGCAGCTGTAATCTGAGCTCTGACCAAAGGTACAGACAGATGTGTGAGAACTATGATAGTGGGCAAGATGTTGGAATGCAGGAAATTCCCTGCTGGGGAAGGGGGAGGAGCTCAGTCCAGGTAACTCCATCTTCTGGGGAAGACGATGAGTAGAGGAGCTCCGTCTTACTTTGTTGTTTTAGCAATAAATCTGAAATAATTAACAGCCAGAGTTGTCTTGCGTTTGTGGGAGAGACCAAGCCATAACAGAGATTCAGACTTAATGGCAAAAAGAAACTGTTGCAGTTGTGTTCATTACTCAAAGACTGCAGCATCAAGTGACATGCCTTTAAGCCATCACATATAAAACCCAGAAAGACCTGCCTGATCACTTTCAGCATGACACTTTTCAGTGCTGTCTTCCAGTGAAGAATTGGCAACTGATGGGGTATTAAGTAATACGGTATGTGTCAACATGAGAGCCAACCCACTGTGTTATTTAACAGGGCTGGGCAATGCTTTTCTCATTCCAAGACATTGCTGAAGACACTCTAATGGCCACCTGCCACCTGTGGATGTGAACAAAAAGTGGGTGTGACTGCCCACACTTTTGCACATGCACATACCACAGATCATACCATGTGCACAGAACGTGTGCGTGAGCACACCTCTTCTCTCAATATTTGAGCAGTGACATTAGTTCAAGGGAATCCCTCGTGCAGACCACAGCACAGCTCACAGACACCGAGAATCCCAGAAGCATCTCCATTGCCTAGCAACCTAGCCCTATCTCTGAACCCTGATTCAGATGCAGCTGGCTGCAAGCAATATTCATTGGGTTGCCCTGTGGCTGTAAAGTTATTTTCAGACACACACCGCAGATAGCTAGGCACTGGTTCCCCATATTGTTGGCTTCCCTTCACCGAGCTCTTCTCCTTTCCTTCATCAAGTGCTCTGAAAACAGGAAAGAGTGCTCTGATCTGCTCCAATATTTCCTGAGCACTTGGCAATCATCACCAGCACTCAGGAAACATCACAACAGACCAGAGTGTTCAGGAAACAAAAAGGAGCACTTCAATCTGCTGCAGTGTTTTACAAGTGCTGGTGATGATCTCCAAGCAAACAGGGGAAACCACAGCAGCTTGGAGCACTTTGCTCCGTTTTCAGAATAGTTGGCAGGAAAAAAAGGGAGAAGCAGCACACATTGGTTTGGGGTTTTCTCCCCAACCCTGAGCAATCCCATCACTGGTGCTGTCGCCAGTAAATTGCATCCAGGGATAGTGGGCCTTAAGAAGAAGCTTGGCAGGCCATATCAGTCCCATGGGCTGGTGGTTCACCAACCCTGCAACAAAAACATACTGGTGTCTCCATCCATCCATCTCAACAACAAGAGCTAGAAGACTCTAGCTTCAGATGCTTAAAAGAAATAGCCAGTGTGGTGTAGTGGTTAAGAGTGGTGGATTCGTAATCTGGTGAACTGGGTTCGATTCCCCGCTCCTCCACATGCAGCTGCTGGGTGACCTTGGGCTAGTCACACTTCTCTGAAGTCTCTCAGCCTCACTCACCTCACAGAGTGTTTGTTGTGGGGGAGGAAGGGAAAGGAGAATGTTAGCCACTTTGAGACTCCTTCGGGTAGTGATAAAGCAGGATATCAAATCCAAACGCTGTATTTGGTGCAGACATTTGGCACAATGAGAAGTAGGGGGAATAGAAAAAGGTACCCTGAAAAGGATCATATTGACTGAGATTGGAAATGTGGGCAGGAGGAGCCAGGCAACCTTAGGCAGTCCATGAGTTGTATTATTATCTACGGCAGTGAAAATATTGTACACTCAACAGGGGTTTCGGGAATCTCTAATGAGGAACCCAACGACACACAACAATCTAACTCTTGTCACAACTTAGTAAATGTAGACTGCCATCCTAACTCTATTGAATTCAATAGGATTTACTTCTGAGTAGAAATGGCAAGGAATGTGCTGTTAATCCAGTTCTGCTTGTGTATTCCTCCCTATCCCCATGCACACCCAGGAATATTGTGCAGCACTGGATGAACTGTATAATTTCTGCACAACACAGATATAATAAAGGACGGTGTGTGTTAATGTAGGGCAGGACATAACATTAATTGCATATCAGCAATTAACAAGCACACTTTTTAGACTGGGTTTAACACTTCCCGTCTTCACTGTGACCCAGACAACATATTACTCCCTCTGTCGCGGCTATTGGCCTGGGAAAGAAAGCTTGCCTTCTGGTATTAATTTTATTTCAGACTGTAGCAGTGTGGAAACGGTTGCAACAAAAACAACTAGCTGGCTGTTTAAAAGGCCATGCGCATTAATTGCTGATAGTAGTGTCTAACTACTATCAGTTAAGGAGCCAGCATGTCATGGCCCAAGCCCAGAGTTGGAGGAGGAGAAGGTATTCGCGTACCAGCAGCTGGCAAATTGGGTCAGGCTCCTGATGCTGGTGGTCTCAGAACCTGAAGCTGATGGCTGCAGTTTAGAGCCTCCATAAACTGAACTAGAACCCCCATAGATGTCGCCCTCTGAACCTCCTGGACTACTACATCTGCCCAGCAGTGCAGGGACCCAACACAGTGGAATGCACAGAAAGAGAAAGAAGTGCTTGACACCCGGCTAGGATGTTTGCCCTTTAAGATCCACAGTCTTCAGGCCACAGGACTAGAGTAGGTATGGGGAACCTCTGGCCTTCCAGATGTTGACTGAACTACAACTCCCATCAGCCCCAGCAAGGCCAGTGGCCAGGGAAGGTGGAGCTTATAGCTCAGCAAAATCTGGAGGTCAAAAGGCCATGCCTGGAACAGAGCTTATGAAGGAGGAAGAGACTCCTAAGGCTTCAGTTTATCTCTAGCCTTTGTTGGAGGATGTTGCTCACTTTAGGCTATCGATGGTGCTGATGGTACAGTGGTACCTCAGGTTAAGTACTTAATTGGTTCCGGAGGTCCGTACTTAACCTGAAACTGTTCTTAACCTGAAGCACCACTTTAGCTAATGGGGCCTCCTGCTGCTGCTGCCATGCTGCCGTAGCACAATTTCTGTTCTCATCCTGAAGCACAGTTCTTAACCCGAGGTAATATTTCTGGGTTAGCGGAGTCTGTAACCTGAAGCGTATGTAACCTGAAGCATATGTAACCCAAGGTACCACTGCAAATGGTTAGAAGACAGTGAGAGGGGAAATGTTCTATTACAGACAGCTTTAAAACAAAACAAAACAAAATCTAATGAATATTTATTTTAATAACAGGGGAGATGCATGGTAATATATTACATCATGAAATAAATTCCAATGGATCAATTTAGGAATTCAATTTAGAGTTCAAAAGATGCTATTGGGAACTGTTGCTGTAAGTGATGCATATTTTTACATGTAATAAATTTGCACCAAACATATTGAAATGTGGCAATGCATGTCGGGCCTTGAGGTGGTATGCAATCTTCTCAGAGATAGAAATGTTCCATATGGTTTTGTATCAGAGTATCACTTCTAAATCCTATAACGTTTTCCATTTTGTACAACAGATATAATTTGCCCACTTTTTAATTGTGTGCTACCTGCCATTTGCTTCTTCAGACTAATCCTGGCTTTAATACTTTCATGCAGCAGCTATATGCTTCTGGATTTAAGTGAAGTGTTTTATGGACATAACATTGCAAAGAGTCACATACACACACACACACACACACACACACACATTAATGGATGCAAATAGTTGTTTTTCATAAAGGGAAGTTGACCTTTGACCAGAACCCAACACAAACACGGTAATAAACGAGACTTAATTAGCATATGCAGAATTTCCAGTGCCTGCATAAACATTTCAAGTCTGACAATAGCGGCAGACAAAAGGGGAAGCGGCAAATGTGAAGGTCACATGCAAAATAGATGGGTACTACATGAAGGGATGCAAGTTTATGAGTTGCATAAAATATGCTCGATAAAACTCTGCTCCTTTATAGCAGCATTCAGTGCAGAAGATACCTACTATATAATAGTATCTGTATATATATATCGCAGGGGAATAGATTATATTGAAATTCAAGATCGCTGCTAAGGTGTGGGATTTTTCGTTCGCAGTTTCCTACAGTATTAAGAAAACAATAGCTCAATTCATCGCAAACTGCAGTTTGTGCATGCCACCACTGAGAACCTAGGCCATGCTTTGAGCTCTTAAATGAGCCCTTTTCAGACACTGCAGCCCTAGGAGAGGAACACGGGTAGCAAAAGACAGCAGGGCTACGTATCGAGGTCTGTCCCCATTTGTCATGTGGCTCCTTCCATCTTCCCTCTGTTCTAGTATTACTTCTGCAGAGGAAGCCCCGCCCCCCACACTTGTGTAGAATCATCTACTAAATGGAAGATCAGGATTGTTAATCATGCAAAGAGACTCCATGAGTTCAAAAGACCCACTTGCTGTAGAAGTTACACTAAAACATAGGAAAACTGGCACAAGTTATGTGATGGTGGGAATACTGAAAGCACAGCCCCACAGCCCTTTTCTACTTCTGCTGCAGCCTCATGTGGGCTATGTTATGCAACCAAACCATAGTTTAGAGTTCCTTCCTCTTTGCATTTGTTCTCCATATGCTCAATGCCATCTTCATGGTACAGCAGCCTCTGGAGGAGGAGAAGCAGCCAACAGTGGTTTGACAATGATTTTGTAAATTCAGATATAACAGAGTCACGATTGCTAAGACCCTTTCAAGTCATGATTGCTAAGCAATCATAGGTTCAGCTGTCATTTGGCCTCAGGCGCCAAAATGTCTTGGGCCAGCCCTGATCTTGGTTCCAGTAAGGTCATTTTAGCTAGTGAAAATGAACGGCACAATCTACAAAGTTCTTACCACATATATGGAAAACTATGATGTGCCCAGCTTTAAACAATACTGGGACTCAAAAGCAAATCACAGGTACACTGTAGCACGATTGCTTGGAGCAGAGATTCGTATTAGATCAGAGGTAGGCAATGTGGTCTCCTCTACATGTTTTAGACTGCAACTCCCATCATCCTTGGGCTATTGACCATGCTCAGTGGGACTGACGGGAACTGTAGTCCAAGACCTTTGGTGAGCACACTAGATTATTCAGTGAGGAATGTAATGCATTGCACACAATGGGTAAACTGAGCCTATTATCCTTCTTATCAGATAAGTACATAAAATTATCTTTTGGGCAATAACTTCATATTTGTAGGAATTGCCTAAGGGTTGAGTTTTCAGAGACACATTGTCGAAGATTAGGGCAAATCTTTTAGATGACATCACCATTCATTTAGGCTCCCAAACGAAACTCAGCCTGTCACTGAATACCTAGCATTTCAGCTCATATTCATGACATAATTGGAAAAAGGAACTTAGTGTGCCAGCTAAGCAAGAACTGAAGTAATTTGAAAAATCATTCCCTAGTTACATGCCAGCACATTTATTTCCCCCCGTCTCACATGAAACCTGGTGGTTCTTTCTGAAAGACCATTACTGCGGGATAATGTGAAGGGCCTTGTGCTTGGACAAGTAATGTCTCCTTCTGAACTTGGAACTGTAATGAATGAAAGCTAATTTGCAATTAAGCCTATATAGAAAAACATACTCTCAGAGGAAAGATTTTTACAAAAAGATTCTGCAGGCAGGGGAAAGCCGGTAAGACTCTGCATCAAAAGCTAATTAATTTGTACTGATGTTTTAATAGTTTGCTTGTCAGAGGATACTACCCAGACTTTTAAGCAGGATATCCTTGGAAGCTAAATTAACTGCCAAAAGGTAACTGCAATTCTGGTAAATCACAACTCACTTTTTTATATATAACAATCCCCCCATGTTTTGAAAACCATATTGCATAATTCAGGACTTATGAGGACAATATGATTTCAGTTATACTTTATTGATTTACTTAATTTATATGTTGCCTTTCTTCCGAGGAGCTCAATGCAGCATACATGGTCCTTCACCCCACCCAAAGCACACTCATTATATTCTCACAACCAGTGACATAGGCTAGGCTGAGGGTTGCATACCCTTCTACATTTCTCTAATGAAAATAGGGATGTCCAGTATAATATTTTTCTAGAAAGAGAGGTGCCAGTACTCACCAGGAACAAATCCTTTGTTCTCTTAGAATGGCAATGGCACCCACCCGAGAGGTGCTAGAACTGAGGCTGGAAAAACCCCTGGGGACATCCTATTCCATACCCTCCAACATTTCTCTGATGAAAATAGGGACACCCAGGGCCACATTTATGTATAGGCTAAGTAGGCTGAAGCCTAGGGCCTCTAAATCTAAGGGACCTTGCCAGCCCTCCCGCTCCCCAGGGGGCAGTCTCCCCTCTCCCAAAATCGCAAACCCACCAAACTCTGGGCCCACCAAACTCTGGGCCTTAATTCTTAGTTAAGTATGCTTAGAGCAGTGCTGTGTGGGATGAAATTAAGACCCCAGTTCCGGTATGGCCATTTCAACTGGAGCAAATAAACCCAGACAACCTACAAAGTTCTTCCATTGTTTCTTTTTGGACTGGATAATTATTCGCATATCACACACCAACTTATTATGCATGTGCATTGCTCTTCAAGTTCTGAGGATCACTTTATTTTTTTTGTTGATGGCAATTAGAGTTTGCACTTGAGTGTTTTTTTTCCTAGCTGCGATATTATGAGATGTTCAGAATGTTTATCAATTGATTCTGTTAAGTATCTTTCACTAATTGCAGTGCTGTGGGGATTTCTAATTGATTTAAATGAAGTGAAATGAGCTCGTAGCTATATGGGTAGCATATAAAAAGCTGCAGCAAACAGTGAGAAGACTAGAGCCATTTGGATGCACCGTGCGAGTCTTTTAAAAATATATTGTTCCCTTCCAATTAATTATATTTTACGGGACGCTTTTCTGCTTGTGAAGTAATGGAAAGACACTGGATATGTGCTTAAGATAGTATGTCTACAAGCAGTCACTCAAACTTATAGGGAAACACCTTGTAAAGTCTGCCATTGTAACTCAATCTACACATGAAATGCTGTGGCGTGCATATGTGATAAGACATGTGCAGAACTCGGCTTTCAACATACATAAGGAAGTGTCAGAGAGACAACTCTTTGCTAAGTTGGCAAACACCTATGGCTGGCATGCCCTAAAGCAAGAGAAATGTGTCCAGATGTTACTGTATACCAGAGAGAGATCTCTCTCTCCCCTATACATCTCAAGATCTCAACTCTGCAACCTCTTTTCAACATTGCCTCGCCAGTACAGTTGCTGCTTCTCCCACACTGGTACGTGAACATTTAATGACTTCTGCCCACATAGGCTGCTGGGATGACATCGTTAGCAACCGTGCAAGTGCCGCCCAGTCTCGTGTTGTCACAGCAACCCATGTGGGCGGAATTCTCTTGATGTTCAGCTGCTGACGTAGGAAGGAGCATCAGGCAAAGCAGCAGTCGTTCTGAGAAGAGAATTCTTAAAAAGAAGAAGAGATCAAGAGCAAAGTGCAGATCAGCAGATGTCTGTTTGTGCATCTGGGCCACCAATACTTGCAGCGTTCCACTGGCTCAGCCCGGAGAACTGAGCAGAGGGTCACCTCCACTCATTCCTTTTTTATATATATATTTTAATTTGAGTTTCAAAAAGAAAGAAAGAAAAGAGAAAGAAAGAATAAACTTACATCAAAAGATCATACAAATTCCACATATCGAGATTGCTCTGAATCTCCTGACTCCCCCCCCCCATCCCATCCATGGGTCCTCTTAATTCTATTTTCAACTGCATATCAATACTTCTCCAATTTGTCATCTGCCTAAGTTATCTGTACTTTCTGTTACATTACAAGTGTGTTTAGAATCCTGCTAATCTTTTAACCTGTTTGCAATGATTTTGTATGTACATTATGAACCTTTCCCGTTCTTTTTTAAATTCCTTGTCTTCTTGGTTCCTGAGCTTCCCAATTAATTTTGCCATTTCGGCATAGCCCATCAACTTGATTTGGCATTCTTCTTTGGCTGGGGTTGTCTCTTCCTTCCATCTCTGGGCAAGCAGCATCCGAGCGGCCGTTGAAGCATACATAAATAATTTCCTCTGCTCTTTTGGGATCTTGGTACCTATAATTCGTAATAAAAAAAAAAGCTTCTGATTTTTTAACAAAGGTTATTTAAAACATTTTTTTTTATTCATTATATATCATTTCCCTGAATTTTTTAATTACACTACATTTCCACTACATGTGATAAAAAACACCTCCACTCATTCCAAACCCCCGCAGCCTGGTGTAAGAGGTGGTTAGGATTATTCTGCCCACCTATTAATAGAGTCAAACAGGGAAGTTAATGTACCGACTCTGCCCCACCCAGAGAGCCACTTCTGCAAACAACACAACTTTAGACAGAGAATGGTAAGCCTTAGCTTATTGGCAGAGGAAAGGATATGTAGCTAAAGCACAGTGAGTAGAAATGGAATGCAGTCAAAAGTAAAATAACGCACATTATTTTATGTACACATCATCAAGACATAAATACCTGTGTTGAGGTTTGTTTTGTTTTTTTAAGGTTCAATATGGATGAATAAAGGAATGCAAGGAAAAACAACACCACAGTTAGTGGTGAGGAAGTTGCCTACAAACACTATTGAATTAAAACTAGGTTGGATTAAAACTTGGCATCCTTTTAAGCCTCTCCCCCCGCCCCACACTTCTCCTCTGCAAATCATCCTCTCTTCAACTCTGCTTTGCAAGGCGGCAGCCAGCCACAGGGTTTAGAGCACGAGGCAGCCATGTGATGGGAATGAGAAGACACTGCCAATAATTAAATTAGCATCATCTAGAGGTGGGCTTTATTGTTCTGAAAATAGGACCATCAGGGAGCACAAAAATTCTTTTGACTTCGGAACCAAAATAGCACATTTTTAACGCAGCTCCTTTTATGACTTGGTAATTTCTTCATTGAGTTTAATTAAACTCTCCATAGCTTGATGAGCAAATTTCCAATTAAGCTCCCATAATATAAGAGTAAACATAAAATAGTTGGCGCCGCTGGTAAGCGCATTTGAAATTCACAGACTCTGTTAAATATCGGAGCTGTTAAGACAGAAAGAAAAACAGCTATTCTGGTAAAGGAATACATGCCATTGTGCTTAAAGCTTTATGCTTAGAAGCTAAACATTAAAAAGCATTTGGAAGTAATCATAATAGTCTTGGATTATTGCTACATTACCACTACATTACCACACCACTGTTATTTATAGTTTTGAGTAGCACTTGCAGCTTGCAAAATCCTTTCTCGCATTTATTATTTGATTTCACAATGGATCCTAGGAAGTATTATTCCCATTATTATTTCTGTTTTACAGAGGGGGGAAATGAAGGTGAGCTTTAGTAAATTGCCCAGTCAGCCTATGGAAGATGTGCACAGTCCTCTTCAGACATTGTACATTAACCATGCAACAGGGCTCCCTAGAATATTCAGGCTAGCCCAGACTCCGTAGACTCCAATGTGTGTGTGTGTTGGCCATGCTGATGCATGTCTGGTGTGGATCTGAAGTGGGGCTACGCAGGGATGGATTCTTGTCCCTGGGTCTCTGTCATTGTGGAGTGAGTCTTGCATGCATAAATCGGCTCCACCTGATTGTGGAGGGCATGGTCAGGGCAATTTAAACCTTGCCGCGACACTGAATCGTCCCTTTTCAGCCTTGCACTGTGAATCCCCCACCCTTCTGCCCTTTGTTCAGGTTGCGTCATTGGCCTTGCTATGGACTTCAGTTGGTCACCGTTGAGGGGCCTGGTAGGACTTTTTCCACTTGGCAAATTGGCACTGGCCACTTGGTTTTCGCCTACCTCATAGTAATCATCACAACTTTGTAAGGTTTGGCAGTTAGGCATTGGAATAGCGTTGTGGGGGGCGGGAGGAGAGGTGCGGCCATCACCTGCCCCTCCAAGCTTAGGGTTATTCTGTTAAAGGAATCTGGGGGTGTGGATCTCATCCAAAGTCCAGGGTGTTGCTAGGGCCATGCCACAACCCCAACAGGAACCCAAGGGATGCTCGAGTTGATCCACATTGGCGGGACTCCCCCTACTGGTGGTTTACCCTTACCAGACTCCCTGCAAGGCGGGCAGGAGTCAGATATAGTCTGTTGATGCCAATGCCTAAGCCAATATCGCTCACATTCTGTAACCAATAAAGTTATGGCCTAAATTTTGCCCATTAACATTAACCTAAAAGTCTGTGTCCTTGTGTCTTTATTCTCATGGGGGTGGCTTGGGGCTTTGACACACAAAACTGTTGACAGTAGACCTCCTTTGACCTGATACTGATCAAGTGTCACCTAGAAGCCTAGCCAATGCATGCATCTATGGGCTGGAGCTAGCCAGGACAATTCCACAATGCCCCTTCCCCCTGTGGGCATTTAACAAATGAAGAAGAGGGTCCAGGTCTTTTTCACATCTACAAGCCCAATCTTTATCTACTGGGCTCCACTGGCTCCAGTCTGTAATCTACATTATCACCCATATTCACACTGAGCTGTGTTGTGTTGCTGGGATGGCACAATATCCTCCTTTGCAAGAGAATCACTTTTATTGGCTTGCTTTGTGCCACTAAATCATTGGAAGTATCACCATTTGCCTCCATTTGTTTCAATCATCCAGCTCAGAGAAGTCCATCAAAATGTCTTCAAATGCCAAATGGTAATTTGCCCATATGCTGCAGCAGGAGCGAATCAGTGCACTATACAGTCAAGAGCAAATAGATGAATTTAAAGCTGGCTCCTAGGTGAATAGAAGGTTAGGAAAAGTGTCTTCGCTTTGCTCCACCATGAGCCTGCTCTACAAATTGGTTCAGAAGTGCCTTACATATTTTAATAAAGAGACACATGGGCATCTCTTTGAAACAATATGGCTGATTCCATATCCTTTCAAGAATAACATGGGTTTTGAAATCCACCAGATGCCGTCGCTCACTGTTCTTCTGGAGGAATCTTTGTCATGTTTTTATGTCTAAAAGTCAGGCTGTATCCCGTGTTTATGAGCACTTGAAAGTAAGATCAACGCAGCATTGTTTCAGCATTCATTATTCTTGTTTTCCAAAATCAGACTAAATGTTTCTGCAACAAAAGCTTCAGGTAAGTTTCTGGGGGTCTGTTGCCAGACCCCATACTGTTGAGTATTCCTCAAATACTCTCCTCCAACATTCATTGTTCCTAAGCCTGTGTACATTCATTTCTGAAATTTCCTTTTGTTGTTAGAACTTTAACACTCTGTTGCGGTAAAAACTTACAATAGATGCTCAAAAATATATCTCCCACTCGTTTTGAACATTTCTTGTTTCAGGAGCATAAAAGATGAAACCATAAATTCTTAATGCAGGCTTAAGAGAATCCAGCACTAGTATTGGCTTAATGAATATACATGAAGCTCTCTAAAGTGTAGATAATTCTTTGAGTTTTCTAAAAGCACCTTCTCTTGTAGGAAGGGGGGGGGAATACATGCCATGCCACATACCAACGAGACAAGTCAAAATAAATATTTAAATGTGGCATCAGATCCCCTAACAAATATTAGACTGAGAATGCCATGAAATAAACCAGAAGCAAAGTCCTCCTAATCATGAAGCATTTTCGACCCATTCCCCATTCATCATCACCATCATCATCATCATCATACTCTGCCCATCTGGCTAGGTTGTCCTGGCCACTCTGGGTGGCTTCCAACACATATAAAATCATAATAAAACATAAAACATTAATACAAAGAATTATAAACACCGAGAAACAACAGGACTGCTTAAGGTGCCTCGACTTCAAAATTGTAGAAATCAAGAGATATATAGTTGCACCAGCAGCTTATCTCTTTTTTCTTGTATCCAAAAATGCAAGAAGGGCTTTTACACTTGCCAGAAGCTTGGCTCTGCTGTCGCTGGTCTTGGAAGGATCCTTTAAAACAGTCCCATATGACCAGAGAATTTGCACCTTTCCACTCGGGGATATAGGAAGCCCTGAACACATATTTTTTAGATGTCCCTTTTACGATGAGGCACGTAGAGAAACCATTGGCCCCCTGCTGGTGAGGCTTGCTGACCTCCCGGTAAAGCAAAAAATTGATCTCCTGTTAGGAAAAGACCACAAGACGACCCGGATTGTCGCCAGATTCTGCGCACTGATCTGTAGGCGCAGACTATCCCCCGATTCAATCTAGTTTGTTAAGAAAATTCCCAAACTCGGATCCATGGGCGACTCTGGATCATTTCTCTAAGGTAGTCTATCTTTTTATGTGTTTATATGCCTATCACACTTTTAAACTTAAAATCCATTGTTGTATATTGTTTTAAATGTTTGTTTTGCTATTGGGATTGTAGTTCCATTTGTGCTTCACAAGCTGGTCTCTGACCGTAATAAATTTCATGTCATAAAACATTAATATTATGCTACATCCAATTAATTTGCTTCCATTTAAGTGTGGATTTCTCAACTAAGAAGTCCCATATAGATGGAGATAATCCCTTAAGGGATTATCTCCATCTATATGAGGTTCAACAAGACTCCTTACCTTATTGTTGATATTGATGTTAAAGGAAGAACAGAGTGTAGCTCAGTTCCTTAGGTTCTGCACAGACACTGCTAATGCTGAAATGAACAATGCAATTGCTATCTTTTTCTTCCTAAATTGGATAATTTGTAAATACCTTCCATGCAGCCTCCAGTTGCAAAAGAGCTGGGTCATTTTCCCACCGTGAACCGAGTCTGGGCTCGTGGTCTCAATAGAAAAGCTCTAGATCCTGTTGTTGTTGTTGTTGTTCTTGTTGTTTAGTCGTTTAGTCGTGTCCGACTCTTCGTGACCCCATGGACCAGAGCACGCCAGGCACTCCTGTCTTCCACTGCCTCCCACAGTTTGGTCAAACTCATGCTGGTAGCTTCGAGAACACTGTCCAACCATCTCGTCCTCTGCCGTCCCCTTCTCCTTGTGCCCTCCATCTTTCCCAGCATCAGGGTCTTTTCCAGGGAGTCTTCTCTTCTCATGAGGTGGCCAAAGTATTGGAGCCTCAGATCCTGTTAGGAATTATTTAAATCATGGATTTAATTCTGTGGCATTCCACATTCTGATTCTCATCAGCCACAGCTAGCATGGCCAATGGTCAGGGAAGAGAGGAGATATCTGGGAGCCACAGGTTCCCCAACCCAGCCTTAAGATACCTTGTGACAATATTTCCTGAGAATTCCAAAGTCAAGGGAAGAAGTGCAAAGTTGAGGGCAGGGGGAAATAGGACAAAATCAATAATTCACCCGCATGGTTTTTGTGAAGCGTTAAATCCAAATTCCTTTTGGCTTCTGTTCCAAGGCTAAAACACTCAGGCAGATTTAGAACACAGTTTGTTTTAAGATCTATGGCTTTACCATTCACACTCTAATATAAACTCCAGATAAAAGTCATTCACTGACAGTCTGCTTACGACGACTCTGTGCTAAGCAAATTATTCCCTTTAAATGAGAAAGGTAACAGAACATCGCCTTCTATAACAGAGACCAGGCACCTTGTCAAGGCAAACACATAGCAGGTGACGGCAAAATTGTGGATCTGCAAAGTGGGTTTAAAATGAAAGAGAATATCTCGTTATTTGCTAATGTCTCTTCATCCTCCCACTTCACCCATGTAATTAAAAATAAATTTCTGCCAGCAGCAAACAAAGGGCGGGGGGTGGGCAACAAGGGTTGTTAGCTCAAAGTAGTTTCATTTTTGAACCTCTTCTCCAGAACCCTTCATACAGTTTACATACACGTACATGTTTCTTAATGTCAGATACTAGTGAACAGTGAAAACTTGCCTTGAGTGATTTCAACAGAACGGGAGACATTACAATCCAGGCAAGTGCAGAATAGCAGCAGATTCTACATTACCTTCCATTGACACTGTCAGGAACTAGAATAAAATATGGGGGGGAGTTAAGCCCCATCCTGCATAATTGATCACAAGATGCAGTGCACACAAACCATTTGAATGACAATGCCCGTTGATTTTTGGGGGGAGAGGCAGCCCCTTCAAATATTTTATTCAGGGGGCCGAAGGGACCTAAGAGCTAGCTCCTTTGCTGTCAGGTTTGCAGCCGTGTCAAATCTTCCTATCATTGTGCACCCTGCTAAGCCAGGGATGGAGAACCTTATCAGTTGAGGGACAACCTTCTCCATCCATGGTGTAACGCTTTTTCTGTTGATTGGTCAGCAGCATCAGTAGCAGATGGCATGGGGGGGGGATAGAACCCACCTGACTAGCCAGCCATTGAGTTATCACTGCATTAGTAACCTCAAGGTTGACTCAATGCAGTGCCCTCTCTTTGTGGCTACCCTTGAGGTTGGTCCAGAGGCTGCAGTAGGGGCCAGGTTGCTTTTGGAAGTAAACTAACAACAACATGCACTGACTCCTCATTTCCTACCAAGTTATGTTCAAGGTATTGGTACTAACAGACTGCTTTATTCTCTATATATCCAGTAAGACACTGGTACAGTGGTACCTCGGTTAAGAACTTAATTCGTTCTGGAGGTCTGTTCTTAACCTGAAACTGTTCTTAACCTGAGGTACCACTTTAGCTAATGGGGCCTCCTGCTGCCACCATGCCACCACCACACGATTTCTGTTCTCATCCTGAAGCAAAGTTCTTAACCTGAGGTACTATTTCTGGGTTAGTGGAGTCTGTAACCTGAAGCATCTGTAACCCAAGGTATATCCAAAGAGATCAGAAACCCCATTCCTCAGTAACTCAGAGCAGGGTTTTCAGTGTGGCTGCCCTCATTCTGTGGAATACATTTCGTGTCAACATACAATAGGCGCTTTCCGGAAATAATTGAATGCATTATTCTTCTGACAGTCTTTCCCAGCTGGGTCTCTGCCACAGGTGTCTACTTTGTAGAGCGGCTGCCAAGACCACATAACACCAGTCTTGGCTCCCAGTACATTTCCAAGCACAATCCAAAGTGTTGGTGTTGACCTTCAAAGCCCAAAATGGCCTTGGTCCAGTATACCTGAAGGAGTGTCTCTACCCCCATCGTTCTGCCCGGACACTGAGGTCCAGCGCCGAGGGCCTTCTGGCGGTTCCCTTGCTGTGAGAAGCCAAGTTACAGGGAACCAGGCAGCCCTGTTTAGGGAAGCTTTTAATGTTTAATAGACTATTGTATTTTACTATTCTGTTGGAAGCCGCCCAGAGTGGCTAGGGAAACCCAGCCAGATGGGCGGGGTATTATTATTATTATTATTATTATTATTATTATTATTATTATTATTAATTAGTATTGCTTTTAAATATATATATATACCGTATCAGCCCGAACATAAGCTGCACTTTTTCCCCAGATTCCAACTGTGTGTATGTGGAAGGCGATTATTATTTCTAATAATTGTATGAAGCCCTAAAGTTGTTAGAATGTTGCTGACACTAGTTTTTCTTGGTTGTGCCATGCCGCCAAGTGCTCTGTGCTCGCCTTGGGAGTAAAAGCTGGATATAAATATGGGGAAATAAATAAATAAATAAATAAATGGCCCGCAAAAAATGATGGGAATTGTTTCCCATCAACATCGGGGGGGGCGGCGGGGATTGCATTTCACAGACTCCCCGTTCCTGCTTGACATTGCTTCTTAAGTCTATCAAGATGTTCGAAGGCATAAGAAGAGGTTTTTCAGAAAGATCAGGACCTGTTTCGATCTTGGAAGGTGTCCTGGCAGGTACCAGCAGAACAAAAATTGAGCTCGCATGCCCGGCAACATAGACGTTGCTGCAGTTTAGCGAAGGCAAAGCATTTCTGAGCTCGCTTTAGGTGCAGTCTTGTTCGGTGCTACCGCCATAATTTATCATTCTCATTTTGAGAGGGGGCAACAAGCCACGCTTTTCTCCTGGAGCCCATCATTCAGCTAATGGCAGGTCTTATATCTCTTACAAGCTCCTAAACAGCTGCAGGATTTAAAGGTTAAGGCATGCACCAATATGGCATTTGCTAATTAAATGTTATTTTATTAAGACATGGTATTTAATGTAAACGTCTGCGCTCTGTATGGGTTCTCATTATGCTGCTTTTGCTTCCTCTGCACAATCACCCCGAGCCGTCTGCTTCCCCCACCTCCCTTCCTATTCAAGGGAAGCGTGTGGTAGATAATTCTCCCTCTCTTCTAACCCCAGCCTGACGCCAGCAATATATGGTTTGAAATACATTTTCAATTAGGGAGATATCCTTGAAGCAGCATGCATTTCTCCATAGCTATTTCTGCTCTGCAGTGGATCTGGGGAACAGAATGTAAGAGATTCTCTCAGCACTTACTAAAGTCTGTTACTTGCTTGTAAAGCTGCCCAGTTCTGAGCAGCTCCTGGTACATGATCAATCCTTCTGGTGGCAAAAAAAAACACACACTTGTAGGCATTTCTATGTAACAGACAGTGCTATCCTAAGGGTATTTATTCAGTACTGTGTCTCTTAACATCCTACAGTGGACCTACACAGATCACTCTACTTAGGGGTGCAGACACAGAGAGAAAGGGGTGGGTGATCTGGTGAATCTAGAATGTAGGGAGTTGTGGGGTCAAATAAGTCAGATCATGTTATTTCTTACTAATTACTAATCAACTAAATTCACGCAGCGACCCATAATGCAATTTATCTGGGCAGCTCACAAAACAAGTAGGCGGAAAAATTAAAAATACAATATGTAATGGTAAAAGCTATTAGAAACTAAAACCACAATGAAACATTTAAAAACATTTTTTTAAAAAAAAAAAAGAGGACCAGAACATAAGTTATTTACAGGGCCGGATTTAGGTTTGATGAGACCCTAAGCTACTGAACGTAATAGGGTCCTTTATATGTCCAGCTGTCCTTTGTCAACAACACATTGTTGCTGTTTTTTGTGTTATGCTATATGGTACTTTATGCTATATGGTACTTTATGGAACTAACAGGTATCTAAAGCCATTTGCACATAACAAAATATGTATTTTATCATAAAATACATATTTTATGTAGGCACCCTATATATGGAAATGAGCAAACCAGTGATATTTTAGAGAGCAGAGCAGGCTAGCAGGTGGGGCCCATTACTTACATCATGGGAGCCTACACAACACAAATCACTGTTGCTGTATGTAGGTTTTTTTAATTTGTTTTTTATCTTATATTTTGGAAATTTACATCCAGGTTTTTTTTCCTTTAATTTTTTTTGGGGGCCCCAAGAGAGTAGGGCCCTAAGCTATAGCTTGTTTAGCTTATACATAAATCTAGCACTGAAGGCCTGGGTGATCAAAGACTTCTTCATCTGACACTAAAAAGGCCACAAAGATGGTACCAGGTTAAGTTAATCAAAGAAGCAGCAAAGTGACTGAAAATCAAACTGCCAATATCAAGCTAATGCTGAAGGAACACCTCTTTTCCCTGGCTTTTGGCGCTTGAGATATTTATTTTAAGACCTACTTTCTTTCTGTGAGTTTTAGTTGTTTTATACCTTTTATTAATATTTACCCTGAAGCAAATGCCGTTTTACTCCCATAGGTAAAGGGACCCCTGACCATTAGGTCCAGTCGTGACCGACTCTGGGGTTGCGGTGCTCATCTCACTTTATTGGCCGAGGGAGCCGGCGTACAGCTTCCGGGTCATGTGGCCAGCATGACTAAGCCGCTTCTGGCGAACCAGAGCAGTGCACAGAAACGCTGTTTACCTTCCTGCCAGATTTATCCCACCTATTTATCTACTTGCACTTTGCTTTCGAACTGCTAGGTTGGCAGGAGCAGGGACCAAGTAACGGGAGCTCACCCCGTCGCGGGGATTCGAACCACCGACCTTCTGATCGGCAAGTCCTAGGCTCTGTGGTTTAACCCACAGTGCCACCCGCCTCCCTACCTTTTCTAATACTGTGTTGTAATTGTTGTACTCCGCCTTGGGGTCTTGGGGAAAGTCTGTACCCAACCCTCTTTTCTATCTACCTGTAAATCTGTTTCAGGAGGTGGTTACGCTATGAAGTCTTAATTAGGTTAATTGGGAAGGAGCACAGCACCACAGACTGCTATTCTTCTATGGAGATTCCTAGTCATTCGCCACAAAAATTACAAATTTTCAGAATTCTGTTTCAATGAGCGTTACCTTGCTGCACACTGCTACATTCAATTTTCATGTTATTCCTCATTCATCAAGAATGTCAAAAATGGACTGTAAAGCCTTCAAGAAATCTTATTAATATTTGTAAATTGAGTGTGTATAAGGGGTGGATTACTTCAAGCCTCTAAAAACAAACCTCTTTTCCTCAGGGACAAGATGTCATGTGTTAGAACTATGAAAAAAAAAAAGGAGACAAATGGTGGTAAATGCAGAAATGTTGCTCAAGGCATCTTTTTTTCTTTTTTTTACTGAGGGGAAAAAACTATGGCTTTTAAATGAACAGGAGCTACATTGAGCAGCATGCAGTTTTTATCGGAGCATATTTTGTCAACCTTGAAATTGTATTTTAGAAGTGATGATCAGTTAAATACGTCTGTAAGACTGCAGCTATTTATAAGTTGGATTAATATCCTAATGTCTTTTAAAGACAGGTGTCTCTGATTCGTGATCAATGTTTCTCACACCTGACACAGAAACACAAGAAACAGATGAATGGCGTAGATGAAACAACCGTTCCACAGAATCATAGTTGGAAGGGACCCCAGAGGTCATCAAGTCCAACCCCCTGCAGTGCAGGAATCTCAACTGAAGCATCCATGACAGGTGACCATCCAACCTCTGCTTAAAAATATCCAAGGAAGGAGAGACTACAACCTCCCAAGGGAGTCTGTTCCATGGTCGAACAGTTCTTACTGTCAGAAAGTTCTTCCTGGTGTTTAGTCAGAAATCTCCTTGCTGGAGATATGCTATCCTAAAATGGAAGCCCTCAGGAGTGGTCTCACATGACCAGCAGAAAGGGCCTGATGACACAGCAAGGTGAAGTAGCTGCCTCAGGTACGAGATTTGAAGTGCCATCACAGGTCACACCTTATTGGACTGATAGGCACACTCTGCTTCATATTCTCTTGTGTAAGTCCTAATAAAATGAATGGGGCATGTGTGTCTGAGCAAGAAAGATAGAATCATGGAATTGTAGAGTTATAAGAGACCCTGAGGACCATCCAACCCCCTTCATTGCAAGGATATGCAGCTGTCCCATACAGGGATCAAACTTGCAACCTTTGCACCATCAGCACCATACTCTAACCAGCTGAGCTAACCAGGTAGATCGTTTGGAGTGGGGCTCGTGCAAGAGAATGTTCCAGTGGGTTGCAGGAGTTAGTAGAAGGGCCTTCCATTTGGATTTTCTGCAACAGGCACCAAAACGCTGAGGGATTGCTTAGTTTATATTTACAAATTCCACGAGGAAGCAATAAAGGTCAGTGGGGTGGCACAGCGGGGCTATATGGTTTTCTGGCTCCCAAACACCATGAGTTGCTGCTGCTGCTTGCTGGGAAGGAAAGTGGCAAGGCTTTGTCAGGGAGCCGTCAAGGAGAGCAGGTTGTTTGCAGATCCGAGAAAGACAGTGAAACACTGTCTAACTTTCAGTTAGTTTCTTGATTAAGGAAGCAGAACAGAGAACACACAGAGACTTCTAAGGGTTGCTCCTGTCTAGATGAAGCAGTTGCCTGGACTGGCTTTTAACTTCCCCTTCACTCCCTATCCATCTGTGTCAGGTCCCTCCCTCTGTCTACGGTGAGCCCCAAGGGACCATCTCTGTTTCTGCCTGCTCTCTGCTGGGTAACATGCAATAGATGCCTTGTTCTGGGAGTGGGAGCTTTCAGGGTGTCAGCGGAGAAGCTGTCAGGTTGGCTGTGTTGTGGAGCTGTTCCTTCCCACCCTAGCTCCTCCCCTTTTCTGGGAAGAGGCCTGTTTCCCACCACCAAAAGCCAGGATTCAAATCCCCTCCCCTCTGTGCTTTCCTGGGGGGGGGGGCTTTTGGTCAGGCAGCATCCACCACTCCACAGCATCCAGACAGTCCCTGACAGGCAGTGAGGAGCTTGGCAGGATCACCGGACTTGTTCTGCTGCCACACTGAGCTCCTGCTGAGCTCCCAACAGAAGAAGAAGAGGAGGAGGAGGAGGAGTTTGGACTTGATATCCCGCCTTTCACTCCCTTTCAGGAGTCTCAAAGTGGCTAACAATCTCCTTTCCCTTCCTCCCCAACAACAAACACTCTGTGAGGTGAGTGGAGCTGAGAGACTTCGGAGAAGTGTGACTAGCCCAAGGTCACCCAGCAGCTGCAGGTGGAGGAGCAGGGAAGCGAACCAGGTTCACCAGATTACAAGTCCACCGCTCTTAACCACTACACCATGCTGGCTCTCAGGAAAGCAATGTAGCCCTACCCATAGTGCCCCACCATACATTACCACCAAGAAGGAAGGAGGAGAGTTGAAAAGGTATATCCCATAGGTAGCCAAGCTGGTGCCATCCAGCCATCCAAGCTGGTGCCATCCAGTACTTCAGCTCTCATAAGCCTCAGTCAGCATGGCCAATGCTCAGGGATGATGGAAGATGTAGCCCACCAACTTCTAGAGGCACCACATTGGCTATAACCATTGGCTCACCACCCCAAACCTAAAAATACAATTTTCACTTCTTCCATCAAGGAAACCATAGGGGTTCCCTGTGGCAAACCACTGATCTGAAGCCGGCAACATTAAGTCACATGAATTATTGCAGATTTAAACACAGAGAGCAGAACTCCCTGCAAATCCTTGGCCATTTTTCAGCATTATTTCTGTGCACCCGAATAGGCGAAGGAACTGGCCTGTGTACGCTGCTGGCTTTCCATCAATAGCACTCACTCGGTATGACACTAACCGCTGCGGGCCAAAAGAAAATATGTTTGGTGATGCTCTCCCTAGTGGATGGTAGTGCATATAATAAAACCACTATACATAATTCAGGCCTAAAAAATAGTAGGTATAAAATTTCAAGTTCTGCAGAGAACAGTAAAGTTTTCTATTGGCTAGCTATTGGATATAGATGGGGAAGCCAAGACATATAGAACAAGATTGCCACCTAGTGGATCAGCTACAAAGACATTTTCTTCTTATTTCTAGCAAGCGTCTACCTGATGTTGGAGGTTTGCAGGCAGATTATGAATTTTCAGTGGCTCATGGTCAATATTACCCCATTGACATAAAATTTTGAGTTTTTCGGTGCTCGGTCATAATCCCCTATCATTTTGAAGGTGTTTTCTAGTGCTTCAAGCTATTCTCTGGGCATGGCGAAAGAAGCTTCCCCAAAGCACAGCCAGTTGTGCCACGATAAATATATTAAGTTAAGGTATGATTGTTATGTTTAACTATTACGTAATGTCCATGATGAGAAATGCACTCACAGAACACTCTGGGGTGGAACAGGTCATCCTTCCCCCTCTAAAATTAAAAGGATCAACGCATATCCAACATGTGCGTTGATGTTGCCATCTGCAAACATGTGCTACTTATGGTGTGCGCATTCCTGAAATCGTCTGGCCAGAACAACACTTTCAAATTGGTGATGAACTTGAAGGCATTGGGCTAATATAAACACACAGGAGTCTTGATTGTCCCTTTGGTTAAACAGGATCACTCTGATCTAGCTATGTACTATCCATATTCAGAGAAGCAGGCTGTGGGTTGGCGCTGTGGTCTAAGCCACTGAGCCTCTTGGGCATGCCGATCAGAAGGTCAGCGGTTCGAATCCCCATGATGGGGTGAGCTCCTGTTGCTCTGTCCCAGCTCCTGCCAACCTAGCAGTTGGAAAGCACACCAGTGCAAGTAGATAAACAGGTACCGCTGTGGCAGGAAGGTAAATGGCGCTCTGGTTTCCGTCACAGTGTCCCATTGCCCCAGAAGTGGCTTAGTCATGCCGGTCACATGACCCAGAAAGCTGTCTGTGGACAAACTCTGGCTCCCTTGGCCTGAAAGTGAGATGAGCACCATAACAATGTATGCACAGACCTGACTGGTGCACCAGCACAGCTCAAGCTCAGAGTCAAAGGGTCAGTTGAGATGCAATGAAGAAACATGATCTGCAGTTGTAATCTCCAAAATGGGTTGTGGGTGGAATAAGCAAGTGGAAGATCAACCAAGTCAGATGGCACAGGTCATTAATTTCACTTATATGGCAGCTTTAACAAAGAATTGTAGTGCCTCTCTTAATTTTTAATTAACTGCTACTCTTCACACGAGGCTACTATACAACCTGGTTCCAAATTTAATCAAAGCCGACTGTTGCATCTTTCTACTTTTCCAAAATTTACATCAATACGCTTCTCAGAAGTCGGTGGTTATCAAGAAAAATCTTACAGAAAAAGGACACTGATGAGAAACCAGACTAGATGAGGCAGCTGAAAATAAATACATATTAATGCAAGTTTGTCTTCCACAACAAATGTGCTGCCTTGTGCTCTCTATACGGAGACATATGAATATTGTTGATTGACAAAAGGCTGGAGGAATACAAATCAAACACTTTTTCCCCCATTTCAAATGATAATTCAGACAAACTCCGTATTGATATCCTGATGCATATATTTCTTTGCTTTTGATTCTATCATCACACTACCAGTAACAGGAGAGAAAAAGCTGTGTTTCTTTCACAGGTCTAATTGCCAGTCTCAAGAGAAAACAGCAAGGGAGAATTTTTAAACAGTATCAGTATGTGCTGTTATAAGTGCCTTTCCCAAAAACTGAGCCGCTGAGGCAAATATGATACTGCCCAAGGCTGTTTTGAAGGTATTGTTTCTTTTTATTTAACAGAATTTATATACCACTTGATTGTTTACAAATGAAACATGACATTTCTTAATAATAATAATAATAATAATAATAATAATAATAATAATAAACATTTTAAAGCATTTTAAAACCATCACCAATGGTATGTTTCGTACGTTTCCGAGCACAATTCAAAGTGTTGGTGTTGACCTTTAAAGCCCTAAACGGTCTTGGTCCAGTATACCTGAAGGAGTGTCTCCACCCCCATCATTCTGCCTGGACGCTGAGGTCCTTACACAATTTTATACAGATTTCTGCATTGCTGTGTGCAACTGTTTATGTGCTGGTTACCTTAGGAAACCTGGAGAGCAGATGCATACAATATGCCTATAATAGTATACAGTGCTACCTCTACTTACAAGCGCCTCTGGTTACGTATCCTTTGGGATACGCACACGGAAAACCTGGAAGTATTTTTCCGAGTTTCGCCATGCGAGCATGTGCAGAAGCGCTCTACCGCGCCACGCACATGCGCATGCGCAGAACAGGCACCTGCAGTTGCAAAAACCTCGGGATCTGACCCGAGCTCCAGAACAGATCCCGTCTGCAACCGGAGGTACCACTGTACATATAATAGCACACATCATAATGCATATAATATGTGATAAAAGTATTTTTTAGGTAAAAAATAAAGCCTCTCATTGAGATTAAGGAGCAAGACAGGAATCAGGAAAAATCCATTCAGGTAAGATCAACCTGCTTTGATAACTACGTCACCCTTCCATTGGAGTTGTCTTGATATTCAGAACATGCCGGGCCCGGTCTTATTCAACATCTTTATCAACGACTTGGATGATGGACTCAAGGGCATCCTGATCAAATTTGCAGATGACACCAAACTGGGAGGGGTGGCTAACACCCCAGAGGACAGGATCACACTTCAAAACGACCTTGACAGATTAGAGAACTGGGCCAAAACAAACAAGATGAATTTTAACAGGGAGAAATGTAAAGTATTGCACCTGGGCAAAAAAAATGAGAGGCACAAATACAAGATGGGTGACACCTGGCTTGAGAGCAGTACATGTGAAAAGGATCTAGGAGTCTTGGTTGACCACAAACTTGACATGAGCCAACAGTGTGACGCGGCAGCTAAAAAAGCCAATGCAATTCTGGGCTGCATCAATAGGAGTATAGCATCTAGATCAAGGGAAGTAATAGTGCCACTGTATTCTGCTCTGGTCAGACCTCACCTGGAGTACTGTGTCCAGTTCTGGGCACCACAGTTCAAGAAGGACACTGACAAACTGGAACGTGTCCAGAGGAGGGCAACCAAAATGGTCAAAGGCCTGGAAACGATGCCTTATGAGGAACGGCTAAGGGAGCTGGGCATGTTTAGCCTGGAGAAGAGGAGGTTAAGGGGTGATATGATAGCCATGTTCAAATATATAAAAGGATGTCACATAGAGGAGGGAGAAAGGTTGTTTTCTGCTGCTCCAGAGAAGCGGACACGGAGCAATGGATCCAAACTACAAGAAAGAAGATTCCACCTAAACATTAGGAAGAACTTCCTGACAGTAAGAGCTGTTCGACAGTGGAATTTGCTGCCAAGGAGTGTGGTGGAGTCTCCTTCTTTGGAGGTCTTTAAGCAGAGGCTTGACAACCATATGTCAGGAGTGCTCTGATGGTGTTTCCTGCTTGGCAGGGGGTTGGACTCGATGGCCCTTGTGGTCTCTTCCAACTCTATGATTCTATGATTCTATGATTCTATGATTCTATGTGTACAGTAACAATCCATCTGTCTTTTTTGCAGAGAGATAATCTCTGTATAAAGCTTTATTCCCCAGCACCCCAGTACTGCCTCTCCCCATATGAACCCTGCAGTCATCATCTGAGGACATTTTCTCCTCCACAGGAGGCCTAGAGGGTGGCAACACTAGCATGGTCTTTTTCAGTGGTGGCTCCCTACTTGTGCAATGCTCTCCCCAGAGAGGCCCGTCTGGCACCATAATTATATATATATTTTCAGACACTAGACAAAAGCCTTTCTTTTCTACCAAGCCTTTGGCTTTTAATTTTCTGTGGCCTCCTTCAGTAAATGAGATGCTTTTGTCCTGCCTTTTTTAAAATGTCAATGTGTTTTAGCTTATTTTTATGTTTTGATTTGTGCTGGTTTTAATGTATGTTCTGTTTGTTTCTGGTTGGAGTTACTTTTGCAAAAGAAAGAAAGAAAAGAAGTGACTGGTAGGTTTGACAAAATAAATAAACAATGATCTAAAACATCTTGGATGGGGAGTGGGGATTTTCATCTGTGACTCAGTACTTGTCTGATATTGCCAGCACCCTGAATTCAATATGTCTGTCTTAACATTTTAGTAAGCAGGTATTGCAATCTCAGTCTCAGTGCTACCCTTCCCGTGCAGTGGTTATAGCTAGGATGTGATGACCAAGTACAAACAGACAACGATTTGGTTTAGAAACGGCCACAACTTTATCGATTCCAGATGTATGCAGATTTTGGCTCAGGCGTTGGGTATATATCCATTCTAACTTCCTGCCGGAGGGCTGAAATTTTTGACAGGGTTATGCCAAGGATTCTAGTCTCCACAAGACACCAATCTACCAAGGTGGCCATCCTCAGGTGCCAACATTCAAAGTGGATAGGCTAAACAGGACAGAGCAGCAAGGTGGGGGGGGGGAGTGTACATCCCATGACCATACTATGGCAAACAGGGGTGGAGAGGAACCCAGAGGGTGCGAAAGCCAACATTTATCCCATAGATTTCAATAAATGAGTGAATGGTTCTATGGAGAGAGAAAGAAACTAGAGCTTATTTTTTCCACCCTAGCTAACATGAAGCAAAGTATACCAGGGATCCTATTGCCAAAATGACTTTAAAGTACATCAAGTTTGTATTCTAGGGAGAATACCTGGTGGTGGTTTTTTATTTCTTTTCTGTGAGCAGATGAGCAGAAGTCTTTAAAGAAAAAAGAAGAGGTCTTGATGCAACCATTGGGGGTTAGTGCTTTCTGGGGGATTCTTCAAAAACTATTGAAGTCTCAGAGAAGATTTCAGATGAAGCCACAAGAGACCCCACAGATGGAAAAAGTATGATTTCATATATATATTAAATCTTTCTTTTTCCCTACATAAGCAGTGCCTGACATTTTATTCTTAAAGAAAAGGTCAACTGCTGCAGGAACTATTGGATGACTTGGACTGGAAGTTTGAAGTACAAACTACTAACCTTATTGACAAGAGTAGGATAATACCATAGATAACTCTAAAATTATCTCAGATCATATCTATGCGGAATTACATATCCCCCCCTGTCATGTGTATAACCTTCGCATGCAATCAGATCCTGATGTTACAGTTTACACTTTGTGTCTAATGTGATTGGAGGACTGGTTTCTTGCAGTACTGAACAATTGCTCATACGGAAACTTTGCAGAGTTAGTTGTGATTCAAGGACCCGCCACCCGCTTGGGGATAAGAAAGACACATGGACACAGTATATTAGGTTAATGGGTAAAAAAAGGCCACAACTTTATTGATTACAGCATGTGAGAGGTATTGGCTTAGGCATTGGATAAAACAACAGAGCATGACTCCACCCCCTCAGGGAGGGGTGAGTCTAACAAGCATTAACCACCAGTGGGAGAAGCCTGTTGATGCAAATACAACTGAAAGCTCCCCCTGATGTCACCAGGGTCGTGCCATGGCCCTAGCCACCACCAAGGGCATTGGACAGGATCCATGACCGCCAGATTACTTTACCAGAATACCCATAAAGTGGAGGGGTAGGCGATGGCCACACTCTGCCCTCCAATACACAAACAAAACCTGCAGCGCAATGAAAGGGAAGCCCTGCCGCAGACGCATTTGAGCAGCTAAATCCCGCCCCCCCAAGCCTCCACCTGACTGTTTGGCTACCTGGGGGAATGGCACGGCAGCCAGGCCATGCCAGCTGGGCAGGGGCGGAACGCCCCCTGCCAACACGGGAAACGGCTCCCGCTCACAACTCCTCCCCTCTGTAAGGAGGAGAGGCTTTTTCTTCCACTACAGAATTTTTCACTGTGCCACAATGTAGGTGGCATAAATCTCAGTCTGAACACATGCAAGGTTGCATTACTGCACCTAAAACATGAAGGGGGGGGCGCAAAGAAAGCTTACTTATTCACCACTACTGCATCTGCAGGTAGTTATCCTGCAGAGCTTTGCTGAGAGGCATTTGTCAGAGTTAGACCAGGCCAGTGGAGGCATCCAGTGCACTGTATGGCTCCATCTGTACTGGATCAGTTGTGATTATTGAAGCCTGAGGATGAGGGAAAGCTGCTTGAAGATGTGTGCCCAACCACCTGCTCCCTTGACACTGAAGGGAATTGACTGGCTGGGTCCTGGGAGTGATTGATGCTTCATTGGAGAAAAAGGGGTGGTACCGTCTGCCTTTAAGGACCCAGAAGCATTAAACAACTATTGCCCACCGGAAAATGTTCCTTTTGTAGCAAAATGCTCAAGATGGTGGTGGTGGTCCAGTTTCAGGCATGCTTGGAGGAATCTGAATATTTGGCTCCATTTGTCTGCCTTCAGGCCTGGTCATAGCCCTGAAACTGCCCTGGTTGATGGCATTTATCAGGAGAGAGATGGGGGGAATCTGACCATGCGTATTCTCCTTGACCTTTCGGCTGCTTTTGATACCATTTGACCATAGTATCCCTCTGCGGTGGCTCAGGGAGGTGCGGATTGGGAGCAATGGTTCCACTCCAATCTCTAGGGACGTTTCCAGAAAGTAGTGTGGAAAGCCAGTGTTTGACACCATGGGAGCTGCCCTGTGGCCTTCTGCAGGGTCCCATCTTGTCCCCTATTGTATTTATATGAAGCTGCTAGAAGATGTCTTCAGGAGTTTTGGAGCAAAGTGTCAACAACATGCAGCTGACACCCGGCTCTAGCTCTGTTCCATCTGAATCAGGCCACTTGGTGGTGTTGACAGGCTGGATGTGTGCCAACAAATTTAAGCTGAATTATGAAAAGACAGAGGTATTATGTGATGCAAGTTCTCCAGTCCACAGATACATATGTGTTAATGAGGTATAGAGATTGCAGCAGTGCCTGAACATATTTACTTACAGTGGTACCTCGGGTTACAGATGCTTCAGGTTACAGATGCTTCAGGTTACAGACTCCGCTAACCCAGAAATAGTACCTCAGGTTAAGAACTTTACTTCAGGATGAGAACAGAAATCGTGTGGCGGCTGCACGGCGGCAGCGGGAGGCCCCATTAGCTAAAGTGGTGTCTCGGGTTAAGAACAGTTTCAGGTTAAGAACGGACCTCCAGAACGAATTAAGTTCTTAACCCGAGGTACCACTGTATTTGAAAAAACATATAAGCCACTTAAATTTAAAAAGAGGGATTTATTCTAAAATCACCTTCCTGATTCATTTGCTTTTCAGCACTCTGTTTAGATACAAGCAAAGTGAGGCAAAGAAGACTTTCCCTATGGTAGTCCAGTATGTGAAACCTCAGTGATACCAGCACATTCACTATTGGATAGGCCATCAGTTAATTACTGTATTTCTTTTTTGCCAACAGAGAACACAGTATGTGCTGAACCAACCCCAAGATACGTTGCTGCAGCATATCTGCTTCTGAACATCAAAAATCAGACAAATTGCTTTAATGGAAAAATGCACTGGAGCAAGGAATGTTCAAAAAGACACTGGCACCCATCCCAAAATATGGGATATATAGTACAGTGTGCAAGGGAGGGCAATGTAGGAACTGGTTTGTCTCATTAGCAGTGGAATTTGCTGCATCAGAAGTCCCAGATAAGACTCACAGCAACATGTGAGTACATGTATATCCCTTTTTCGATTACAGGCAAAGATACCATAGGAGGGTTAACAGGGCTGAAATCAGCTCATTTCCAAATGCTGTTAGGCTGTGTAGTCACTGATTAATACTTCCAAGTTAGTTATTATTCTGTACATCTCCACAACACACATATTTCAATTTCCCTGTTACATTAGTAGGGAGGGAGGGATGAAAAGGGAGGATCTAGGTTGACTCTAATTATCTTTATTGTTTATGAAATCAATGCCCTTATTCTATCCTTAGACTTCTTCATCAGTTAGGAAAGAGGAAGTCAGATGCCTGGTTCGCTTCACTCAAAGACTGCAGGAAATAAGATGAATCGCTGGCACTAAAAAGAAAATCCATCAGTCTGTTTTATCCTCTCCAAGGCTTCCCTACCCTTATTCTGAATACTATGGCCTCGGGAACTAAGAACTAATAAATACAGAGCTAATAGTAGCACCATCAAAAGAAAAGAAACAGGGGGAAATGATAACAAAAGGCAGATGAGTCATTATTTTGTCATCATTCTCTGTCATAATATACAGATGGATGGCTACGACTGCATACATGTTCTTTATATAAGTATAAAAGAAACTTTTAATGTACAAAAACATAAGGCTTACTGTAGAGGCCTGCTAATATCCCCATCTTCCTACTGCTTGCTTGTGCAGGGTTTTTTCCAGTTTTATTTCCATGCCCAATTCACATGACCAAATGGACAAGCAAAGCGTAGGGATTAAGCAGGCCTGAGTGATTTGACTCATGGTGAAGCCATCTTGTGTTTCCATCATGTACCATCCTAGTTTGCCACTCAAATACACTTCGCCATGCTGCTTTCAGCATTTATTATCATTTTGTATTTGTTAAACTTATTGACTTATTAACTGGTCTGCCGGAGACTTACACTGAAGAACACATTATAAAATAGAAAATAAGTTTTTTGAAAATCATGTAAATATTAACATTTCACACACACACACACACAAACACCCCCTTCCCAACTATGATATCAACACTGGCAACACAGAAGCAAAAAAACCCAAAACTATTCCCCCACCCACAAAACAGCAGAGAAAAACAAAAATCTCAAGCAATGACATACCCACCCAAGACCAGAAGTTGCTAATTCAGAAGAGTCAGCTATTTCAACCTAGTTTTGTTTGTTTTTGTTTTTCCTTTTTAAGTTGTCACTCCACTCAGAAATCTGGTGTCAAGGCCAGCTGGTGTAAATCAGCGGAAAGTGGGTCATTGTCCAGAGATGGTCTGGCAGCTCTCCTCTCTTGTTGAGATAACAGCAGCAAATGCAGAGCAGGAAGAAATGGCAAAAATCTACCTGCTCTGCATTGTTCTGACTGTTGCTTGTCTCCTGTCTCTTCTGGGGTTCTGGACATGGTAGTAATGAGTGACATGGTAAATTCTTGAGCTCTGAGCTTGGCAGGCACTGGGTGAAGCAATTTCATTACATCTTTTCTATATGCCAAATAGATCCACTCAACCAAGACTATACCCATGTCGGAACTGGTTCCTAGACAGCAAGCAAATGTGCTGTGAGAGAATCCTCAATTTATTGCACCTTCGTGGATTTCCTATTTGGTTTTTCCAAAGTAATAGCAGCCAAGGTGCAACTGAGTGTGGGTGGGTTCCCCAACACAACTGATCCGTAAGCAGGTCCTGGTTAGATCCAGTTTACAGTGGTACCTTGGTTTACGAACTTAATCCGTTCCAGAAGTCCATTCTTAAACCAAAACCGTTCTTAAACCAAGGCGTGCTTTCTCTAATGAGGACCCCCACCACCGGTACCCTTCCACCATTCGGATTCCATTCTTAGACTGAGGTAAAGTTCTCAAATCAAGACACTATTTCCGGTTTTGTGGAGTTTGTAAACCAAATCGTTCTTAAACCGGACTGTTCTTAAACCGAGGTACCAGTGTAAGTAATTTGAGCTTCGATCCAATTGCAATTAGTGCAAAAAAGTTAGCCATGACTCAGTTATGTTGCATTAATGTCAATGGAGACTAAGTTCAATTAACTTACACTGGATCAAACCCAATGCCATTAAAATATCAAGGTTGCTATAATAGGACATAAAATGATATAATCTCACTATAACGAACTGAAACTTGACATACAGTGAGTTTCCCAAGCTTCTGGCTGAGCTTTGATTTGAACCAGTTAGTGGC
The DNA here is from genome assembly GCF_964270895.1 of Podarcis filfolensis. NCBI lineage: Eukaryota > Metazoa > Chordata > Lepidosauria > Squamata > Lacertidae > Podarcis > Podarcis filfolensis. The sequence continues at coordinate 25,012,123 of NC_139606.1, forward strand.
TGAATATAGCAAACTGAACTCAGGATGTAAAAAGCTTGGCAGACTTTACTGAGTCACAAACAGGTAAGGTGAACAAACCCAGTACTTTTTTTCTGCGGGGACGCAGGGGTATGCATACCCCTAAACATTTTGTGAATCTAATGGGAGAAGAAACTAATTTTTTTATTTAAAAATCATTTCTTCTCTAACACGGTGAATCGTCAGTTCCATTGCTACCCCCAATGGCAGCCTCATTTCCTGTCACAGTGATTCTTGAGTCTCAGATGGAAGTGGGTGTTTAATTACAGTACCCCTAAACAATTTTTTTTTGGGGGGGGGAGCACTGAACAAACCCAATGCCATTATAATATCAAGGTCACTATATAGGACTAAAATGTTATCTTAAAGATAGAAGATGATAGATGATAGATGATAGATAGATGATGATAGATAGATAGATATAGATAGATAGATAGATGATAGATAGATGATAGATAGATAGATAGATAGATAGATAGATGATAGATAGATGATAGATGATAGATAGATGATAGATAGATGATAGATAGATAGATGATAGATGATAGATGATAGATGATAGATGATAGATAGATAGATAGATGATAGATAGATAGATGATAGATAGATAGATGATAGATAGATAGATAGATAGATAGATAGATAGGTGATAGATAGATAGATAGATAGATGATAGATAGATAGATAGATAGATAGATAGATAGATAGATAGATAGATGATAGATAGATGATAGATAGATAGATAGATAGATGATAGATAGATAGATAGATAGATATAGATAGATAGATAGATGATAGATGATAGATGATAGATAGATAGATAGATAGATATAGATAGATAGATAGATAGATAGATAGATAGATGATAGATAGATAGATAGATAGATAGATGATAGATAGATAGATAGATAGATAGATATAGATAGATGATAGATAGATAGATGATAGATAGATAGATATTGATACACACACACACTTAACACACCAACGTTAACAAAAAACCACTATCCTAAACATTTCAAAAGAAAACATTACTAAAGGAAATCAAATATAAAATGCACATTTTAGACTGTGGAAGTTCAGGCTCAACAGCCTGGGTCTGCACTAAGAGTCAACAAAGATGATCTCTGGCCTCTTCAGCAGCCTCAGCATCTGAAGCTGGAGTCACTCTCAGCCCCACTCTCTCAGGCCAGTTGGAAAAAAGGCTGCAAGGCAGGGGGCAGGTCACCCAGGACTCCCAGCCAAGATGAGGTGTGATCTCTTGCCATTGTGATTCCAACAGGTCCAAACACAGTGTGGTTGACTACAGCAACTCGTGTAACGATTTCCACTTAATTTGATCAGTAGTTAATTTTATCCACTCTCTGTTATTTGATCTAATCTCCAAGAAACAAATCATTTGCATCGATTTGGGTTGTGTTTTCCCACCACTTCCTTCCCTGCTGTCCCCTTCACTTAATGCCAGATAATTCAATTGAGATTGATTGAAGGCTCCACTGAAAAGCAATGAGTAATCAAGTTGTATACACCATGCTAAAAGTATCATTGAATCATGGGTCTTCACTCCTTGGTTACAGCAGCCACCAGTGACATGCCATTAGCAGTAACCTTTGAGAGAGGGAGGGGGGAATTCCTGAAGATTGATGTTTATAGGTCAGCTGTATCATGCAATAGCAGCAATGACAAGAATAAACCAGAATGCAAGGTTGGTTCTACTGTGGTAAAATGAAGCCACTCAGTTCCAGAAAAATGTCTTGCTTTGCAAAGCTTGTGATTAAGGTGTGAATTGTGGAATTCGCTTTTAATTGACCATGAACTTTTAAGTGTGTGTGTTTTTAATGCATCTCCCATGATGGGCAAAGCAACCAGTTCATTTGACCGAACTCAGATGAACTCAGAAACATCAAAATATGAATTCACAGTCAGCTCCTGGAGGGAGAAAAGAGCTTAGAGCTGCCAAATGACAGAAGAGAAAATAGGAAATCTATTTACACAATAGTTTTAGCAGGAGGGTGGGGGCAAGAGCAATATGAATGCCACCTGCATGTTCTGAAATGGTTGTGTGACTGCCTCTGAGCCTGCATTGGTTTGAGGGTACATCATCTCAAAAACTCAAAAAGCCACATTCAGTTGTTTGAGGGAAGTATGCCAAAAGATACTCTGAATTCTATTAAAGTTGGTCGCATGCAGTCCTGTTCCTATCATCACCACTGTGTGGCTCAGATTCCCATTTTGTCAGTGAGGCCAGGGAGCTGTCCAATAGATTAGTGCTGTGGAGCTGTCCAGGTAAGGAGCCTCTGAGAGCTGGGCAGGTCCATGTGCTCAATCACCAACTGCTAGGCAGTTTTAGTGCTGCTCTCGCTGTCCATTTCCTTTACTGAAATGCCAGCAGGGCCCAGGTCAGGAGTACATGTTGGATCTGTCTTCCTCTTAAGTAGGGGTCAGGCAGTGGAAGTCTTGCTCTGCCAGATAGGCACTGCGCCTTTGGTTCTGGGTTTCTGCTTAAACTATCCAGCACCGCTTCTCTTGGGAACCACCTAGGAAAGAGCGGTGGCGGGGCATAATAGCATTCAGCATGTATCAGGTCCCAAAAACTGGGCGCCAATTAGCTACTTGATATATAAAGCCCTATACCTGAAATATTGTCTCAACCTTTATACACTCATGCGGTGGTTGTGCTCTGCAGGTGAAAGCCTCTTGCAGATAACATTTTATCTAGAGATCCATTTCACACAGCATAGGAATTGGTCCTTTACCTTTGTGGCATCTACACTTTGGAATTCTCTCCCCTTAAATATTAGACAGGTATCACCTCTCTGTTGTCTTTCAGCACCTACTGAAAACCTTCCAACAACCCTTTCAAGTTGAGACCTTTCCCAGTCTATATTAAATCTATAGATTGCAATATAGATTGCAACATCCCTGCATCTATATTGGAATAGGACCTTTAAAACCCTAAACAGCCTTGGTCCAGTATATCTGAAGGAGCGTCTCCACCCCCATCGTTCTACCCGGACACTAAGGTCCAGCTCCGAGGGCCTTCTGGTGGTTCCCTCACTGCGAGAAGCCAAGTTACAGGGAACCAGGCAGAGGGCCTTCTCGGTAGTGGCACCTGCCCTGTGGAACGCCCTCCCACCAGATGTCAAAGGGAACAACAACTACCAGACTTTTAGAAGACATCTGAAGGCAGCCCTGTTTAGGGAAGCTTTTAATGTTTGATGTATTACAGTATTTTAAATTTTTTTGGAGTGGCTGGGGAAGCCCAGCCAGATGTGCGGTGTATAAATAAATAATTATTATTATTCCTGGCCTCATTTTCCTTTGGGAGGAACAGCGGGATCTAAACTATAACAACAACAATAAATCTGAAGCCATCAAAGTGGTGATCCTGTGGGTTGGGTTGACCATTGTCTATTAACTCACCTTGTAGTAACTAGGACCAGCAACATGTTCTTTCTCTGAGAAGGTCCCATTTAGCCCTAGGGTGGTCCTGGCAGGTGAGTGGTGGTGCATGCTGACTTGTACACAGTACACCCAGCGTAAGGGAGGCTATGGCAGCTTGAGGACTCCTCCCCAGCCATGGCAGCCACAGGCAGAGAACTGTGGGAGCAAGCTTCATTCTTCTAGGGACTACAGAAAACAAAGGCATTGATTTTCCCCACCGGCATATAGTAGCTTTAGCCTAGCAACTTCTATCACTAATTGAATCAGGCTGGGGTTAAACAATCACCAATGTATTATGTTTTGTTTAGTCCCTAATCATATTTTATATGTGGATTTTTATTGTCTTTTTTTGTACTTGATTTTTATTTGCATTTTGTATGTTTAAGTGGGTGTTTTGTTTTCTCTTAATTAGATAGCTTTAAATGTGGACCTTTAGAGTGTTTTGTATTTGATTTTCATTTGTAGTGTTTTATTCCTATACAGTCGTATCTTGGTTCTCAAACGCCTTGTGACTCAAATGTTTTGGTTCACAAATGCCGCAAACCCAGACATGAGTGTTCCGGTTTGTGAACTTTTTTTGGAAGCCAAATGTCCGACGTGGCTTCCGATTGAGTGCAGGAAGCTCCTGCAGCCAATCGGAAGCCGCACCTTGCTTTTCAATTGTTTTTGGATATTGAACGGACTTCCGGAACAGATTCTGTTTGAGAACC
>NC_139606.1:25016494-25120034 GCF_964270895.1 Podarcis filfolensis
GGGTATAAATAATAATAATTATTATTATTATTATTATTATTTATTTATTATTCCCTACAGGCTGATGGATTCAACAAAAGGCCTCGTTTTAGCCAATGAAGATTTGCTTCTGTTTCTGTCCTCTCTGATCATCAGTTTAGGTAAGAGATTTGCACTGCAGTGCTCAATAGTGAGAGCCTTGCGGGGGGGGGGGGGCGCGAATCCATCCCCATCCCATCCCAAGTTTCATAACCATCCTCAGAACAAACCTGCAACACTGACCTTGAATGATTAGAGGAAACCTCAATAATTCAGAGGCAAGATTTTATATGCAAGAAATGAAGAAGCCAACATTGATCTGCCTGGACTAAAATCATAAACTGTAGTGATAAAAGCTATTGAGATAGTTTAAACACCAGAAAATTGTCTATCACGGAAAACAATAAACATGCAAATAAAACTGTATCCCTTTGAAATTAAATGAAAGGGCAATTAAGTCTTTATCACAGAAAATATGTAAAGTTTAAGTACCCTTGTCACACAATCACCCCAATGAAGAGAAAACCCTGCATCTAATTTTGCTGACATTGAGGTCAAAAGCAAGCTGGAAATTAAAGCATTGACACCGTAAACTGATGCAAGGTGAACCTAACCATGGGTCATCATGCACACCATGTGTTCGCTTCTGAGTCTTGTTCAGATTCTCAAAGATTCACAGCAGGTTTCTGACACATCTCTGTATTTTATAAGGATGCTTCTGAAATTCTCCTTAATCAAATTCCTCCTCAGATTTCAGCATTCCAAATTATCTGGCTGTAAAGTAGAAATAAACCATTGTTCTTTTTTTTAAAAAAAAACCCAGTCCAAAATTTGAAATAAATGCTGTACATGCAAAGAGTGCCACTGGGCAGCATGGCTGAAAAGGGGCTGGTGGTCATATTCTGGAGTAGGCAGAGACAAAGGCAATGGACTATAGGCAAGTGATGTGGTCAAGTTCTGGAGCAGAACAGGCCAGCTGTTCAGTAAGTCCTCTCAAGGATGAGCTGCTCAGATTGAAGATTGGAGCTTGCAGTAACTGTTATACATGACTAATCAGACCCCTGTTGGTTCCTGATCCAGCTGGGCTGAAATTATATGGGTGGTGCTACAGCACAGCAAAGGTCAGGCCAATGATTATCTTGTCCTGAGAACTGGTTCAGTAATAATAATAATAATAATTTGTTTTATTTATATCACCCCTCCCTGGCCAGAGCCGGGCTCAGGGCAGCTAACATCAGTAAAATTACAATAAAAACATAATGGGGGGGGGGACCAATTTAAATTACAGGTTAAAATACAATTTAAAATGCAGCCTCATTTTAATAGTAACCCATAGATCAAAACTATAAGGGGAGGGAAACATAAGGGTCAGACTGAGCCCAAACCAAAGGCCAGGCAGAACAGATCTGTCTTACAGGCCCTGCGGAAAGATGTCAAGTCCCGCAGGGCCCTAGTCTCTTGTGACAGAGCGTTCCACCAAGTCGGGGCCAGTGCTGAAAAGGCCTTGGCCCTAGTTGAGACCAATCTAACCACCTTGTGGCTCAGGACCTCCAAAGTGTTGTCATTTGTGGACCTTAAGGTCCTCTGCGGGACATATCAGGAGAGGCGGTCCCATCAAGTCCAGTCAAAGGTGCTCATCATGCTTTCAGGCCAAGGGAACCGGCGTTTGTCCACAGGCAGCTTTCCAGGTCATGTGGCCAGCATGAATAAACCACTTCTGGTGCAACAGGACACCGTGGTGGAAGCCAGAATGTACAGAAATGCCATTTACCTTCCTGCTGCAGTGGTACCTATTTATCTGCTTGCACTGGTATGCTTTTGAAACTGCTAGTTTGGCAGGAGCTGGGGCAGAGCAACAGGAGCTCACCCCGTCGTGGGGATTCGAACCACCAACCTTCTGATCGGCAAGTCCAAGAGGCTCAGTGGTTTAGATCACAGCACCACCCACATCCCTTGAACTGGTGGTGCAGGGTGCAAGGCACCTAGGCCCTGCTGCCAGAGTCCTCGGTTCAACTTCCCTTGCATGTTATAATGGAGCACCATCACCCTTGGCAGCAATCTCATGCTTCACCCCATTTCATGACCCCCACAAATCATCACAATATTTAAAAAAAGATAAATGGTGGGGAAACTGGGAAAAGTAATTCAGCACAACCCTGGCGCTCTCATAAAGGTTTCTCTGAACCCACCCCAAATAATGAGATGTTTTTAAGGGTTCTGTTTCTTTGTAAACTGATGTTTTCTTGAAATATACAAAACACAACCCCACAACGCATCAAACAGGGGTGTTAGTGTGCTGGACCCTCTTCTGTGGAACAGCATCCCTGCTGAGATACAATAGCCCCACCCCTACCTCCCGGAACTTTCTGGAAACGATTGAAGACATTTTCCCTTCAACAAGCTTTACCAGCTCGGTGAAAAGGTGTTCAAAATATATCATCAGTTGTGTTTTGTACTTTTTAAGAAAACAACTATTTTTAGTTATTTTATGGTATATTTGTAAATCACTTTCAGATGGTAATTTATAAGTTAATAACTAATCACAATAATCATTTTATAAAAAATATTTAACAAAGAAGGAAAGAAACGCTCTACCATCCATAGATCCCAGTTCAAAGCAGATGATTAAATGGAACAATATTCTATTCTATTCTAAAAGTAGCCCATCATATTCTTCCTCTCCATAATGCATAGTATTTTCTCACCACACATTGGCCGCCTTAGGCAAGAAAATGTACAACATAATGGTATCATGAGACAGATTACATTTCACTGCACATTAGTTGACATGGGGCTGCCATTTTGCTTTGAAACCTTGCATTGTAGTGGACTATAGTTCTGGTCTCAGTAATCTTCCTGAAGACAGCTTTAGTTTCAATTTACTGGAGGACCAAAACTATTTTAAAACCTACCTGAATGAGTTTCATAACATACATTCTCTATATTGGTATAGAGTCTATACCAATACTGACAGCCTAAATGTATCCTGATTCCTAATTTAAATTACTCATTAACAATTTTAAAAACCATCCAATTAACAACTGCTCATATTCACCAGACTTCCCTGTCTTGTCTTCATGCAATTGACTTTGGTTTGAAGGTTACAATTGTTAGTTATTTGATACAATGAGAGAGATGAAATATTGCAAGTGGACCAATTAAATTTATGTTCTGGAAGGGAATTAACTGGAAGTTTTACCAGCAAGGAGAGAGAAAGGGAAACATGACTTTTAGTACCATAACACTAGAGCTTGTCTATCCACAGAACGCAGAACAGCTTAATAAAGAGATTTTTATGGCTTAATAAAGTTAAGATCTTTCTTACAAGCCTGACTGCATGCAGCCTCACTTACTGCTAAAGAAATATGACTCAGCAATTAGAACTGTTAATTTATGAGTAATTGTGAATAGAATCTGGCATTCTGTGACCGTAGGGGGTTATATCTAGTACAGCATGGAGCATCCCTGCTTTGGAATCATCAAGGACCACCCCTTGCAGTGTGGACGTAAATTATGGCTATATAGTATTTACAAAGTTGATGGCCCCCAGTTATTCTGCCTGAAATAATTTTAATTATAGAGTCCATTCAGAGAACTTTAGCCCTTATACATTCAAAGCATTTAAACACATGTAGCAAACGTGGAGGAAATGTTATCCCACCATTTTTTTTAAATGATTATGCCCAAACAGAGAAACATAGAAGCCCTTATGTGTCTTGGGCTATGTTCCCTCTGTTTCTAGGGGGGTGCCCACTGGTGATGGGCAGTGGCGGAGCTTCATGCTCCGGCACAGGGGGGTGGAGAGCAGGCGGGGATGGGGCTGGTGCGCGTCCTGGGGGCATGGCGCACTGCCTGTAGGGGCGTGGTGTGCATCCTGGGGGTGTGGTGTTTCTTCTGGCGGTTTCTTTTTTTTTTCTTGAGAGGGAGGCCTGGAACATTTTGTCTCTTACCCTCAAGCACTGAAAGAGGTAGAGCAGATGGGTTGTGTTTTATATTGATTAGGCTCTGGGTGACAGACCCTCCAAATGTCCCTATTTATTTATTTATTTATACCTGCCCATCTGGCTGTGTTTCCCCAACCATTCCGGGCAGCTTCCAACAGAATATTAAAAACACAATAAAACATCAAACATTAAAAATTTCCCTAAACAAGACTTGTCTTCAGATGTCTTCTAAAAGTCAGATAGTTGTTTATTTCTTTTGACATCTGATGGGAGGGGGCACCACTACCGAGAAGGCCCTCTGTCTGGTTCCTTGTAACCTCACTTTTCACAGTGAGGGAACCACCAGAAGGCCCTTGGCGCTGGACCTCAGTGTCCAGGCTGAGTGATGGGGGGGTGGAGAGGCTCCTTCAGGTATACTGGAACGAGGCAAACCCTATTTTCCATGGATGCCCCTGATTTAGAGACGCCTTCCTGGTTTCTGATTTAATCCTGGAATGTCCCACTTTTCCTTGGGATGTCCCTATTTTCACTGGAGAAATGTTGCAGGGTGTGGAGTTATCCAATCCCTGAACCGTCTGAAGGCAATCCTGTAGAGAGCCAGTGTGGTATAGTGGTTAAGAGCAGTGGACTAGTAATCTGGTGAACCGGGTTCGCTTCCTCGCTCCTCCACATGCAGCTGCTGGGTGACCTTGGGCCAGTCACACTTCTTTGAAGTCTCTCAGCCCCACTCACCGCACAGAGTGTTTGTTGTGGGGGAGGAAGGGAAAGGAGATTGTTAGCCGCTTTGAGACTCCTTCGGGTAGTGATAAAGTGGGATATCAAACCCAAACTCTTCTTCTTCTGTATAGTGAAGGGTTTTTTATGTTTAATGTTTTATTACATTTTAATATATGTTGGAAGCTGCCCAGAGTGGCTGGGGCAACCCAGTAAGATGTGTAGGATATCAATAGTAAAATTATCATTGTGGAATGGGACGCCCTATTTTCATCAGAGAAATATTGGAAGGTATGGGGTGATAACATGCAAACGGGATTTTCACCTCTTCCCTCAGGAGAGAACCCACTGCAGTCCTCACATAAGGCAAGCACACATCTCTCTAGAAAGGGATACAAAAAAGCCAGTATAGTATTATTAACAATGAAAATTACATGTTAAAAGAGTACATTCTGTCTCCAGCTGTTTTTTATTATTCTCATTTTGTATATGTTTTGTAAATTTTTGTTATCCGCTCACTCTGGCGTGCACATGCAAACAGTTTAAATGAAACCCTCTCTTTATAGCATTTAAAGTACCTCCAAGAGCTGAAAGAATTCACCTGAAATCTGCATTTCAAACAGGACTCCAGAGATGCTTTAAAGCACCTTAGTCTGTTAAAGTAACAGTGCCAGCACAACCCTCTTTATACCATTGCAACACCTGAAATGAATAAATGCATTTTTAAGACCCTATTAAAATTAGCCCATTGTATTTAAACACCACATTTACACATCTTGTGTAATGCTAATCAGAATGGCAAGCAGCTACCAAGTGGTGCCTTGTCTGCCTGAGGTAAAATTTATTTTCTTGCGGAATGTAACATTTCCTATTCAAATGTGCCATCTGTTCCAGGCTTCTCTAACAAAACCAGAACTAAAGGGTGGTGCTATTTCATCCTGGCCTTCATTCCTTTTAACCCTTGCCACAACTTGAAAAGTTTCCATGCCTTTATAGCCCAGCATCTGGAGAGGGCGCCCCCCCCCCATCTTTCAATCCAATGCCGAAAAAAGTCATATTATTAGCCAGCACTTGGCTCAGGAGTGGCCAAAGGCACGATCAACACTTGCATAGATCTGACACATAGGTGCTCAAAGTGAATGTGGAAAGAGGGCAGTGGGATTTCACACACAAGACGTGCCCCCCAACATGCACTCATGAGACACAAAGGTCAGAAAGGGGCTTCTAACTACATTGAGCTAAAGGGGACTAGCAACCTCTGTTCAACTGGAAAGCTGGCCTTGCCAGGAAGCATAGGGTAGTGCAGAGGTTTTTTAACCTTTTTGGGTCCACGGCTCCCTTGACCAACTACATTGTTTCTCCAGCACCCCTGTGCGGGCTCAGGAGCCCAGTTGTTGTTGTTGTTTAGTCGTTTAATTGTGTCTGACTCTTCGTGACTCCATGGACCAGAGCACGCCAGGCACTCCTGTCTTCCACTGCCTCCCGCAGTTTGGTCAAACTCATGCTGGTAGCTTCGAGAACACTGTCCAACCATCTCGTCCTCTGTCGTTCCCTTCTCCTTGTACCTTCCATCTTTCCCAACATCAGGGTATTTTCCAGGGAGTCTTCTCCTCTCATGAGGTGGCCAAATATTGGAGCCTCAGCTTCACAATCTGTCCTTCCAGTGAGCACTCAGGGCTGATTTCCTTAAGAATGGATATGTTTCATCTTCTTGCAGTCCATGGGACTCTCAAGAGTCTCCTCCAGCACCATAATTCAAAAGCATCAATTCTTCGGCGATCAGCCTTCTTTATGGTCCAACTCTCACTTCCAAACATCACTACTGGGAAAACCATAGCTTTAACAATACAGACCTTTGTTGGCAAGGTGATGTCTCTGCTTTTTAAGATGCTGTCTAGGTTTGTCATTATTTTTCTCCCAAGAAGCAGCCGTCTTTTAATTTCGTGACTGCTGTCACCATCTGCAGTGATCATGGAGCCCAAGAAAGTAAAATCTCTCACTGCCTCTATTTCTTCCCCTTCTATTTGCCAGGAGGTGATGGGCCCAGTTAGATCACCCCTTGTCTGCAGAGCTGGCAGCCTCTCACCCTTTTTCAAACACCCTCCCTTGTGGAGTGTTTCCTCAGCCTCCTCTCCTCTCCCATCTCCTAGGGAGTCCTCAGTCCAGCTGCAGTCTCTGAGCTGCCCCCCCACCCCAAAGATAGCTGTCTTCCCACAGTGGCCAAGGCAGCATCCCCTGGCCAGCCCCAGAAACACCATTTGCCTGGAGAGCTTGTAGCCAGTGCTGTAACAAACAGTTGTGCAAGCCTTTGGGAGGCAGAGATGCAAGAGGGCATCAGAGGAAGGGAGGGAAGGAAAGAGGGGCAGAGGCCAGTGTTGCCCGTGGCACACCCCAGGGTGCCATGGCACACAGGTTGAAAACCACTGGGGATGATGGCAGTGGATCCTGTACACCCATCCCCCTGTACTTCCAATTCCACATGCTGCTTGAACAGCCAAACAGGGCTGGTGCCTCTAAAGTACATTTCATTAGACTGTGGAGAACATGTCCTCCCATGTTTTTCTTCATATTTAAGAGTGCTTTAAGCTCTCAGATGCCTGAGGAAAAGCAAGCTTAAGGAACAGGCTGCTTCTGGTTCTTGAATTCAGACTCAGCCTGAGTGGATGCTTGATCACGGTTACAGACATAAAATTTTAAGGATCACAACTCTGTTGTTAATACTTTCAGAGAAAAGGTTTCTAACTCGGGGAGATCAATATGTCAAAATAAATCTAAGAAAAGACCATTTGTGTAGGCCTTTAAAACACACTTTATTTCATGCCCTTGAAGACATATTCCCCTGAAACTGTGTAGGAGTTTGTTGTTTGGCCTTAAGACTTACATTGAGATAAAGTATGAGGGAGAATATTGAAGAATGATGCCTCGCTATTGGATAGGCAAGTAATTTGCAGCTCTGTGCTAGAGGCATGCTTTTCCATGCTAAAGAAACCCAGGTTCACTCCTTGGCATCTCTGGGAGAAATTGGCAAATGTCCCTTCCTGTGAAACCCTGGAGGGCAGCTGCCAATCATTGTAGACAATACTGAGACAGACGGACCAATAGTCTGATTCAGCATAAAGCAGGTGTTCAGTTCCTATTTTCAGCTGATGGGTGTACAAAGGACTAATTATTTTTGCTACGAGGCTTCTGGTTCCGCTCTGCCTTAATGGAGGCAGCCCCAACAGTGGGAGATCATTGGTGAAGGAAAAACAAGCATGACTGAGGGTAATCATCCTTGCAAATTTTCCCCAGGGATAGGAGGAATGGGTTTCACTCACAGTTCACTTCAGTACCTGGCTCTCACTCCGGCATGGAGGCACTGAGTGCAAAAGCTCTTCGTCGGCCGAAAACTCTCCAATGCTGCCATTAAGAAGCAAAGGTTCTCCTGTTAATTAGAGTTTAATTGGACTAAAGTACAGGCACGTGCTAGAAGAGATGTGATCATAAACTTCAGAACAACCCAACTGCAAGGACTTTAAGGTTTGAACTTCAGATAAGACTTCATTTGGTGCAGGTAAGCCCCGCCCTAGGTAATTGATCACATGATGCAGTGCGCACACAGTGGCAGACGTGTAAGAAAGTAAAGAAATTTTGGGATGTAGTCTATAATGAGCTCAAAAGAATGTTTAAGATCTCCTTTAAAAAAACAACAACACGGAGAATACTAGGAACAGACATACCTAAAAAAAGCGAGGGATATATTCCTGTATGCCACAGTAGCCGCAAGAGTACTAATTGCTACAAATTGGAAAAGAGGGGAAATCCTGACCAAACTGGAATGGCAAAGCAAACTCTTAGAATACCCTGAGTTGGCAAAAATGACTGGGAAACTGAGAGGTCATAGTGATCAAACTTTTATTAGACAATGGGACATGTATAAAAAAAATACCTTAAGGAACATTGTGATAACATGACGTCATTGGCAGGCCTTGAATGATTTATGTGGTATCGTGGAAACTTATAGGATAATAGACAATAATGAAAATTAACAAAGGAAAATGAATAGTATATTAGATGAAATAATTGGTGGAGGCATGATGGAGTGAAGGGAAGTCATTATAGATGTAAGAAAAAATTGTTGTGATCTGATGTAACATATATTACTGTTTTTACTTTTTGGATGAACTTTTGTTTGCTATTTCTTTTTAATTTCAATAAAGCATTAAAAAAAAAGATGGAGTGTGCACATACCATTTGAGTGGGAATGCCCATCAACTTTGTGGGGGCAGCGCCTTCAGATATTTTACTGTGGGGGCGAAAGCCCACACAGCCCCTAGGAGTTTGCTGCTATGCTAGCTATCCCAGCTATCTCTCTTGTGTGTGGGCTATCTCTCCCCCCCTCTCTCTCACACACCCAATTATGAACTTACATTATGTTTAAAATGATATTTGGTGTGCGTGTATGTGTGTGTGTTTTAAGAAATTCAATTTTTATGTTCCCCATTTGATGAGCATCAAAGCAGTGCTCTTCCCTGGCAAGCTTATATGCAGATGCTGCAGTCGCCCACTGGCACAGTTTAAAATAACACTTCAGTAGCTAGCATTGACCTCCTTCTGCACCAAGTAATAGGATTATTAAAATATTTATCCTTCTGCATTGTCGTTAAGGAGAAGCACACGAGACAAATTCAAAAGGTACAAATCCGGCACCTTGAAGAACATGTTAAGGTTCTTATGCACCTCTCCTCAGAGCGTGAAAATGAGCTTCTAATCATAAGTAGCAAACAGAGGAGGACAGAATTCACACAGGCAACTGCACTTGGCCCATTCAAACGTGGAGGTTTTCACTAGCACCACTTTATAGTTCAGTTCAGACACTATAAAAGCAGCCAGACAAGATTTATCGCAATGCACGTCGAAACAGTCACCTGCCATAGTAGATTCCAAGCCAAGGAGTGTTTGTGTGTGTGTTGTGATTTCCCTGCCTTCCGTTTCTGCTGCGGGCACTTAAATATGGCGTGCCAATTTGACTTTTCACTTCAGGTGTGAAAAGGCCTAAAGCAACAACTAAATAATGGAGCTTAAGAGCATGCATCTTGTGTTGCCCAGACCTGGTACTTTGGAAACATACTTCTGGAGCAGGGGAGGGGCAAATTCCCTGTGGTCACTGCTGGAATTAGAAGAGTGGTAGCAGGAGAACTAGGGAGAGGATTTTTGACACCACTCTCTCTCTCTCTCTCTCTCGCACACCTGCCCCCCAAATTTCCAACAGCCTCCACCACTGAGAGTTCTGAAAGCCAAGGGGCATTGATACCATCTGGCCAGTGAAGCCTACAAGAATCAGAGAACATCATTGTTCAAGGGAGAAACCGGGAGATAAACTGTATTGGGGCAGTGGACAGACTTTGGACTTGTAGAATATGCCTTGGGTCTTTTTTCCTGGAGTTCTGAGATCCACCAGATGAAGGCAGATGTAAAATAATCGCTGAGATGGGGGTGGACCCACATGTAAAATAATGGCTCAGAAGAAGAAGAAGAGAAGAGTTTGGATTGATATCCCGCCTTTCACTCCCCTTCAGGAGTCTCAAAGCGACTAACATTCTCCTTTCCCTCCCCCCCCCCCACAACACTCTGTGAGGTGAGTGGGGCTGAAAGACTTCAAAGAAGTGTGACTTCAAAGAGACTTCAAAGAAGTGTGACTGGCCCAAGGTCACCCAGCAGGTGCATGTGAAGGAGCGGAGAGGCGAACCCGGTTCCCCAGATTACGAGACTGCCGCTCTTAACCACTACACCACACTGGCTCCAGACATCGCTCATAGTGGCTCATGCACTCAGTACGATGACCTGCTAGGATAGATGGCAGAATCCTTTTTGCTGCTGCAAACAATTGGGAATCAGAAACTCTTGTCAATCTACCATGTTGACCTCATGGTAGGTCAGTGGATCATTCTCCAACCTTCTGCTCAACCCTGAATTTAAAAGGGTTTCATTTCAGGCTGCTTTAAATTGTCACCTGGTTTTACCATGAAAATCATTCTGAGAACTTATGGTTCGCAAGTGGTCTATAAACGTTCCAGATGAGCAAAAGCGCAAGGATTAGAACGGCATTTGCAGATCATGACATTGGAATATGCATACTAATGGACGAACGCTGGTATGAACTTTCCCCCTCTAGGTGACATTTAGCCTGCGAGCACTCCATGATCAACTCCCACTTGGAAACCTATGTCCCCACTGTGGAAGGATGTGTGGATCCAGAATTGGCCTCTACAGTCACTTACGGACTCACTGTTTAGACCGTGTTCATGGAAGACAATCTTACTTGGCTATGAGTGATCGACAAAGAAGAAGAATGGTCCTCAAAATGCATCCAACAAGATGGGCAAGTGAAAAAAAAAATTCATTTGATTACACTAGATCAAGGCTGGGGGGCCTTTGGCCCTCCATATGTTGCTGAACTACAACTCCTGTCAGCCCCAGCAAGCATGGTCAGAGATTATGGGAGTTGTAGTTCACCTGCATTAAGAGAGCCAAAGCCTCTATAACTTGCAGTAAATCTATACATGGAGTGGTTTTGTCTTTCTAGAATGGACACCTGTGCATTGTTTGTAGCAACTCATGCAACCACATAGATTGGTTTCAGCACTAGCCAAGGACCTTTCTTTCTTTTTTTCTTTTTCTTTTTTGCATAACTTAAATATTCATAATATACCGTATGTTTCGCTCTATAAGACACACTTTTTCCCTCCTAAAAAGTAAGGGGAAATGCGTGTGCATCTTATGGAGTGAATGCAGGCTGTGCAACTATCCCAGAAGCCAGAACAGTGAGAGGGATTGCTGTGCAGTGCTCCCTCTCGCTGTTCTAGCTTCTGGATTAGCCGCGCAAAGCCTCTTCAGGGCACGGGGAGCCTTCACCCCTCTGCCCTGAGGAAGCTCCGCACGGGATCGCTGCTCCCTCTTGCTGTTCTAGCTTCTGGCTTAGCCCCTCAGTCCCTTCCCCCACCTCCTGGAAGCCGCGCTCCCTTTAAAGAGCCACACGGAGCATGTGTGTGGCACTTGGGGGCTTTTCCCCGAGAAGGGAGAAGGGACGCCCGTCACTGACAGGCTGCCCTTCTCCCTCCTCGGGGAAAAGCCTGCAAGCGCCGCACACACGCTCCGTGCGGCTTGTGAAAGGAAGCACTGAGCAGAGCCTGGGATGCATACAGGCTCTGCTCAGCGCTCCCTTTAAAGAATATTTTTTTTCTTGCATTCCCCATCTAAAAACTAGGTGCGTCTTATGGTCAGGTGCATCTTATGAAACGAAAAATACGGTATATAAAAACATGATCCATCTTTTCCTGGTTCAATGGTCCTCTTGAAGTTCACCTCTTCTCCAGGCACTGCACCACACTCTCCCTACAACCTTCCTTGCATCTTCAAACCAAGATGCAAAGTTTTAGAAATGTAACTTCAGACTATGATGGTGTGGGTGGGAAAGAATCGACTGAGTTTTCAAAATCAACATATATCATCACCACTGGCTTGATGGTGTTTATTCAGACAACAAATTGAAAGAAAATGAAAAGCACAATATTAAAACAAGAAAGATGACCCTAATTTTCAGAAGACACAAGAAAATGTATCTTTCTAGAGGAAGAAAATGAGCAGAACGTGGGAGAAAGGAAAATTTAATTAGAGTTCGAAAGGGGCACGGGGAAAGAAAATTTTGATTTTATTCACAGTCATTGAATCTGAAGAGACAAATGTTAAATTTACTTTATCTAAAATATGGAAATAAATGTCATGCTAGAAAACTTCAGTGGAGTTATTCATAATGTAGCTGGTGGAAGAGAACCACTAGAAGCACAGAACTGTGCAACTGAGGCTAAAACTATACATGACATTCAATCACAAATATGCACAGCTCAGGCATAATGGGAAACTCTATTTTCCTATTATGGAAAAGTCCTGCAATGAGCCTTGGATTTCTGAACTTTTTTGTTCCCTTCTTTCCACCTTCACATTCATAGGGAGGAAGTTAAATTTGTGATTTGGAACAAACCACAGCTTCCTATTACACCCAAAGTGGTGGGTATTCCAGGAAACAGTGGTTTGTTCAAACCACAGGTGGCTAACAAAGTGGGTTCTGAAACTATTGGTTGTTATTAATCATTGTGGCCTGAAAATAAGTTTCTCATATGTCAACAAGATGAGAAATTGGTTTGTTGCAAACTGAAAAAGGAATACAGTGGTACCTTGGGTTACAGACACTTCAGGTTACAGACGCTTCAGGTTACAGACCCCGCTAACCCAGAAATATTATCTCGGGTTAAGAACTTTGCTTCAGGATGAGAACAGAAATCGCACGGCAGCTAAAGTGGTACCTCAAGTTAAGAACAGTTTCTGGTTAAGAACGGACCTCCAGAACGAATTAAGTTCTTAACCCGAGGTACCACTGTACTTATTCCACTCATGCGTAAAAGGAGATGGAGAGAGGTGAGCAAAGAAAGTACATTTGAGCCCAAGTTGCATTTTCTTAGCAAGAAACTATGGTTTCCTGTTACATCTGAACCAGACTGTAGTTTCTATTGTTGTTGTTGTTGTTGTTGTTGTTGTTGTTGTTGTTGTTGTTGTTATTATTATTATTATTATTTACCGAGGCTGCAGTTTCCAGTGGGGAATCAGCAGGGGAGAGTGTGTGTGAAATGCTGGCTTAGAACTGAGACTTCCTAAACTATGGGATTTCCAACTCATCAAGAATTGCTGAAAGGCATAGTGACTGCACAAAATAACATCATTCAGAAGGTAATGAGGCAGATAAAACAGTGGAAGAAAGCTAAAATTCCTAGAGTCATTATTGACAGAGAAATTGCCCTAGACTCTCCTGAGCTGTCAGGATGCGTCAGGGAGATTGACATGGCATGGGGCAGTCCTCAAGTACGCAGGGGCAGGAAACTTACAAGTTCTATGGCAGGCACCAGGGACAAGGATGGATATGTGTCTAAACTAAGACAAGCTCTTGCATTAGACTGGTCTGCTGTATTGCAACCCCTGGAGAATAAGAAGGAGAGAGTTTCCTTGCAATTAACTGACATTGCCCAGAAAGCTAATACTGCACTGAATATGAGTAGAGCGAATCAAAAGAAACTTAAGAGGTTAAAGATGGTGACCTGTAATAACTGGCTGTGGCTGGAGGAGCAGGAAAACTGTGATAACCAGAGCAATATTCACTAAAGAAATTTTAGCGAGGAAGAGGAGGGAGGGATGTCCCTTCATTTATCATAGGTTGGATAAAGGTCTCAAACATCAGGATTATTCTGGTTTCAGAAGCTGCAGAGAGAGCCTAATACATTTTGGGGCAAAGGCCCTGTTTTGAAGGCATCTCCCAGGACTTAGTTGTCAGTTTTGAATATGTTCATGTCACAACAAAGTGTACAAAGCAGTACACAATTTATTTGAAATCAAATATGGCCATGTAAAGCTTGAAATATATCAGGATATCTGTTCAGAACCATTTAAAATGTGCTAGTCTTTCTGCCCATTTGCATCATTCACATCGCAGGTGGCGCTGTGGTCTAAACCACTGAGCCTCTTGGGCTTGCTGATCAGAAGGTTAGTGGTTTGAATCTGCGTGACGGAGTGAGCTCCTGTTGCTCTGTCCCAGCTCCTGCCAACCTAGCAGTTCGAAAGCACGCCAATGCAAGTCGATAAATAGGTGGCGGGAAGGTAAATGGCGTTTCTGTGTGCTCTGGTTTCCATCATGGTGTCCCGTTGCCCCAGAAGCTGCTTAGTCATGCTGGCCACATGACCTGGAAAGCTGTCTGTGGACAAATGCCAGCTCCCTCGGCCTGAAAGCAAGATGAGCACCGCACACCATAGCCGCCTTTGATTGGACATAACCGTCCAGGAGTCCTTTACCTTTTACCTTTTTACAGAACTTTTACAGCAGGTAGGGACCCCCAGTTGCTGGAAGTTTCCCTTTAAACCGATTGTGCAGCACAAATGGAAATTGCTGGTAGCCACTGATGAAAAACAAGCAGAAAAGTTGCTGTGAGAGCTGGGCCTCCCTATTATTAACCCTACTGTTGAGGCAAAATGAGTGAGGACAGGAGACAGGATGAGATGTGAGGACTGGAGAAAGAAATACCCTTTTCCCAGTGCAGGATGAGCATTGCCACCTGGAAGGACACCCCTCAGAGGGCTCTGATACCCAAAGCTGCCCCTCATAAATAGTTGCAGTCTAGGTTAGCACCTTAAGTACAGCTTTTCCATATAAGCTGGAAGGTTTCAAGCAAACGTCCCATGGCAGTAGAGGTCCCTGGAACTCCCAGATGTTCTCCACTGATCCCTATGCTTCCTCATGGATAGAGGCAGTTATCCATGCTGCTTCATTATGGAGAGCTAGCCTACTAGTCCTGATGTTCTACCTCCACAGATGGAGGCAGCTCCTGAATACAATTTTCTGGGAACCACAATTGGGCAGAGCACAGTTCCACTCAGGTTTTGCTGTCAGGCTTTCCATAAACATCTGGTTGGCCACCATGGGAGCAGAATTAGATGGGTCTTTGACCTGATCAAGCAGCCAGGCTCCTCTTATGCTCGCATGTTCTGAGAAGCGTTGCTGTGGCAATGGAGAAAAATATGATTTTAACAGCAGCTTTGGCACTTGAGTGGCGAGAGTCAATCTAATGTGAGGTCATCAAAGAGGAAGTTATAATAGCAGCCTAGGGGGAAATTGGGACCATGGCTTGGTCAAGAGTTTGAAGAGCAGATGACATACAGAGAGGAACTAAGTGTGGTGTTTAGAATTGCTGAGGAGAGGGAAGGAGAGGTTGCAGTTTGCAATTATGACCCAGATGGAGTAGGACAAAGGAAGGACTGGCTCAAAGCTGACCCCAGTGCTGTATGCCTTGATAGCTGGAAAGATGACAATGCGTTCATGACAGAGGTGTGAGAGGCTATCTATTGCCTCCCTTACTTCAAACAGAAGCCGCGGTTTCAAGTTGTCAGAAAAGTCAAGAGACAAAACAGAGCTGCCAGTGGAAATGGGAAATGAAACGTTCTCTGAAGAGTTGACAAATGAACAGGTACATTTTAAAGACAACCAACATGGGTTGTTATCCATCACCCCATTCCCAAAGCTAAGCATCTGCCTGGGGAGAAGCAAGCTTGCTGGATCAATCCATGGAAGGTCATAGCAGAAAATAGCTAGAATGCCTGAGGAAACAGTTCAAGTGAGTCCTCCGAAAATGGTCCTCTGTAGTATTTAAACCAGGCTTTTCCAACATGGCACACTCTATGTGTTTTCAACTACAAGGCTCATCAGTCCAAGCCAGCATGACCAACATTCAGGAACAATGGGAGCTGTAGCACAGCAACATCCAAAGGGCACTGAGTTCAGGAAGCCTGATTTAAGGACTGAATTACTAGAGAGCAAAATATATATGATCTGTAAGGTTTAAACAGAGACAAGAGGCAGGAGGCAGACAGAGAATGTTATGGAAGGGTGAAGAATTGAACAAAAGACCTAATTGCTGGCAGGTGGAATTCATAGAACCATAGAATTGTAGAGCTGGAAGAGACCCTTAGGCTCATCTAGTTCAAACCCCTAGCAATGCAGGAATATGCAGCTGTCCCATACGGGGCTTGAACCTGCACCCTTGGCGTTATCAGCACAACGCTCTAACCAACTTTGCCATTGCTTAATCCACTCTCTCCCAGCTACTTTTTCATTAAAAAATGCCACTCATCAGCTGATTTTTACACTCTAAGGGAAAAGATTGGGATACCCATGTTAACAACAGCAACCCACCTGCTTGGAACCTAGCGTAGCAGCTTTGAACCATCCAATGAGCCACTCCTGTACATGCACATAACACCATGTCATGTGTAATTTCAGCCTGTGTTTAGTCTCTTATCACGAGGAATTTTAGGGGAACACAACACTGATAAATTAGCCAAGTTAAAACCCACACTGTGTTATTTGGCGCTTCATATGTGCAGTCCCCCCCCCCCAGTAGTCATGTATGGAAGTGAGAGCTGGACCATAAAGAAGGCTGATCGCCAAAGAATTGATGCTTTTGAATTATGGTGCTGGAGGAGACTCCTGAGAGTCCCATGGACTGCAAGCAGATCAAGCCTATCCATTCTTAAGGAAATTAGCCCTGAGTGCTCACTGGAAGGACAGATCCTGAAGCTGAGACTCCAATACTTTGACCACCTCATGAGAAGAGAAGACTCCCTGAAAAAGACCCTGATGTTGGGAAAGATGGAGTGCACAAGGAGAAGGGGACGACAGAGGATGAGATGGTTGGATAGTGTTCTAGAAGCTACCAGCATGAGTTTGACTAAACTGCAGGAGGCAGTGGAAGACAGGAGTGCCTAGCGTGCTCTGGTCCATGGGGTCACGAAGAGTCAGACACGACTAAATGACTAAACAACAACAACAATGTGCAGTTTTAACCCATTGTTATTTGCCATAAACCAGATAAACTAAAGTAATATTCCAAACCAGGCCAGCACAATTTATGACCCACCAGATTGAATACAGCTTTTTATTGTGGCCTTTCAGGTACTTCGCAAACCTCCCTGTGTGCTAGAAGCAAGAACAGGAAGTTCATCAACCCCACGGTAGGCTGCATTTAGCTTGGTGGGTCACCAGATGTATGCATGATCTAAACATAAATAAATTGCAAGGCATAATGATCAATGGTTTGGCAATCACCACGGCAATTTACTACACTACAGACCACCCAGTATGCTTAGCTTTTGTTTAAAATGCCATTTTTTAGCCTTCCAAGTCTATCATGGCAAGTCAGTTGCATTAGCCGAAAAACAAAACGGTTCTCTACTAGTCATTTATGATAATGGATTCACCTTTTAGCAGAGTTTCTGATCTAATTCCATGTTCTGCTATTTTATTAATTTCAGTCATACGAAAGAGCTTTCTTTTTGCCTCTCTGAGAAATAAAGCAATAAATTTGGAAGTTAAAGATGACAGAAATCAGCAGAAGAGTGTCTTGCTTTTTTCCTTCCTATTCTTCTTCTTCTTCTTCTTTTTGTCAGCCATAAATTAGATAGCCTCGTGCAGAACAAACATCCCTGCAGGCGAAGCAATGTCAACCCATTTCCTCAGCTACACATTCCTTTCATCTCTTGCAGCATCCCAATGACGATTCCATGCTGTGCAATCAGACGACAGACTCAATGATATTCATACCTCTCAGTGAAAAACATATCATCTTCTCAGCACAAGATAGTCTTGATAAAATGGAAGGGCAAATACCTTGAGACGGCAGACAGGCATTCCATTCCAGCTTGAGGAATCCAGGTGACTCGTTTTGCAAAGGCACCAAATTTTCCGTGGCCCTTTGGGGCAGAAGGAAGATAGTCGATACTCTGGACCACGCCCCTCAGGGCAGCTTTAAACCTGACACCAAAAAGCTGACAATAGATTCGTAAGTGAGCAACACATCCTGCATTTGAACTTCCTGCATAATGTTTGATGAAGGAACGTGTTCATCGCTTCTGTCCTGTAAGGTGCTGTACGCATGAGGTGCTCACACACCCCACCATGCCAGGTCAGGGTCCAAACCTGAGATCTATGGGCAGTTTGGCCTATAGGCCCGTTGGGCCCCTGGTGATGCAGTGGAGGTGGGCAGAGGCTTCCCAAATATATTTATATACACAATTTTATTTGACAAATACCTTCTGCAATTTGCCTGGATGTTTCAAGAATGGCCTTTTATAGCCTCATTACTGCACTGGCTCCGTCTGGTACAGGGCCAGGTTAAAGATTCTTGTATAAGTGTACAAAGCTGCACAGTTCAGGCCCAGGAGGACACAGTATCTCCACCACATCCCATATGCCCCAAGCTGATTGCTGAGATCATCTTGAGGATCACTACTGGTGGCCCACCATGGACCAACTCCTGTTAGGGAAGAGTTGTCCCTTCAGGGTAGTAGTTAGAATTCCTGCTCCATGACTGCAGTCATGGGATTTTTGTCTATCACATGACGGTATATGTTTTGACTCCACAGAGTGGGAAGTGACGGAGACAGGATGTTTGTGTTACTGTGTTCCGTGAAGTGGGACTATTGTCCTTTGTTCTTTTTCTCTTTGCTGTCTGATGCTAGAGAGAGAGGGAGCCATGTTGCAGTGCTCCGTGTGTGTTTATAAATAAAGTAGATTACCCAAAATGCTGAGTTGCTGAGGTCTGTCACGCAAGCTGCGAAGACTCTGTGGATCCCTAAGCGTGCCGATGTCTGTTGGCACCGGTTGCTGTGATGTTTGGGCAGAAGAAAGCTTTTGAAGCTCCCAAACGATCAACCAGGAGGAAGAGAACATGCCAGTTGGGCATGTGTCTCTGCCAGTGTCCTACTCGAGTGTAGGACGAGCTCCTGACAACAGGTTCAAATTTATGGAGCTCCCTCCCATTAGAAATCAAGCAGGCACTGCCTCTGCTAAGTTTCCGTCATCAGGAGACCTTTGTGCCCTAAGTGTTGCTCTGCTGTCCTGCCCTATGATGCTATAATTTATGTCTGAAATTGTGTACACTGTATGTTTTTAATTTTTCATAAGCCACTGTGAGACACGTGGTAGAAAAGCAGAGTATATATTAATAAATGTATACATTAATAAATGAAGACTCCAATGTAGGGAGGAATTCTGGATAGGCAGTAGATTGCACATAGAAGTTTGGGTTGTGATGGTATCCTTTATGCATACATCTAGCACTTTGTGAGAGGAAGCACACTATCTTGTGCCATTGAGTGTTATGCATTAATTATGTGCCACATGAAGAAGTGCTCCCTTCTGTGTGCCCTAAAGCTATTGTTTTTTTCAGCTTAAGGGGATGCTCTTCAATTTTTCCACATGTACAATAAGGGCCAATGCCTTGGCATGCCATCCTTTGGGCATTTCAGCTGCCATGGAGATGCATCGGCACAAGGGCTGTGCATATAATATATTGTAAATTGGCTTTTATACTGGGATTCTAGTAAAGGTATATATATGGTCCCAGCTGTATTGGAAAGGATGCCGTTGTTTCTGTCCTCCTGCATGCTACTCGATGAGATGGAAAAGCCAAGGTCATATTTTCTATGAAATGTCAAGCAGTCTCAAAATGAGGGCTTAACGTCAAAGGAAATTTAAAACAACATGCTTTAGCACATTAATCCTGTGGGATTTTGTGCTCGTGTCAGTTGAAATGCAAAGACCAGGAATAAAATGCATTGGAGGAAGCTGATGCCATGGGTCGCCTGCCCCACTGCTTTGCTTCGCCCCCCTGAAGCCTGTGAGTACAGTGCAAACATCTGCCATAGAAAGCATTTGAGCATACAGCATTTGCATCCACATTATTCAGAACACCTATCATGCGGGTGCTTTCTCTCTCACACCTACCTGTAAGTATGCAGTAAGCCTTCCTCCATGAAGATGTGTTTGCTGTAAGCACGGACCTCAGGGGATGGGCACACCACACTGCAAGGCACTGGGGTGGGCCTACTTAACACCAGAAATGGATGAATATGTCCTTTTCAGTTTCTCTCAGTTTCTCCTTTGTCCATTTTTATACCCAAATTTGTCACGTTTCTGCATCAGTTTGCAAACTTTTTTTTTAAAAAAAACATATGAAATTGTATACACATTTGTTTGCATTTCTCCTTACACATTTATTTCTGAAAGCTTTCCCCCCATACAAATATTTTTATATTGTTTTCATATATATATATACACGTTTGTGTACCTGTTACTCTAACCCTCTGTCTGCGCACATCTTTTGATTGCAAAATTCAATAAAGTGTGAATTTTGATGGATTAGCTGCATTTCGGTTTATGGATTGGCTCCACAAGTGTGAATTAGGTAGATTTACATTAAAATGGAAACTGAATGCACTTCTTCCTCTTCCGTAGTCAGCACTGCCCAACTCAGGTGTTGATCCAAAAAGTGCATGGTTACATGGCTGTAGAGACCAATATAGGACAGACATGTTTTATTGCAGCTGGGGCAGATGAAGGTGTCCCGTTTCACTGGTGTAGATGCACCAGGGTGCTTCTTCTTTCTGTGCTACTCCCAGCAGTCATTTCTCCTCTGGTCATTGCTGTGGATACCCAACCTGACTGACTGTCTCCAAGCACCGTAGATAGGCCTGCTATAAACACATATCTTGTGCTGCTATTCTGTTTTTATTTGTTATTAAAACTGCCCTGGATATTTTTTGAATTAAACAGTACCATAAAGAAATATGAAATAAACTAAAGAACTAACTCAACTCTTTAAGTAAAGGTAAAGGTACCCCTGCCCGTATGGGCCAGTCTTGCCAGACTCTAGGGTTGTGCGCTCATCTCACTCTATAGGCCGGGAGCCAGCGCTGTCCGCAGACACTTCCAGGTCACGTGGCCAGCGTGACAAGCTGCATCTGGCGAGCCAGCGCAGCACTCGGAACGCCGTTTACCTTCCCGCTGGTAAGCGGTCCCTATTTATCTACTTGCACCCGGGGGTGCTTTCGAACTGCTAGGTTGGCAGGCGCTGGGACCGAACGACGGGAGCGCACCCCGCCGCGGGGATTTGAACCACCGACCATGCGATCGGCAAGTCCTAGGCGCTGAGGTTTTACCCACAGCGCCACCCACGTCCCTAACTCAACTCTTTAGAGTGCCACTAAAGCTGCTGAGAATTCTCACACACAAACATGCAAGTAAAGTTCATGGAAGTATTCCAGTAACATTTTGCTCCTAAAGAATGTATCTGCTATATTTATTTTTTTAAAAAAAGAAAAAGAAAAATCATAGTTGGGTGGTTTGGAGTGGCTTGCCTCTGATTTTTCTCTCGTCTACAATTTTCATTCCACCGCATTGAACAGCATTTTGATTTAAGTCTGCTCCTAGGAAAAGCTTCTTACATAGGCACCCACTTCAAAAGTAATTTGACTTGAGAAATAAACGATCACAACCCACTCAATAGCCTAATAGAGGGAGAAAAAAGATTATGTAAATATGTGTGACTTTCAGATAGAAGAAATTTTCAGCAAGGCTTGTTTACCGCCTACTATTCCGACTCGTCCCTCTCCCCCAACACTTTCACTTTGAGTTGCATTTTTGAGAAAAGAAACCGTAAAGCTATGCTTTTCCAAAAGCACACCAGAAACATTTTGTCATATATCTGCTTGAGCTTTCTAGTCTCTAGCTTCTAGTGAGTGTGCTGTGCTCTCTTTATGGGGTACATCGCCATTCCTTTTGAGTAGCTTGGTTTGACTGGCCTTTCCTTCCATATCCATCTCTGAGTTTATGAGTTTTGCACTGAGTTCTGTTTACTTCCAAAATCTTCCAAATTGTTGTTGCTGTTTAGTCGTTTAGTCGTGTCTGACTCTTCACGACCCCATGGACCAGAGCACGCCAGGCATTCCTGTCTTCCACTGCCTCCCACAGTTTGGTCAAAGTCTTCCAAATAACCGTGATTTATGCCCTGCAGATCTCATTAGGCTGATTTGTTGTAAAGCAGAAATGGGAAAACTCTGGTCTAGTGCCCAATATGGCCTCCAAGTCTCCCTGAGCAACAACACAGTTACACTCATAGGCTCAGATTCTGCCATTCTCCCTAATTGCATGTTTGAGCTCTCTGGGGACAATGCCAGCATGGTCTGGCTAATGCCTTCCCACCAGTGGCGTAGCGTGGGGGGTGCAGGGGGGCAGCTGCACCGGGCGCAATATCTGGGGGTTAGGGTTAGGGGGCGCAAATCCATGGGTTAGGGGGCGCAAATCCACGGGTTAGGGGGCGCAAATCCATGGGTTAGGGGGCGCAAATTACTTGCCTTGCCCCGGGTGCTGACAACCCACGCTACGCCACTGCTTCCCACTGCCTCCTTGCCTCCTGCATGGTCTGGCTGCTACTGCTTTCCTGTCACTGCCCTCTCTGGTGGGACTCTACTCCATCTTTGTGGTGGCACAGAGCTGGCCCAAGACATTTTGGCACCTGAGCTGAACCGCAACATGGCGTCCTCCTCCTCACCCGGGAAGAAGGGGTGAATGAAGATCTAAATCAGGAACAAGAGGGGAATAAAGATCTACAATGGGATCCACTGCCCCTGTGTATCCTGCCGCCTGAGGCGGTCGGTCACCTCACCTTGCCTCATGAGTGTGATGGCCCTGTGGTGGGAGCACAGTCATCCTTCTCTTACCACCTGTTGCCTCCATTGCTTCTGCTCTCCTCCCTGCTCTCTTAGTGTTTGTGGGTGGGAGAGAGGAAGGAAGGAAGGAAGGAAGGAAGGAAGGAAGGAAGGAAGGAAGGAAAGAAAGAAAGAAAGAAAGAAAGAAAGAAAGAAAGAAAGAAAGAAAGAAAGAAAGAAAGATTCACTGCTATAATAGCAGCAGCAGTGCTGGCAGATTCTCCACATCCCAGCACCTGGGCTTTGAGAAAGGTCCAAAGGGGGCATTCTTCAGAACCAGACATTCTGAGCAAGGTAGCCAAGCTGCCCCTGAGATTTGCCACAACAGCCAGAAACACTTTTAAAATGTAGATATATATTTTAAGAAGCTGGTGTCAGGTTTGCTGGTCACGCTGTAGATTTCAGACATTTGCACCATTTGGTGGATGTCTGATATTGCCTTAGGAAAGAGAAGGCTAACAGCAACGTGGTTGATACTGGTTGGGGTTTGGGTCAGACGTCTGCTACTATATCTAAAACCATAGCTGATCTGTATATATTCTGGAGCTCTGACAGTCTACATCTTATACAGCAACCCATCTGAAAGCCTCAAATTGGATAACATCATTGCTCTGGGAGCTGTTGAGCATTTGGATGCAATCTTTACATCAGTCTGTTGCTGCTAATTTCACATTTTAATTAACTGTCTCATTGACACTGATTATATTAATGAATTAATTAATCAGTAGGTACAAATGTCTAAGTCATTAGGAACAGAACTCTTGTTATGAAGTGGGGCTTTCTAAATTTCAGTCTTCCTCATTTTAAATCCCTCCAGATAGATAGATAGATAGATAGATAGAGCGAGCTTTATGTTGTAAACCACCCTGTGGTCTCTTGATGAAGGGCAGTATATAAATTTAATTTATTGTTAATGTTATTTGTTTTAAATATACATTAATTTTAATGGAAAAAAATAAAGCAGTTTCTTCCTGCCCACCATATTTTTAAAATAAGTGGGATTTTAAAAACCCTTCACCCTGCCCTGAATTGTTTTGGGGACAGATTCAGGATGTATGGTCCCCAGGTCTGCACCGGACAGATGGGTCTGATCTGGGCACTATGGATTGAAGCCACGGGTTAGAATGGAGATCTGTGCACAGTCCTAATTTGAATCATATTGGTTAAAGGTTAAAGGGCTGCTTAGCTGTGGCAGCCAGAGAAAAATAGAGCTAGCCACTTGGTAGCAGAAGTGAATGTAAGAATGAGGAGGGTGCTGTCACACTTACTATATGATTCAGAGAGGGAGAACTTGATTTTAGGTTGCCAGTTTCAGTGGTAGCCCTGTGAAATTTGTATATAGATTGGGAGCAGGGATGCTTTCTTTCTTTCTTTCTTTCTTTCTTTCTTTCTTTCTTTCTCTTTCTTTCTTTCTTTCTTTCTTTCTTTCTTTCTTTCTTTCTTTCTTTCCATCATTTTTTTGTCCTGTCATTCCTGTCCAAAGGGCTATGAAGAACCAATACATACCATCAAAGTTATCTCACATCATTGAGAGCAACATACTGTAGCAAAATGATCAACAAAAAGCTCAACAACTTTGACTGGGTAGCCAAAAAGTCCTGCAGGGGCCAAACGTTGACTAAAGTCTTGCGGCAGCCTTTTGTGGTGAAAACCTCACTTTCCTCAGCGTCCCCCAATACAGAGTACTCGGCACCCTAACCCATGGGGTCACGGGGTCACCCAAAACCCAATGTCGTCCGATTCACTCCAAACTGGTCTTGGCCTACTGGCCTAGGCCAATTGGATTGGAGCATCTGGGCTTGACGAGGTATGTGACCCTCACCTCCTCCCCAAACTTGCGAGCCCCACCTAGTCTTTGGGCCCTTGCCTGCCTTAGCCTCCTAGAGTGTACCTCCCACTGCTCCTTTTGCCTCAGAACAAACCTTGTTCTGGCCTAAAACCATAATCTACAACTGTGTCCATTTTCTAGTTGAAGGGCTTTCCAAATGAAGTCTGCTTTGCAGACAAAAATCCATAAAAAGGAAGAGCAGGGAGTTTAATTTGCTCATCAACACTTAGACAGCAGACTGAGGAAGCCCATTAAGTCTCCCCTCTATATTTCACTATGTATACTATAGTGAATCATTTCATAATTCACATATATACACAAAATATGCAAATTTTATTCAGATCTCTGCCCTCTTTTGTCCTCTTTTTGAGAATTCATTTCCCCTTTTTTGGTGATGAACAAGTGGTCACTCTCCCTATTCAGGTTATTTCTTACTTGGATTCAACTCCATATATTCCTGAATGTGGGAAGGTGTGTATTCACTCCAAAGTCCAGCCAATCAGAGAGCAAGAGATTGAGAAACAGTTTCAGGGATGTTTATAACTGAATTCAGATTGCCAGCGGGAATGTTTTCGGCTAGTCTTAAGTAAATATTATCACTCTACGAAGTTTAATTAATCACTCTACCAAGTTTAATTAATACCGAAATCTGTTGGTGAGTATCCGATAAACAAGCACTTGACCAGTGTAATTTGAAATGAGTGTAATTCGCATTGATTTTTATCTAATACAATTAGATAAAACCAGCACAATGTAGCTGTAATTACTGAATGGGCCCATAGTTCTTTCCTTTCTCCCCTGCAGAACTCTCTTCCAAAACCATGGATTTGTGGTAATCTGCTATGCATTGCAGGTGTGTTGACTTAGCAAAGCTTACACATTCTTGTGATTAAATGGAAGTTAGAGGTGTGATGGGAAGTGAATTAGAAGCCTAATCCAAAAGCAAAGAAGATAATAGGAGCTTTTCACCTGACTTTCAAGGTTCATTAAAGTACAGTTTATCAATTACAATGGTTCCCCTGATCACCTTATTCTCATTCCTTCCTAAGTAGCTCATTCAGCGCGGACTGTTCACAAGTCTCAGTAGGGAATTTCAGCTCCTTGAAAGTTATGTTCTTCCTTAAGAAGCCAATGCTTATAAGTTCTTAGAACTTCTTAGCCTTGTTACATGGAACCCAAACTTCTTTCCCTCTCTCAAGGAAGTACCTCTGGTTTCAAGGATGCTTAAATTTTCCCAGTGTCCAAGCCTCATTATTTTAGAAGTCCTCTGTAGGTGGTACATTGCCATTGGAAATGCCATCTAGAATATACAGGGTGATTCATAATGAAGTACAGTGGTACCTCTAGTTGCGGACTTAATCCGTTTCGGGGTGCCGTTCGCACCCTGAATAGTCCACAATGAGAGTGCCTCTTCCACGCATGTGCATGGTGTGATTGAGTGCTTCTGTGCATGCACACATGTTTGCAAGCTGAAAGTCCGTAACAAGAGTGGAACGCAACTAGAGGTACCACTGTATACAGTTTCAACGCACTATAAAAAAAGAAGAATGTAATATATCTAATGTTACCAGAACAGAATTGTAGGGAAATGTTTAAAGGTGTGTTTTTAAAAAAACAAAACAAAAAAACCAGCCACAGATGTTCTATGTAGACACCTGTCAGGGAACTGCCATCGGAGCCAAGAGTGGAGGTAAGGCTCCCCAACGATGCAGGAGAAGGGACCAGCAGGGAGAGAGAGAACACTTCCTTTGGGGAAGGAAATCGGCGTGACACCAGGAAGAAAGGGGAGCAGGGAAGGACTTCGGAGAGATGGCTCCAAGACTCTTCCACAGAGACCAGCGGGGAGAGCCCAGGACCTCCGCTGGCCACGCCCACTCTGCGCAGAAGACTTCCGCGCAGGGAGGCTAGGCGGAGACTTGGCGTCAAAGAGCTTTTATGTTGGAAGAAGTTCAGGAAACGCCCACTGAGGGATTCTGCCAGTGACTGACACAGCCACGGAGAAAGGGCTGTCCAGCCAGGGAAAGGTTTAGCCAGACAACGTTGCCTAGAGCAGCAGCCCCCTTACGCATGAGCAACCCCCAATTCCCTTTACAACACCCTTGGTCACACAACACACAAAGAACCGGTAATCCATTTCTGGCCAAACACGACTCACCCCACGCATTGATTTTCCTGGGCTTCGTTGAATGGCGGTGCAAACACTATTGCTGATACACACAGTTGTCCAGGACATCTAAGTTTGCACAAACAGCCTGTAGTTTCAATTTTTTATGCCAATTGTAGATACATTTTCTGCTCGGAGGTTTTTTTCCCGAATCGCAATCAAAAATGCCATCGCACAACAGTTACAGATTCCGTTTTGCTCAATTCAAGAACACAAAATGCCTTCTCCACTGCAGACACAGCCATTTTGCCTGACTAGTCACATGACATGTGAGATATCGCCTACATCACTTCTCTCAGTAGCAGAACACAAACTTTATGAGTTCATCTACCTCACGGTTCGCAGTTGTGGTCCATGTCGTCGCCTGTTACTGTCTTACAGCATCTGGAAACTGTATACTTTATTATGAATCACCCTGTATTTCATTTTCTAAATGCCATTGACACTAGCGCACCTGACATCACTTGGTGCTGATCAGAACTGTTCCATGCCTACTTGATATTGTGACCTTAACACTAGTGTACAGCTCACAAACAGGAGGCAATTGTAACTAATCTTAAAGTAAATGGAAAAAGGAGCTTCTTCAGTTGCACACACATGGTTCCTGCCTGAGATGACCAACAGGCACTATCAGTCAATGTAGACTGGGAATAGGGAGTTTGTGGCTCTCCTGATGTTTAGCCCCAGTCAGTATAGTCAATGGGTCAGGGATGAGTGGACTTGTAGTCATAGGAGCCAACTCC
The DNA here is from genome assembly GCF_964270895.1 of Podarcis filfolensis. Classification (NCBI taxonomy): domain Eukaryota; kingdom Metazoa; phylum Chordata; class Lepidosauria; order Squamata; family Lacertidae; genus Podarcis; species Podarcis filfolensis. The sequence continues at coordinate 25,044,029 of NC_139606.1, forward strand.
TAGCGGCCGTTAGGGCTTCAGCCCCCACAATAAAATATTTGAGGGTGCCGTCCGTCCCCCCAAGTTAATGGGCATTGAACATTTGATTGGGGCTATTGGCTATGATATGGATGGATCCATGCAAAAATATCACAGCAGCCCCATGGCTTGTGAATGTTCAGTTTGGATCCGAGCCATTGTCCCTTGCGCCTACATCACATAGGGCCTGGAGTAGACCTGTTTCTTTTACTTGCCTCTGCCTCAAGAGTAAGAAGCAGATTCCAAAAATGAGTGATAAGTCGAGAAGGGAAGAAATAGTAAATGCATTAGAGGGGGTAATAAGCAGAGAAAGAATGGCACAAAGTGAGGGTGATAAAAAGATAAAACTGAAGTGTGCACTCAAGGTGGAAATGAGCTTAATAAGAAATTAACTTTGGATTTATAGATGCTAATAAAGGAGGAAGTAAGATCGTTAATACAGGGTTATTAAAGTGCCTACATCCAACGGCAAGATCCTTAGCAAAGAAATGAGAAGTCTCAGACCGTATGCGTATAGATAAATGTGTGATATTATGAGCCTAACTGGAAGTTTGCTGGAAGATAACAATAAAAAAAAGTATTCATACCAAGAGGTTATAAATTGTTTTAGAAGAGGCAAGAAGTCTAATGATCCCTTGACAATCGAGACACAGAGAGAGGGCACTTTAAGAATGAACTAAGTGGAGTGGACCTGCTTGATCATCCTCATTAAGCATCCTCACTGGAGATTCAAGAAGAGCATTGGCAGGCCAGCTTTGTGAAAGACAGGTGAGGGTCCAGGACTCTCTGGCTGTTATGTACTGAAGTTCTCACCCTGGGCCAGCAGGGGGATACTGTAGATAGTTCAGGTCCACATATGCAAATAAGGGATTGAAAGTGACGTTCAGTGATTGGATAGTTACAGAAAGTTGTTACAGTTACGTTGTACTGGAGCTCTATATAAGCAGGCTGGCTGAACCCTTCAGTTCAGTTCTGTTCTGGCCTGTGAATAAACAAGAGCTGTTTGAAGAATCGCTGTGTCCTCTGATACGTTCACCCACAACCTAACAGTGGCTAGTGTTCTGCAGCTCTGCAGAAGTAGCTGCAGACCAGGGGGCCAGGTTTTGCCAGCCAAGAGAGCATATATAGTCTTCCTCTTCCTTTTATCCCTATAGCAACTCTGTGAGGTAGGCCAGGCTGAGAGGCAACAACTGACCCAAGATCATCCAGTGAGTTTCATGACCAAGTCCCAATCCGATGCTCTAACTTTTACACCACACTGCCGTATCCATCTCCTAGCATTATGGACATTCACTTGAGATGCAACCGCATATTAGCTGGATACATGGAGGGAGAGCAGGCTTATATACCCACTCACAAAATTGCAGTCCCTGCTAGCCTCAACAGTGCCACCAAGGCCCACCCCTGTTGGCCACACATTCAGTCCTAGCCTGAAGGGGATCTACAGGCACTTTCTTTTTCTTTCCTTTTTTGCTAATCCATGGATTTACAACAGTTGTGATTCTCAGTGATGGCTCCTGTGCATGAGTAAATAAACTGAAGATTATGAACCTCCCTGAGATTTGCAGATGAACGGTGATATACAAATTTTAACAACAACAGTAATAATAATGCCCCTTAGTAGAAAAGGAAGCATGTCTTGATATCTTATCTTTAAAGCGGTGTGGGGAACCATTGGACCAATGGCCAGGAATGATGGGAGTTTTATTTTTAGCAATATCAGGAGGGCTACAGGTCCAACAATGTGAAATCGTTGCAAAACAACTGTCAGATCTATTATTAATCGAGCCAGGGACATAGCATTCAGAGTATGTATGAACAACAACAAAAATTCTGCTTGACTAACAAATATATATATATGTGCTTTTTTATATGGAATAGAAAGAATCATTTCCAGGGCAAAAAAGAAGAAGTCAGAAGACCTATGATGGTTTTCCTGAACGTGCAAAATTAATGGAACCTCCAAGTTCCCCGTGTGAATCCTGGCTTTATGCCCAGTGGTCCTTAGTTTAAGTCTGCTGCTGCTGTTATATGTGGGGTGGGTCCATTCATCTGAATGGAAAGAAATGAGTCGGATATGCGTTTATCTGCTTGCACAGATTAGATACCTCCGCTTAAGTGAATTCTTATTGGTGCAAAGAGTCCTGTGCATTCCACACCTGTAAGCGAGCCCTGACTCAAGAACTGTGCCTGTAGCTGCCAATCATGTCAATGTTCCGCACATAAGCAAACACAAGAGACATTAAAAATATGTCCAGGTGTTCCCTAATGGTGCTTCAGTTAGGGAACTGCTTTTGAACTTCAGTTTTTGATGAAAGGGGAATAAATACAAAAATAGAAACACATTGCCAAACTCAATAAAATCAAACTGGATCAAGCACTTAAAAGGACAGACAAATTAGAATCATTAAAGAAGAGCTGCTTATGAACGCAAACAGCCAATTTGCCACCTGCAAGAGCAACTACAAAGAATCTGGAAGATTGCAAAAGACTGTATCTGCTTACAGAGATGTTAACGCATGTACACTTCCTCAATTTTTAAACGACGTGTAAACAGTACCCACATGCAGGAAATATTTGGCCTAACAGTGGGAAAGCTTTTGTGAATATTAGGTAGGGACGGGATAAAATCTGAAACATGTGGTCCCCACATAAATTTAATAAGGAGACTTTAGATCAGCTTCAAAAAGGAAATTTCCAATGTTAAACCTGCTTTGTGTCCTTTGAGGCTCATGGTAGCAGACTTGTACATTGAGACCTGTGTCTGTCTCAGTCACATATAAAGCAGAAGTTCTGATTGTTATGGGACGCAGGTGGTGCTGTGGGTTAAACCACAGAGCCTAGGACTTGCCGATCAGAAGGTAAGCAGTTCGAATCCCCACAACGGGGTGAGCTCCCGTTGCTCGGTCCCTGCTCCTGCCAACCTAGCAGTTCAAAAGAACGTCAAAGTGCAAGTAGATAAATAGGTACCACTCTGGCAGGAAGGTAAACGGCGTTTCCGTGCACAGCTCTGGTTCTCCAGAAGTGGCTTAGTCATGCTGGCCACATGACCCGGAAGCTGTACGCCGGCTCCCTCAGCCTGTAAAGCGAGATGAGCGCCGCAACCCCAGAGTCGGCCACGACTGGACCTAACGGTCAGGGGTCCCTTTACCTTTACCTTACTCTGATTAAAACAAAAAAATTTTTTTCCTTCCAGTAGCACCTTAAAGACCAACTAAGTTAGTTCTTGGTATGAGCTTTCGTGTGCATGCACACTTCTTCAGATACACATGTGTATCTGAAGAAGTGTGCATGCACACGAAAGCTCATACCAAGAACTAACTTAGTTGGTCTTTAAGGTGCTACTGGAAGGAAAAAAATTTTTTTGTTTTGACTATGGCAGACCAACACGGCTACCTATCTGTAACTTACTCTGATTGTTACTGTGAAAGGAGCATGCGGGTGAAGAGGACTGAACTTTCGATCCAGCATCACTGACTTCCTCATGGTTTCTCCCCAGACACTTTTTCCCCAGTTGGGTTCATTCCCCAAATTGAAGCCCAGCTGAGGGCAAAGTAAAATCAGGGGAGATGGTGTGAGAAGGTAGGTAAGCTGTTGGCAAGATTGAATCTTGTGCCCTAGTTTTCTTCTGCCCTGCGCATCCCTTTTCCATTTGCGTCGTGTCTTTTAAGATTGCAGGGCTGAAAACTGGGCCTGTGTTTGTTTTTATTGGCCTTGATTTGCCAACTGCTCTGGGAGAGCTTTTCCAGCTGAAGAGTAAGGTATAAAATGCTTTGAAATATTATTCCAATCATAATTATAGCAATAATTATTAAACAACTCAATAAATGATAATTTGAGCCCGAGGGAGAACACTTAGGTGAAGTGGAGCATGTAACTTGCATGGGAAATGAGAAATCCTGAGCTACTACTCTGACAGATGCTGGCAGCATAGACAAACATGTGTTTGTGACATGATATTCCTCAAAACCAGATAATTGTTGGTCATGTGATGCATTGCCCCCTCTTTTTTAATTGAGTACCTGATCATTTAACTGGTCATTGAGAAAGAGCAGGAATATGCCCACTGTCCTCACTAGGGTCAGCTTTCACATATGGGAGATGCTGACACCTCACTCTGTATGTGTGATCCATTAGTTAGGAAAATCAAGGGCATAGCTCCTATGTCCAGAGTCTACAAGATCTGACCTATTTGCTCAGCTCTCTGTGGTGATACCAGAATGTTGGTTGTGGCTGCAAATATAACGTTTTAAGTGCATTCTCAGATAGGCTCCGCCCCTTTAACTATGCAAAGAGCGGGCCAGAGTGAAGATTGCTCACTCACGGTCCGCTCTGCTGGCTCCGCCTCCCCCCATCACGGATAGGTTCATTTGAACTTAGCTTTGGTGGGAACCACAAAGGGCTGTGACGTGGGGAGGCGGACCAGAAACTTCTGCCAGTGTCTCAGGGATTGGGGTGCTGTGCGCGGCCAAGCAAAAGTGCACTCTCTGGTTGGTCGGTGAGCGGTCATTATACAAATGTGACACTAGATAGTGATGGTGAGCTTACGGCAAATTCAATATATATTTTCAAAATATATTTTTTAAGCATTCTCATAGCGTTTTTAATGTGTCTAGATTCTACCTGCACAGCTTTGTGTAGAAGTCTTGGTAGAGACATCAAGATATTTGCAATGCAGTGTTCTGTTATATATACAGTTGTACCTTTGAAGTCAAACGGAATCCATTCTGGAAGTCCAATATGTTTGGAAACCAAGGTGTGGCTTCCAATTGGCTGCAGGAAACTCCTGCAGCCAATCGGAAGCCACAGAATCTGCGTCGGACGTTTGGGTTCCAAAGAACGTTCACAAACCGAAACACTCACTTCCGAGTATGCGGCGTTCGGGAGCCATAAATGTTGACTCGCAAGGTGTTCAACTTCCAAGGTACGACTGTATATCTTTCACCAGCTCAATTAGGACTGACACCCCCACCAAAAAAAACAAAAAAGCAAAACCCATCATTCTCTGCTGCTCCATTTGCAGGCAGTGAATTTGGGTGGGCATTTCAGAGAGTTGGAGGGGAAACAAAATTATTAGAAAATTTAGAGATAGGTTTGCCATCTGTTTCAGACATGCTGTCAAAAGCACCAGCAACAACGCAATCTGGCAACCTGGAACCTTAACTGACAAAATGCAAAATTCAGTACTATATGAATCAAGATATGTGGACGTTCAGAAAAATTATTGCTTGCATTACTAAAGGGAAGATTGAGTCTGAGATGGGCAAATCATGTTTACTGCGGAATGGTCCTGGCCCAATAATGTAAAAAATGCCTACGACCCTGGCAGTTGACATAGACTTGATCATAACAATGTTCTGTAAAAGTGACACTGCAGATCTTTTTTTCCTTCAGTGGGATTATATTGTCACTTTCTACACTCCACTGGAAGCTCAACTCTCAGACTGCTTATTTTAATACAGATCTCATAAATCAAAGGCTCAAATTCAATGAAAGCAACAGAACACAAAAGGGGGAGAAAGCTTTATAGGTATCACAGATATAAATTTTGAATGATAAAAGTGATTTTCCAGCAAGCCTTTAATCAAAGGTGTCCTCATACAAGCAAAGGCGTAATTTGATTTTGATTTCAATACATGGAGCTCCAATGGCAGGTATCTGACACATTACAATCCAGATTTGATCTCTGAGGCAATTAAGAGGATATTGTTTTATGAGAGAAATGGGAATTGTTCTCTGCTGCACAAGAAATGCAACAAACAAAACAACAACAGGTTCTTTAATGGGGAAGCAACTTTTATTAAAACTCACACTTGAGAATAAATAAATAATTTTTCTGCTGCAAATTCAGTTTCGCCAATGAACATATTACTTTTCTTCTGCCACATAGGGAGGTTGTCAGCAGCAGCAGATCACACATATTTCTCTGCTATTCATTTGGATCCAGCAAAAAAAGGGAATACAATGCCTCTGATGTACTTATCATATGTGAGATAGGAGTGTGTGTGTGTGCTTGTGTGCACATGTGCCCTTGAATGCAAAAGTATATTGGGGACCAAACTATTCCTTAAGCCAGGGTAAGGGGACACTGTGCCCTTGCAGATGTTGCTGGACTCCAACTCCCATAATCTCCAATTATTGCTCAATAGGCTAGGGCTGATAGGAGTTGGAGTCTAACAACAACTTCAGGGCCACAGCTTCCCTGCTGCTTCCTTAAGCAAAATGTCTAGGTGAATGTCAAGGTTCCCGATTTTGAAAGAAGCAGAAAGAGTTGCCACAATGCAAGCTAAATACTGGAGAGAGGGAGGGTTGGATTCCACTGTTCCCTATCGTCATACCGAGGACTCAGAAAACGCCAAGTCAAAATCATGACACCTGATATCATTGCGATATCCAGTGATTGGCAAGTTGACAGCCCACTCCGCCTGTCAAACTTGGCCCATGGAAGGTGAATGGGGGAGGTGAGAATCTGGCCTACCCCTGCCATGTAACTAAAACTGTTTTATATTGACAACTAGCAGGGAAAGCTAATTTGCTGCCTGTCTGTTCACGTTCACAAATATAAGGCGTAGTAAGTTGAACTGAAAGTGACGCGGGTGGCACTGTGGGTTAAACCACAGAGCCTAGGACTTGCTGATCAGAAGGTTGGCGGTTCAAATCCCTGCGATGGGGTGAGCTCCCGTTGCTCGGTCCCTGCTCCTGCCAACCTAGCAGTTCGAAAGCACGTCAAAGTGCAAGTAGATAAATAGGTACCGCTCTGGCAGGAAGGTAAACGGCGTTTCCGTGCACTGCTCTGGTTCACCAGAAGCGGCTTAGTCATGTTGGCCACATGACCCGGAAGCTGTACTCCAGCTCCCTTAGCCAATAAAGCAAGATGAGTGCCTCAACCCCAGAGTCGGTCAGGACTGGACCTAATGGTCAGGGTCCCTTTACCTTTACCTAAGTTGAACTGAAAGAACTGGTACTGCAGCAGACAAAATTGCAATATGGGGTGCCACTTAGATGTGTAAGCCCCACTCTTGCCTTTACAGGTTTAACTCCTATGTTACATCAGACTATGGCAGCTACCAGGAGTGGCCCGTCCTGTTTTGGTGCCTGAGCTGAAACAGGAAGGTGCCACCATCCCACCACCAAAACCTCACCAGGGTTGTGTGGTGGCAGCTTCCTGCCATGGCGGCTATTGCCACTGCAACTAGGTCAGTCCTCATAGCTGCAGCACGGGCAAGAGTGAACTTAATATGCTGCTCCATTGCCATCAGTTGTGACTATGTCCCGGTAGAAGTGTGTTTCGCCCACATTCTTCAACAATGAATGACAAGCACAGCAGTCTACAGAACTGGGGAAATAAACCTTCCAGAATACCAGCTTTTGTATTCCCATCAGAAAGATACTGTGTTGACACACTGGGGGATGTAATGGTTTATCAGTAATTCTCATCAATATATCTTTCCATCTATTCTAGGCATAGTAGACAGAAATTTATTTATTTTTTAGCCTAGTACATTTGAAAGGGGTATGTGATTATATAAAGTTAGGCAGCCTTTCAGTATCAGTGTTCCCTGATGTGCCTGCAATTGCACTTCTGCATAGTTTTTGCTTATTCGGCTTAACGTCAGCTGTGTTCTGATATCAGCTCCTCCAGGACACAACATGCTTTCATAACTTTTTTGTACATCATGTGGATGCACATCCAAACCCGGTGCAGTCAGTGCTACAGTCTTTCGCCGTCTCTGCTGAACTCTCCTGTGCCACAACATTATTAGTTTTTGAGACACCAAAGTTTGTACAGGAAGCAGTGGGATGCGCCAAGACCTCTAGAGGAGGATTAATATTGTAAACAGGTCATTGAAACATCGCAAATGGGATACTGGCAAAAGGATTGTTGAGGGTTTTTTTAACTTATTAGATTCCCCTCAGTAAGGGTAAATGTGCGTTACATTGCAAGGGGTGGGATATGAGCTGCCATTTTGATGATGATGACACCACCATCAGTGCTGGTGACACTGAGGCATGGCTTAATATACGCCTGAGGATAGGCCTCTGCTTGACATAAGCCAACCAGACACATTTCATTTTTGTCTGAAAAGCAAGTGGTGTGTGTGTGTGTGTGTAAAACATCAAGATGTTGTTGTTTAGTCATGTCCGACTCTTCATGACCCCATGGACCAGAGCACGCCAGGCACTCCCATCTTCTGCTGCCTCCCGCAGTTTGGTCAAACTCATGTTAGTAGCTTCGAGAACACTGTCCAACCATCTTGTCCTCTGTCGTCCCCTTCTCCTTGTGCCCTCCATCTTTAGTTTATCTGGGTTATGGCAAATAACAATGGGTTAAAACTGCACATTGTCGTTGTTGTTTAGTCGTTTAGTTGTGTCCGACTCTTCGTGACCCCATGGACCAGAGCACACCAGGCACTCCTGTCTTCCACTGCCTCCTGCAGTTTGGTCAAACTCATGTTAATCTCGTCCTCTGTCATCCCCTTCTCCTTGTGCCCTCCATCTTTCCCAACATCAGGGTCTTTTCCAGGGAGTCTTCTCTTCTCATCAGGTGGCCAAAGTATTGGAGCCCCAGCTTCAGGATCTGTCCCTGGCATCTCCAAGCTAGGCTTAGAGAGCCTTGTCTGAAACCCTGGAGAGCTATTGTCAGTGTACTCCAAGAGTGGGACCCTGTGGTCCTGCAAATGTTGAGCTACAACCCCCATACTCCCTGGCCTTTGATGATACTGGCTGGGGCTGATGGGATCTGGAGGGGGGTTTTACATCTGGAGAGCCATAAGTCGCTTATCCCTTGTGTGGACAATAGTTGAATGGACCAGTGGTCTGACTGGGCATAAGACAACTTCTTACATTCGTATTAAAATGTTCGAGGAGGTGGGAAAGCCAGATAACCTTCCATTAGCCCCTGGTGTTTAGTATCATCAAAGGCCCTTCTGCTACAGTTCTGTCAATTAATTTATGTTCTCTGCATTTTTCCCCCCTTAATGATTCTGCTTTCGTTCTCGGGACTTCACACCTGGCATCAACTTTCTTTCTGAGACTTTCCCATTCAGATCACAAAGCAGCGGTGGGATTTCTTGTGAAATCCTCAATTATTTTCTGAACCGCAGTGCTGTTGCTGTTTCTGAATATATTGGACGGTGCATGCTGTGTTCAGAAGCACAAGCTGTTTAGTCTGTTCTGCCCTCCCGAAGTTTCTGCAGTTTTTCCTTTTTTCAAAAAAGAATTTTAGTAGAGTTCTGCTGTATTCAATTATGTTAAGTATTTCCTCAGAAATGACATGCTTTATCATCAAAATCTTTCTGGTTTTCTATGATTTAAGAGGTTTATTTTCAATCTTGTTTAAACTTTGAAAGGAATTCTTTCCGGATAGTTTAATTCTCCCTGTACCAGTGGTCCCCTTTCTTCCTGCTTTCATGAAACCTCAAGACATATTATTTAGGCCCTTCAACAAAATGTCCTCCATGTATTTGTTGTTTATTCGTTTAGTTGTGTCCAGTTCTTCGTGACCCCATGTATAGTGACAGAAATTCTACATTCTAAACGAACAGAATTTTGGGCTATGTTGGTAGGGGCAGGGGAGCCAAAAGCAAAGTGTGATTCATCTTGGTTCAGAAGAATATGAGAATCTTCCAGAAAACACCTAACACAGTTTGTTAAGGGTTTTTAACAAATGGTGAGCTAGTCAACATCAAATTTCTCTCTCTTTCTTTCTGTTCAAGTGATAATGATTAATCAACATTGTCTCACAGCAGTTGAGCTGATAAAATGTGCTTTCAAGTATGAAAGAAAATGCTTCAGCATTAACCAAATTAATGCAGAGACTTCTTTTTTGAGAGAGAGACAGAGACTGAAGGAGAGGCTCAGCTTTTTACTGAGAAAAGCAGGATAATACTAGCTGATTGTTTTTCATTTTAAAAATTAAACTAGCAAATCACATGGTTCAGGAGACGTCACTTCAAAATAAGAGAGCTGAATCTTTTACAAAGGTTCACATTCACTAGACATAGCAGTTGACTCTCCCCCTAATCCATTTCCCCTGCTGTTACCTGTAATGGTTATAGGGGTTGCTCGTGCATAAGTTGCCGCCACTCCTGGCTAGGTTACCTGGTTAAACCCTTTCTGTCTGGACAGCCCTTCACTTCGTGGCTGTTTCAGTCACTGGCAGAATCCGTCAGTGGGCGTTTCTTGAACTTCTTCCAGCAAAGAAGTTCTTTGACGCCAAGTCTCCACCTACTCTCCCTGCGTGGAAGTCTTCTGCGCAGGGTGGGTGTGGGCAGCGGAGGACCCGTGCTCTCCCCGCTGGTCTCCGGCGAGGAGTCCTGGAGCCCCTTCGCCGATTCCCCCATCTGCCCCCCTTCACCCCTGGTGTTACGCTGATTTCCTTCCCCAGCAGATGGGCTGCCTCTCCCCCTGCTGGGCCCCTCTCCAGCATCGCTCTGGAGCCTTGCCTCCGCCTCTGGCTCCGATGGCAGTTCCCTGACATCCCCCATATAAAACTGCTGTACTCAGCCTTAGACATGGGCAAGCTCTGAAATGCTTCCTTTGGATTAACTCAGAAATTATTTTCTGTTATGCAAAATACAGGAAAACTCAATAAGCAAAACCATCTGTGAATGATAAAACAACAATCAGCCAGAAAATGTTAAAATCTGATAACGCAATAAAATTAAACCCCCTCAAGATGTATTTATTTGTTTCTTTGTTTAAAATATTGGAAAAATCTCAGGTCGTTTTTCCAATTCAAGGGTACCCAAAATGGTTCACATGTAACACTAAACCATGGTTTATGTTAGTTATGGCTTAGTCATGGTTAAGCCACTGGGCTGGATTCAGAAAATCAAATAAACTGTGATTTAATAAACCATGGTGTAGTGTTATGTGTGAAACAGGCCAATATAACCTGCCCAACTCCAAAAGGCACTTTTAATGGCTGGCTGCTAGAAGCCATAAGGCTTTTTGCCTGGGCATGGGAATGTCTTTGAGGTTAACCTGCCTTATTTGCCCAGAGTTCTGGGGTCCTGGATGGAGGTCAGGAAGTCCTCCCTATGTACCTTAGGGTTGTGCTTCAGGTAAGAAGGTAATGACCCTGTTGGTCTTCTTGCACTGGATGTATGCTAGTTGCCTGCACCTTTCACTCTCTCTGCAGATGTTTATTTATATGAATAGAATGCAGCCTGAGTTTAAGCCATGCTACACGTTTTGCCTCTTACTTCCCAGTTCTGGTCTGCTTATGTTATAGTGCAGACTTCGCCAACATGCTGTCCTGTGGGCCGGATGCAGCCCAATCGCCTACTCAATCTGGTCTGGGAATCAACATGTTTTTACATGAGTAGAATGTGTCCTTTTATTTAAAATGCATCTCTGGGTTATTTGTGGGGCCTGCCTGGTGTTTTTACATGAGTAGAATGTGTACTTTTATTTAAAATGCATCTCTGGGTTATTTGTGGGGCATAGGAATTCGTTCATATATTTTTTCAAAATATAGTCTGGCCCACCACATGGTCTGGGGGATGATGGACTGGCCCACAGCTGAAAAAGGTTGCTGACCCCTGTCCTAGAGGGTACCAAGATGGAGAAGATTGGGGTAGAGCATAGATGGGGATCTGGGAGCCTGACTGGCTGTGGCTCAGATTTGTTCCTTCCCTCCCCAACCATCAGCAATTCAGTTGCGATAGGAAAAGACTTGCACATTCTTTAAAATGTGTAGATGCAGCTCTTCCTCTGCAAGAAGATCAGCTTCAAAAAGATCAAAGCAGTTCTGGTTTCCCCATGTTCTTCACAAATATGCAAAAGATAACCCATGCACTTTGCAAACTACACACAGGCAATTTTTGAGATGCAATTGCATTTTGAGGTTTGGGGCTTGAAATAGCTGCAAGGCAGGGACTGCGGTTCAGTTGTGCATCCACATTATCGCCAATCTTTTGCCGGGATTACAGAGTGATTACAGAGTTCTATTTTCCTTTTTTCACAATCAAGACATGACACAGGAGAATATAGATATGGGAGAGTCCTGTGGCAGAAGGGGGTATATCACAGCATGTGAAGTTGTCTTACGTCAGTGGCGGATCTTGGAGTCTCAAATTTCAGTGGTGTCCCAGGAGACACCAAACTTCAGCCCTTCTGTCATGCTCCATTCTAAATCATAGTTGTGGCATCCCCAGAGGCACCCCAAGGCTATGCTCCCACCACAGCCGAACCAGTCTCTTTCACCTAAAGCCTCCCCTGCTTACATTATCGCACTGCTCTTCTATCTAGGCCAGTGTTCTCTGCCCTCACTAACAACAGCTGTCCAGGACTTCAGGTAGGAGTATTTTCTGGCCTATTTGAAATTTCCCACAGTGTCCTAGAGCAATCTAGGAAATTAAAGTGGTGGATCCTGAAACAAGCCATTGGATTGGAGCACTACCAATGGCAGGCAAGTCAGAGGAGGCATACCAATGTAGGAATGGACCATTTGGAAGACATTTTGACCAGGGCCCCCTCCAACATAGACTCAGCCTTGGGAGAAGAAGAAGAAGAAGAAGAAGAAGAAGAGTTTGGATTTGATATCCCGCCTTTCACTCCCTTTAAGGAGTCTCAAAGCGGCTAACATTCTCCTTTACCTTCCTCCCCCACAACAAACACTCTGTGAGGTGAGTGGGGCTGAGAGACTTCAAAGAAGTGTGACTGGCCCAAGGTCACCCAGCAGCTGCATGTGGAGGAGCGGAGACGCGAACCCGGTTCCCCAGATAACGAGACTACCGCTCTTAACCACTACACCACACTGGCTCTTTGAAGGCATATTTGAAGGCATTGCTTCAAATATGTAAGGATGTTAAGGAATAGTCAACACACTTTTTGTGTTTTGTGAAAGGAAGCAAAAAGTAATTCAACTCATCTATTGTTACTAAAGGTGTAGAGAGAAAAAACAGAGGGAAATATCAGCCCCAAATGCTTGAAATTTCAAGAAGCTTTTAAGCCAATTGTAATGGTGTCAAAAATAGAAATAGTTATGGCATGGAAACAAATAAGCAGTTGGTTAAATGATAGACCACTTATGCCTGCCTTCTATTTTCTAAATAGAGAAAAGTGAGTACGGAATGCCACAAGAATGTGTGTTAAAACCTGTGTTTGTTTTTTGAAAAGGCATTGAACAACTGAAGTAAGAGCTGACAGGTTGTTGTTTTTTTAAAGATATCAATGCGGATGTAACATCTGACATTTAAGAAAACAAATGCTATCTTCCTTCACTTTTGGTACAGAAGCTGAGACTCATGGTAAGTTGGTAGTTCCATAACTGCATCTTCTAATTCAAGGTTGAAATTTGTTTCAGTGACTGTCCATAAGATCTTCCACAGAATAATGGGAATTTTGACTTTAAAGACCCACAGTTCTACATTAGCATCAAAGTACCTTTACCTTTTAGTGTAAAGTGAGAATAGAGATTTCTTCTGCAAAAATAAAAAATAAAAACATTAAAAATTGCAGGCTTTTTGATGGAACTTGCTGTCTCTTGATAAACATCAATACTCTCTTAAAACAGAATGCTTTTGAACACTGTAAATAACTACCCACCAACTACCTTTCTTGTGCTCTTTAGTATTTGGTAGGTTTCACGTGGGGTTGCCACTCTGCCCATAATCAAAATTATGGGTTTCTTGGGATAAGGAAGAAAGTGACATTCAAACTCAGTGGAAAATAATGTACTAGAGTAATGGGCTAATTAAACACTTTACAAATTGCTTCTTTTATATCCTATCTTTCTAACAACGTGTGCTTTTTTCTGGCTGATTTAAACACTGAAGCATTTTACCCCTCAATATTAAAAGCTGTCAGATATAAGTCTCGTTAATGGACAGTTTGAATCTAGCCCACTGATCGCTCAAGTTCAGTTCTGCAAGTTACCACAAAATGAATACATTCATCATATCCAGCAGAGGAAGGGAAATGCTGCTGAATGTCAAAAAAACAGTGTTTCAAAACTATTTATCATAGAATTTGGGAGTGGAGGGCATTACTTTCGCCAAGGACTACCCTACTGGCTCCACACGCCTTGCCCTATTGCTATTAGATGGCCGACTAAATCCTTATTTCTCTCTCATTAGATATTAAAAGTTGTTGAAGATGGGATTCCACTGACCGTCTCTGTTAAGTTGGTTGGATCAAAATCAAGAGTCTTGAGTTATCCCAAAAACTAGCACATTTAGTTTTTGTTTTCTGAGTGACATAATCCGCTAAAGTTCCCACCTAAGTGGTTGTGAGCACAGTAAGAAGAGTTATCAGCAGAGTAAGAAGGGGGGGATCAGGGCCAGCCTAGGACATTTTGCTGCTACTCCACCTGCACCACCATACCCCTGCCACTTCTGCTGTTGGAAGCACACCACTGCCATGGGCACATCCCCCAATACTGCCACTGAGAAGGGTGGCTGTGCCCACAATGGGGCATGTCTATGGCAAAGGAGGCAGTGGTGATGGAGCCATGGTGTGGTGGCAGAAAGCAGTGTGGCATGCCAACATGGGAGGGTGTGGCAGTGAGCAGCGTGCTCCTTGGGCCCAGATCTTCTGTCTGAGGCAACCACTACACTTGGCTTCATGGGGCAGGCCAGTCTAAACAAGGGGTTTACTTTGTTGACGCTATACATTGAACTACAGTGGTACCTTAGTTCTCAAACTTAGTCCATTCCAAAACCAAAGCATTCGAAAACCAAGGCGTGCTTTCCCATAGAAAGTAATGCAAAATGGATTAATCAGGTCCAGACTTTTAAAAACAATCCCTAAAACAGCAATTTAACATGAATTTTATTATCTAATGAGACCGTTGATCTATAAAATGAAAGCAATAAACAATGTATTGCAGTCCCCACAATCAATCAGTAGCTGAACTGGGTTCCACACAGTCACAAAAACAAAAGAGCTGCAGAAAGATAAATATGAAATAAATAGCAAAAACAGACAGACTTCAGCATAACACTCACAACGGAAGTGTGGCACTCAAAACAGAAGTGTGGCACTCAAATTGTCAGCATAACACTCAAATTGGAAGCGTAACACTCAAACCGGAGCATGTTTGGCTTCCAAAAAAAGTTTGCAAACCGGAACACTTACTTTTGGGTTTCAAGTGTTTAGGTTCCAAGTTGTTTGAGTACCAAGGCGTTTGAGAACCAAGGTACCACTGTAGTAGCATTTCAATATATACTGTAGTAGCATTTCAATATATAGCCACGGACCTCTATCTTATAATATGAATTTGGTTTCTAGGATCCTTTGATTCCATTTTCAGTGTTATTGGAATTTATAAACAACAAAACCACTGATATTTATTCACTAAAAAAAAGACAGGTTACAATCTAGACATGTTGGGGCAACTGAAACAATTGCTCCAGGAATACAAGTCATCAAATGGCAAAGGGAATGATCCTGCTGTTCAACCAAATAAGACATATTTTCATAGGTATGCTGCACCCAAAGATGTAAAAAGTCTATGGAGATAAAAAATAACTTTTAAAACTTATTGACAGCTGTAGATGAGGAAACACTTGCAATAAAACAGCTAGACAACTCGAGAATATGGCACCAGCAAATAATGAATGTGCCATTAAAGCAAAAAAGCATCTGGTCATCTTCGGAAGGGAAGTAAAAATTGCTGTACTTAAAGCCAAGCTTGCGTTCTTAGCTGAACATTTTATCATAAGCAGAAAACGCATTTGACTCTTTCTGTAATTAATAGCAAGTATCATGTTTCGTGGGGCTATAGCACAAGGACAAACACACACGGACTGTAGAACTTTGCATCAAACACTAACTTTAAAATGGAACAGTGCTGAGCACAGCTGAAATAAGTTCCCAATATAGATATTTATTCCCCACCGCTTGTTCCTTATGTAGAACTTCACTCACCCCTTCTTCCCTGGTGGGGTAAAGGTAAAGAGACCCCTGACCGTTAGGTCTAGTCGTGGATGACTCTGGGGTTACAGCGCTCATCTCGCTTTACTGGCCGAGGGAGCCAGCGTACAGCTTCTGGTCATGTGGCCAGCATGACTAAGCCGCTTCTGGCGAACCAGAACAGTGCATGGAAACGCTGTTTACCTTCCCGCCGGAGGGGTGCCTATTTATCTGCTTGCACTTTGACGTGCTTTCAGACTGCTAGGTTGGCAGGAGCAGGGACCGAGCAACAGGAGCTCACCCCATCGCAGGCATTTGAACCACCGACCTTCTGATCAGCAAGCCCTAGGCTCTGTGGTTTAGACCACAGTGCCACCTGTGTCCCTCCCTGGTGGGGAGGGAGATGCTATTTTGTATTGGCACCTCAGATGCCAAAATGTATTGGGCCCGCCCTATCTCTAACTCTAGGTTGTTTGTGAACAAGTTATAAACCACAGGCCTCACTCCTTTTGACGTCCCTCCATTCAGAGAACTGCCCATTTATTCCTACTCTTTGCTTTCTGTTACTTAATCAATTACTGATCCACAAAGGACATCTCATTTTATTCCACCACTGCAAAGCCAATTAAAGTGCATATACTTTGAAACGAGCATTAAAAAATATATCATATATTGGTGAAAATAATATTAAAAATTGCATTATATTAAGGTAAATAGCTCTACCAAAAATATGCATGTTAGGCAAAATTTCAAACAAAATGTGAATATTAGGATAAAAATGCATTGAAATGCTGGTTTCCATGATGATTTTTTTAAAATTAAAAAATGCAAACTGATATGGAAATGTGGAAAACTGAAGACTGAAAATGAGAAATCTTATCGATTTTCATTGTAATCAGTAAATTGAAATCTAGCAGCAAATCATAAACAAAATAAACAATGCATACATTTAAAAAGCAGAAACTGAAATTGACATATTTGATCCTTCCTGCTAAATTTAGCTCTGAATTTTGAGTAGACGTGTTTAGGATTGTACTGTTAAGTCAGCCAATTCTGTTGTTTAATCTGAAAGGGTAAAACCATTCCATGGGCAGGGGGTAATCCGCTCCCAGAAAAAAAAGAGGTTGAATTACTGAGACGCATCTGGTTTTCTAGGTGTATAAGAGGGAGGACGAAATTAACCCCTATCCTGCTGGACACCATACCAGGATGTTCTCTTCAGTGAACCTATTTGCTTAAAGGCTGGCTCACATAACCATTCCAAGCATGCCCCTTTGCGTTTGTCATAGCAGCCTTGACTGCATGCAGCAAATGGATTGTTTTTGAAAGAACGAATGCCATAATTTTGATGCCACTGCACAATGATGTGATTTACACTGATGACTGGTGACTCTCCTGGATCATTCGCCAATGTGCACAAGGCATGCCAGGCTAAAAAGAAGTCCCCAGAAATGCATATAAGGCTTGATTCTTTGGGGAAAAGTTTGCCCACAACAGTCCAATGCTCAAAGCATCCCAAATCATGCTCTCCCAGTGAAGCAATACACACCCCATTCACTCTCCCTCATTGTAATTCTCTGGATTTATAAGGATATGACGAAGATCCTGCTCCACAGACTTAGTCTAAGTGCTGTCCATCACGCCAGTCTTCTTTGCCAGAGCTCTTAATATGGCTATTAACATGCCAGTTTAATCTTAAATACGCAGCGCTTGTGTCCCAGAAATAAGCATATTTCTGTGACAAATTAGATTTAACTGCTTCAGACCAGTTACCATACTTTAAAAATAAATAAAAGCAACTGCTGTGGGCTTGGCTAGAACTAAACGAATCTGCCAAGTGCTGCTGAAGTGGAATCAAATCAAAATAATTAAGGGACTGGTTTGCAGCTCCCGGTCTATTTTTAGATTGATCCGTTAGCCCAGGCAGAAGTCCACACCTGCAATTAATTTCTGTAATAGACAGTGATCTGCTGTTCTAAAGTTAATGGACACAGCTCCACCACCAGGAAGCTGGACAAGGCTCCCACATCTGCCCATACCACCATGCAGGCATCAGAATAGAGCCACTGTTCATTTCAACTCTATCAATTAGCTGCAGGCGCTAATGGATCCTTTGTAATGCTGACAGAGATGCATAAACTCAAATTGAAAACCAGCTATGAATTCCCTTGACCACTTCAGCCTATACAAAGCCAACTCACATCTATAATCCAGCAAAAGGCAGAGGGAATAGCTTTCTCTGAGAATGGCCAGGAGGTTGATGGCAGGGAACAGATGCTATTATTTTATATAATGCACTTCTCCCAAGTAAGAAGACGCTGTGGCGTTCAGGATCGACACCTGCAAAGAGTTTCCCATTCTCCTTTTGTAGCTTTGGTTTGTGTGTTTTGTGCAAAGTGAAGAATTCCTTATTGTTATAGTTACCCTTTCATAAAGAAAAGGGTGGTATGAAGTTGTAGTAAATTTCATTAAACCTTCAATACATTTTGAAAGTGTTATTAGTGTCATAATCATAACTCCACAGTTGGAGGGAGGGAGGGAATTCTTGGCTCAATTTCCCCAGTTTCATCTTGAGTCGTCAGCTGTGTCGCAGGACTTTTTCCTGAAGCAGAAAATAATTTTATTTTTACTCTTTAGACATTAACATGCTGTTAAGTGTAGGTACTTCGCTATTATCTATGGCTGTAGTAAAAATGAGACATTATTCCTATTTCCTGGGAACTGAAACACTTCTAATTTTGATCAGAGTCTAATGTTGCTTGGTTCATTCAATGAAATGTTTAGATAATCAAAGTCCCTGCTGCAAGTGAAGTATTACAGATGGCGGATTTACTTTTAACAAGATTTTTATATTGCCACTATCAAATAGGACTTCCAACTGTCCAGAAAGAATGTGTTGTGTCTATTAAATCAGGTTAATCTTTACAATGGAACCAGCAAAGTTTTTAATGGCACTGAGGTTAGGTTCGTTGAATTTACATGTCACCAACTGCAAAAATAACATCCTGAAGTAATCTGCATTAAGAATGAAATACAATTTTAAAAATACACAGATTTATTAAAAACATTATTATGGGGTGGGGAGATCCAATCATGGGCATTGACCAAATACCTGGAGAGAAAAAAACTTACTTGCCTGGTGAGAAAATGATGGCAAACCAGGTGACAGATAGGCCTCGCTGAGGAGAACATCCTATCGATGGGCAGCTGCTGGACACTGAGGTCCAGCTTTGAGAGCCTGCTGGTGGTTCCCTCACTGCAAGAAGTGAGGGTACAGCGAACCAGGCAAAGGGCCTCCTTGGTAGTGGCGCCTGCCCTGTGGAACGCCCTCCCATCAGATGTCAAGGAAATAAACAACTACCTGACTTTTAAAAGACATCTGAAGGCAGCCCTGTTTAGGGAAGTTTTTAATGTTTGAAGTTTTATTCTGTTTTTAGTCCTCTGTTGGGAGCCACCCAGAGTGGCTGGGGAAACCCAGCCAGATGGGCGGGGTATAAATAATAAAGTTGTTGTTGTTGTTGTTGTTGTTGTTGTTGTTGTTGTTGTTGTGCCAATTTCTTCATCAGCACTATCTGTGCACTATCTGCACAGAAAACAGCATCAGATAACAATGACAATAGCATCTGTCTGGTGCTCTTTGGAGCACTAGAAATGGGAGGCAAGGTGGTGACGTCTGTTGTGAGCTGCCCAATGATGCTTTTGATGCCGGATTCACTTGAAAGACAAGCCTGCATTCTTCTCTTGAGAAGTGTTAATAGTTTAATATAGTGACAGAGAGCAGGCTAGTTCCCATGACCATGGATTCTACATCCCTGCTGTAAAAAATCTCTTTCTGAATGCCACATGTGGTGTGTATGTCTAAAGCCAAGTTCTACAGAATAAATCATCTTGAGTACAACTCCAGTTTTAATTGGACTTAGACTTAATTGGTCACTTTGCCTTTTGTAAAAAACAAAAACAGCTTCCCGTTTCAAAGTGGTAAAAAATGTACAGCTCAATTTTAATGGCATTTCCATTTGAGAAGATGCATTAATATAGTGTAGCTGCTTGCACAAAGGCAAACATTCTGCAAAAGGATTGTAATTTACAAAGTTAAGCTCTTCAATTTTTCATTATCTCTATAATGCCAAATAAATAGTGCACTTCAATAAGATGTTTGGTTTGGACCATAGAAACAAATTGTGGCTCTACACCTTTCACTAATTCTTTTATAATAGTTCAAGTGAGCACAAACCATCCATTGTAATTTCTCTGCGTGATGTCTTTCCTTTGCTGAGTCAAAATATCAATAATCATGAACAGCAAAAACCAGCTTTCCTTAGGAAGCCGAGTGTTCAAATAGAAGGGGGATTTTTTTAGCAAAAAAAAAAGAGCTGCTCCCAAACATTTTCTTAAAGGAACCATGGAAATGTTGGCCACATTCCAACTATGATCACAAGCAACTGGTCACCTAGAGCAACAGGTACTTTGGGTGGTGATGCTCATCTTTATGTGCATACAAATAGTTCATCTCAATCAGTTCAGTGGGACCAAAATGAGCATTGTGATATAGGCAGAGATATACAGAAATGTGCATCTGAGATAATGCATGTGAAAGAAAAGCAGGACCTAAAGTAGATCACCGTTAAATCTGCATCTTTTTCCAGCTACCTTTGGAGGGGGGATACTTTTGTTTGCTGTACAAGGGGGGGGGACAATCTATTTTTAGACGTGCCTGTTTCAACCCCTGAACACATGCTGAAAACCTAGGAAACTCACTCTCAACTTTCCCATAGTCCACCCAAATCTCCCATACTTGACTTGGGTCATTGAAATAAGTGTATAGAAAATCACAGGGGAGCCTACAGAGGAACAGCTGTAGCATATTTGGTATCAGGTTGATATGGAGAATATTTCCATGATCAGAAATAAGCAGATGGTTTCTGCTAATTAACAGCAGTCTTACATTTTTTTAAAGTGGATCAGTACATGAAGGGAGGTAACAACACTTGCAAGAACACCTCTGTGTGTTTTTATTTTGACTCAGCACCACCAAGAGATGCCAAAAGAAATAGTGTTGAAACCACAAGAAAGGGGGTGGTTTTGAGGTTCAAATGCTACAGGACAAAGATGGAAAGAGCAAGAAGCAGTGATTTGCAATTTGTTTTTCCTCCTCCAACAAAACATCCAAAGTGGATCTAAATTACGCTGTCACCAGAAGTTCCTAGTTCTCAAAGCAAGTGAGATCTGCAAGTCCTGCCTTGATCGTTATACTAAAACAGAAGAAACTAGTTACTCTCACCAATTTTTCCCCATTTCTTCATATTGACTACTTGTTATGAACTATGTAGGAACTTGGGACATAGGTGGGAAACTGTTCCCATGTACCTGGCTAAGCCAGTTAAGTTAGAATACAGGGTGTTGGTGAAATGCAAGCCTGGCTGTACTGCATTTTGTACCAGAAAGAAGTCACTATCAATTAGATGAGCCTCTGAGGGGGGGGGGGGAATCTGCAATATGAGTGCAAATCAAAAGGGCTCAGCCAATGCAGTCTGCCTATTTCAGAACCTGGGAAGCGTGCTATGAACATTCAGAGGTCTTTTTTGTCATATCAAGTGAAGCCAATTTAAACTGTCAGCATTACAGCAACCATACAAAATGGGTAACTTAACAGATCCGTAAGCAGGTGGGGGAAAATTGATGTCTCAATAACGTTGAGAAGGAAACTGAATATTAGCCTGCCTTGAAACAATTGCAACATGCCCAAATTGCTTTCAGTAACGCAAACTGAATGCAGAGGTGGAGGAAAGATAGGGAAAGAAAAGACATGTCATCAGGTACTCACTAAAAAGATGTTGTTTTGAAAAAAAAACAAAGTATATACTTCCACTCAAAACCTATAGAATAAATAGGCAGTGCAGTACTGATTTTTCTTCATCTCATCACATGGAGTCAGCCAAAGATGGCTGGGAAACTATTTGCAGATAACAAGGCTCCTTAGACTATGCCACTGGAATAAGCGCACTCATCCTGCAGCCTTTTCTAGAACATGCCAGCTTATTTGTCTAGAGAGTACATCACTACCACCATTTTGCAACACATGCTATTTGGGTCCTTTGTCAGAATTTGTTCAGTATGATGGGTTGAGATCAAGAGGAAGACCGTAACATTCACCATGGAGATGTTCCAACCTCATCACTGCAGAAAAAATATGAGAATGAGGGATTCTGTTGGAGAACTTATTAGCTTTCCTCCAGACTTCCCCAGGAGTCTTGCTTAGGGCTTTAACAGCCCCCTATCTTTTGAGATGCCCCCATGCTACTGTTTTACAAGAGGGTATTGTTTGACACACACACACACCCCACTTTTATTCAAGGTCTCCCCATACGTAAAGTTTAAATGCAATTTTTTTCATGCAACTATGAAACTCATTCCCACCAAAGACAGTGGTGAACATCAACCTGGGTGGCATTAAAAGAATAAGAGACAAATTCATGGAGGAGAAGGTTATCGATGGATGCTAGCCCTGGGGGCTATGCTGTGCCTCAACCCTGGAGGCAGTAATTCTTCTGAATTGCAACCGCTGGAAACAACAGGAGGGGGGCGTGTTCTTCTGCATGGATCTTTCTTGTGGATTTTCTTTGGGCAGCTGGTTGGTCATTGTGAGAACAAGATACTTGGCCTATTCCAGCAGACTCCTTTTACATTCTTATGTTTTAATGAAACTAGTTTCTCAATAAAAATGCATTCGTTTTCAGTTGTGTGGGGGCTATGTGAAAAAAGCAAACATTCAGTCTCCATTGATTCTAGGGGGAAATGTGTGCACATAACCTATGTAAAGAACGTCTGCTGTCAAATTATCAAGTTTTAAGGAGACATTGGCATAAACTTTTACAGGCTGGATATTATTCTGATGAGTTGTAGTTCTGCCAGGCCCTAAGAGGTTTACATTTATGCCTTAAACAGCACAGCTTTTATTTGCCCAGATGACAAGGAAAAGTTCCCTGCTAGGATTGCCCTATTTTCTTCCAGTTCACTGCAGATCTTCTCCACACTGGTGTCCCCGGCTGCAGATGTTGCTTACGGTTCTTTCACTAGATTAATTTCAGTAAGTTTGTTGTAGCAATTATCTTCAGACGATAAAAGGCCAAAGTTAAGATCTTGAAATATATTTGGAAAGCAGCAAAAACATACACCACTCTGACAGAAAAAACTCTGCAATACAATAGATAATACTTATCATCAGAAAGCAGGCGCCTGAGCAGGCAGTCAGCTTCTGCATGTGATAATGTGATCACACTGAGACGACTGAAGGGAGGATGTTGTTGTGCTGAAGGATAATTTCTGTAATAACGTTGGTTTTCTGTTAAAACATTTCTCCCAGATGAATAGTCCTTTGATACTGCTAAAGGGGCTTTCTTGGATCTGGGCTTTGCAATTAAAACAAAATTAGCTCGTGTGCTTAACCAGACAAAGTGGAATCTAAAACAGAAATAAAATTCAAAGAAATGGGGGGAAAGCTGCTGGCCAATATTCTTACCCTGACATGTAGATTATTTACACTGTGTTGCAAGCAAGATCTCTCAGAGGAATGGATGCAAGCAGATAACTTGCAGAGAGGGACTATGTGCCATCATTTCCACAGGCAGAAGATAGTAACAGGACTTGGCCTCTCAGTCAGACTGTCTGCCTACTAAGAGGGAAACTACACATTATGTCAGCTTTGTAGCTAGGCCTTTAAGTGCAGCACCCTAGGGTGCTGTTCCAGATCAAGGGACCCAGGACCTCAATCTGTGTTTGTTTGTTTGTTTGTTTGTTTGTTTGTTTGTTTGTTTTCTAAGTCCCTGCACTTAATGGCATAGCTACATAGCTAACATAAGAATTTCACTCTTAGTAACATCACAGTCCACAGCAAATTCTAGAACTCCCTTTTCATCCCTCTTCAATGTTGCTAGAAAAGCTCCAGTCAGAACTTTCAGCACAGCACTAAAATTCAGCTGGCATTTCTGAGATAGTAACATTAGCAAACGGGCAGGCTGATGGCGCAATCTTGACAGACTGGGTAATGTGTTCACAATCCTGTGTACTCCCACCAACAAAACTGAAAGCGAAGCAATACAATGAGAAAAAAGAACTAATGTATCACACACGCGCACACACACACACACAAACACACAAAAACGCACACAGGAGTTTCTAACAATTCCACCCACCAATCACCATGTCATTAGCCAAGCAAGGAAGGCACTAATCAATACTTGTCAACAGTGGGAATGATATGACATCATCACAAAATCTAGCCTATGCCCCATCCCACATACAATCGATCAGCTTTAGCTGGCAGGAAGAGACTTGCTTGCATTGTGATATTCCATTTGGCAGGCTCTGCTGCAAATGGCCATTTGTGTATGGGCACTCCTGCACGTGGGGTGTTTATGGGAGAGGCCTGGAGGGTCTTCAGCAGTCCCACTCCCTCTTACCAGAAACACACCTTCCATTGCTTACCTGTGCGGGATGCCTGGTCCTAATTCCAGTGATACTTCTTGGTCCTGAGGTAGGGTAGGTAGTTAACCCAGACAGTTAAGCCCAGTCAAAGGCGACTATGGAGTGTGGCGCTCATTTCGCTTCAGGCTGAGGGAGCCGGCGTTTGTCCACAGACAGCTTTCCAGGACATGTGGCCAGCATGACTAAACCACATCTGGCGCAACAGAACACCATGACGGAAGCCGGAGCACATGCAAACACCATTTACCTTTCCGTCACAGCAGTACCTATTTATCCACTTGCACTGGTATGCTTTCGAACTGCTAGGCTGGCAGAAGCTGGGACAGAGCAACGGGAGTTCACCCCATCATGCAAATTCAAACCGCCAACCTTCCGGCTCAGTGTTTTAGACCACCTGTGTCCCTACTGAGGTAGAGAACCTGCAAGGGATCTGGGAAAGTAAGCACTACTCATGAAATCTCCTTCTTTTATCAGTTTGATTGATGGACATTTTTTGATGGTCTGAAGTTCCCAATCAGGTGCCAGTTGCTAACTTCTAATTTGGGGGTCACAGAGTCTTGTGACAAGAGATACACTGTGGGCTCTTCCTGGGTGCATACCTGTGCATTGGAGGGCATGTGTAATGGGTGGCATTGTAATCCCTGACATTGCTCTGTAACGGTTGTTGCCACCTTCAGACATCATGGGTGAGCAATGTTATGATTAGTGGGCGGTAGGAGATTTGCCAGGAAGCCTATCAATGCTGCTACATCATCCGTTGCTTCTATTGGTGTTACTTGCTTTCATTTTTACTGTTGGGAATGCATAGGGTCACAGTTGAACAATGTGTAGCGGCCTATCCATCCAAATAACAGGTTTAAGGCTTTAAGGCAGGGTCAGGGATTCCAGCTCTCATCTTCTCTGGCCATTGGCCATGCTAGCTCAGACTGGTGCAAGTTGTAATCCAGTGGAGGACCACATCTGGAGGGCCACAGGTTCCCCTTCCCTGCTGCAATGCGCGTGCTCTGAATCAGGAATGATCAATGAGGTTCCCTCCAGATATTGTTGGCCAACAAGTCCCATTGTTCCAGACCATGTACATCTGAAGGGCACCATGTTGGCTGTCCCTGCTCTATATAATGGCTGCATGTATCTGTTGGCCAGGTGGCTGCTTTGCAAAAGGATGAGCTCCTGGTTTTCCACGAGATTGAAGGATGTTCATTTCTATCAATGTGAAAAGAAGCAGCTTCAATCGGATGTTTTTGAATTCAAGATGTCTGACACAAAAAGTTGATAATTATGCTAATTAGCACCAAGTAATTTGTTTTGCAGTCACACCAACAAATGCTGGAAGAATAGGAAGGGCAGCACATTTGTCTAGATAAAGAGGGCTTATTTATGAGTTTTCGTCCTCAAGATAAAAGCATGTCATTAAAGCTGTACATCACATTATTGTATTGTCTGGTGTCTTGTAGCAAGTAAACGGTTCGGCGAATATAATCAAGAGGGTTCCTTGTGCAGATAAGATGTTTTTGTGACCAGAAAACAGATATGGGTATAAGTGAATGGTTTGTTATTAGGGTTTATTTTCTTTGATAAAATGTGTTTCTGCCATATTTGTAATTACAGGCTATTTAATAATAACTTGGAGGTGCTGTGTTATTTTCAGACCAAAAAAAAAAAGTATGTTCTCCTAATGAACTTCCATTTGTTAATAAACCAAGGGCCTGTGTTTTTACAACTCCAGAATGCAGATGTCAACAGAACTGAGTAACCCAGTGAGGTGGAGCTGCAGCAACAGCTTCCTGGCAGGCAAGTCACTGCCACTTAATATGAGGGACCCACACAGCCCTGACCTCACCCCTCCCAGTAGGTGACAACCAAGCTGAGAGGTGACACATACAGGTCTGCAATACTGGGCAAGTCACCAGGCTAAAGTGTTTTGTAGATACAATTGTAGTTATGTTGAGAGTGCCATTAATTGGGATGATTCAGATACATGCCTTTTCTGCATCTCCTTTGTGGGAAAGTTGACTGATCAGACAGGGCTCTGTGTCTCTGTAGTCCGACATGCAGCAACTGGAACACAAAATGTGGCACTGGAACCATTGGCGAAAATAGTATCAGAACCACCACAGGAAATGGAATCATAAGAAGGACCACAAAGCCTTGGATCCAACAATGAAGGAGCAGAAGGCAGCACATCCTTAGCCCAGGTGCAACCTCCTACAGAAATGCCTCTTCAGAGGCTCAGAAAGACCTACCAGACAGTGTGGATGGTGTCTTAGGCTGGAAGGTGGAAATGACCCAAAATTGGGGAGATGCAGGGGCATACAAAGTGGGCGGCGGAGGCGGCGGGCCGCCCCGGGTGCCACTCTGGGGGTGGTGACAAGATGGCCCCTGCTTCCCAGCTGAAGAGCGGCCAAGGGCGCACACAGTCAGTATGGGCACTGCTTGCGCGGTGTCTGTACGGGCTGCCGCTCTCGCGCACTGTCCATAAGGGTGTCCATATGGGCTGCCTCTCACATGGCGACTGTATGGACTGCCGCGTGTGCACACTCTGTATGGGATGCCGCACATGCAGTCCATATGCACACTCCGTATGGACGTCACGCGTACGCCACCGGGCAGTTCGCCCCACCCCTCAGCATCCCGCCCCAGGTGCCGGAGAGGGTTCCTCCGCCACTGAGTAGATAAATTCTTGCGCCATCCCAGGTGGGCATAATTTGACCCTAACCTTAGCATCCCATGCTTGACTTTAAAAGCAGCCCACTTCCTTTCATAATTCCACTTTGGGCATTGGTGGAGAACAATTCACCTTCCACAATGAGTGGGCATGTGGAATGTCAGCCACATGCTCTAGCTACTGACATGGTTAACTCATTGCGCAAAATGTTCTGAAACTTGCTGGCTGCTAAGAAGGGCAACGTCGTGACAGTTTCACCTCCTTATCACGGAAAGCTTACAATGAGCTAAGCAGTTATGATTCCATTGCAAAGATACTTTAGATCTAAGATGAAATGGGAACCACATGTTGACAGCTCATCCTAGAAATACAGTAATAGCATTCGTTTTATATTGGGCGATAATTAATCCCTCAAGAAGCCTGTCTCCCAAAGCATTCAAGGGAAGTGTCATTGAGACTTAAACTCTTATATTCCATGACTCGGCAAAACCTTATGCATTTTAATTTCTGCTACAGGCACAAGGGATTGCATAGAGGGGATACTTGGCATGTCAGAAACTGGGCCAGAATGGCCAATGGCCTGCAGTCATTCAGAATTTGGAGAAATAGTTACCACAACTTCCATCCAGGCTGAAAGCCTCTTCCTTTCAAAACTACACAAAAGAATTGTCTTCATAGCCCTGACCAATCATCATGGTTTCAATGGTTGTAAAATGTATGGATCTTGACAGCACCAGACCTTGCAACTGAATTAGTTACAGCTCAGATTCTGGGATCTGCAGTTCCTAAATGTGGAGTCCTGAAGTAAAATATTTAAAGCAGTAAGATCTGCAAGATCCATCAACAGAAATTTCCCTTTCTGCTTATAATGACCATATATATATATATATGGTCTTCGATACAAATCTCAGTGACACAAGAGACCTGTAATATCTCAGAGACTGCCTTTGGATTTCACCTAACACGTACCATGAAAAGATGCACAGAGGCTGGATTATTGCATTTTTAAAAAATAATAATAATCACCCGTTTCCTAGAAACTATAATTTGCTGGACCTGTCCTTGTCCCTGGCAGAAGTATAATGCCTTTAATAATCTCCTATTCCCTAAGTGATGTGTTTGCATCAAAACGACTGATATTAAAAGAGTGAGATTATTTTTTAAAACCTCCTTATTTTTATTTTGTTCTTTTGGTGCCACCTAGAGGCTTCAACACCATACTCATGTGTTTTGGAACGAATGTGCCTTATTTTCTCCACCAAAGTTTCCTTAAAGGACAATCATAGGTTACTGTTATTTAGCATACTATTCCCTCAGCAATATGTCCTCTCAGGGCAGACTCGATACATTTTTCTGCCTGAGGCAAAGGACAAGATGATGCCTCATGCTCCCGGCCCCCGGCCCCCATTTCAGAAGCTGACCAGACTGGTAGTTGAATATTACTTTGACACTGGAGATGAGAAAATGGTCTCTCCTGAGGACAGCGGACTAATTCACAAGATGCAAGAGCCCTGTTTTGTATACACAGCTCTGTTCTCCAATACCTCATTGCTGGTCCTCAGCATCAGCTTCCTGAGGCAATCACCTCATTATGCCTAATGATAGGCCTGGCCTTGCATTTTTCCTCTCCCCCTACATCATACATGGATAGTTTATATTATGGGCTGCGAACGCAGCACCCACAGTTGCTAGTGCCTCTTATGGCACCCATGAAAAGTCTCAATAAATATCTCTTTAAAGTTCCAAAATTTAAGAGGCTGTTCTTCCTGCTCAGTTCCTGTTTGTACTAGCTTGGCCTCTCCTACCATGAACACATTTCCTTAAACATCCAACACATTTCACAGCATGCGAAGAACTGACACACACCTTCTCTTCTGTTCTGCAAAGAAGTACAGAGCTTTTCTCTGTGCCTTTTCCCCATTGATAGGGGACTGATCCCCACTCCCCCACCAGGCATAACTTGACCTTTTATGGTTCTGTCTCTTTTCTGCTCTTTTCAGTATGGTAGCTATTTTGCATTATGCCATGCTCCCATGGCAGCCATTTTGTGACTGGTGGTGTTATGTACTGAGTTGAATAGGATCCAAAAGGCATCAGTCTGATTGGTCCTAGAACAATAGAGTCCAGAATGCAGTAGTCTGATTGGTCCACAGGAGCCACCCAATCCAGCTCCAGGTGGAAGTGAATCCGCAACCTGATTGGCCTACAGGTGAATCCCGGAATTAGCCAATCACGTGAGGCCCATTGTGTAAATAATGTATATAAAGCAGACATTCTGGGGGAACTTCCATTCTTCCTCACCACTATGAGCTGAATAAAGAGCATGAAATCCACTCTTGACTCCGAGTATATTTCAGGTACCCTTGCTACTTTCTCAACATTATTTCATTTATTTATCATCATCATCATTATTTGAATTTCTATGCCACCCTTCATCCGAACATCACAGGGCGGTTTAGAATATTAAAACACAAAAATACATAACAAACAAAAACAAGAACCCCACCCCTCTCTCTCTCTTACTTTAAAAGGCCATAGATTGCTCAGTTAGTCAAAGGCCCGGGAGAAGAGGAATGTTTTTGCCTGGTGCCTAAAGATATGTAACAAATGTGCCAAGTGAGCCTCCCTGAGGAGAGCATTGCACAAATGTTTAGGAATGTTTTTAATGTTTTAATGTTTCTGGGAGCCACCCAGAGTGGGCAGGGTGTAAATAATAATAATAATAATAATAATAATAATAATAATAATAGGGAGCCACCACAGAAAAGGCCCATTCACATGTTGCCATCATCCAGACCTCTCATGAAGGAGCTACAAGAAGAAGGACCTCTGATGATGATTACAAGGGACCCCATTGTTTCATATGGGGAGAGGCAGTCCTTCCAAATTTGCCCACTAGTCCCAAAAGATTGGTATCCCCTGGCTTATGTAAAAGGACATTTGAGTTAGAAGACATATTGTACCTTTGGTGTGTGTGTGTGTGTGTCTCAGCACCTGTATATTGTCCTCAAAGGGAGAATGGCTTAGGACTTGTTTTAAGCATCTCAGCAGTGTGCGAATCAGAGACGGCAGAAAAGAAGCAGGTGCTTGGGGGCAAGGAAGCTTATCAACAGTCTGCCAACATAACAGAGCCAGAGGCTACCTCAGACTCATCAGCATAACTAGCTGACATCTTATCTGCCTCCTGTGACAAGCCAACTATGCCCCATTTCATGCTGTGACTGCCTAAAAGAGCGCAACAGGAAAGTTGCCCAACACGGAGCTCGCTAGTCAGACAGAAAATCAGTCTAATAAGAAACAGCCTCCATTAGGAGCAGCTAACTCTGTGTAATAGGCTCCTGGGTGAGGAGGGGAAATGGATGAAACCTCCAGCTGCTGTAATTTACTGTCGCTTCATTGCCTTTGATAAGCAGGCACTGATCAGCACATGGGATGAAGCCCAGCCGATAACAGAATGCCGCCATCTCTTGCTCTGCTTTTGCACATGTATTATAGCTCAACGATGTATGGAAATTGTGTCAAAGATCTAGCTTGTTCAGGCACTCTTTTGGCACAACTGCACTTCCAAACTTGACTGCAATGTGAGATTTATATCTAGAAACTAGACCCGGCTAAACACCCTCAACCTTGTTCTTTTTCCTGCAGCCACTTGAGGCCATAGGATATCACTGCTGCAAGCTAGTTCTGCCAAGTCTCTCTTCAATGGTCCTACCATGAGAACAGTTGGGGAACTGGATCTGCCCTGTGGGATGAAGTCCTACTTCTCCTAGCCTTCCATGGCCCAACATTGACAGGTGGGCATCATCCGACACCTGACAAAGTTTGAAAGAGATTGCTGTAACCAATGATCAGCAGTTATAGGGAGTCCCTTTGACAATCTGTTTGGAGGAAGCACTTGGAATTAAAACTGCTTTCTCCAGCTGTAGAGGGGGAGGAACAGCTTCTTCCAAAGAGAGAAACTGACACTCTCTCGCTCTCTAAGACACATGCACACCCTAGAGCATCTGTGTCACGAACTTTCCTCCTTGTCCTTCTTATTATTAATCTCATTATTATTTATACCCCGCCCATCTGGCTGGGTTTCCTCAGCCACTCTGGGAAGCTTACAGCACATACCTGCCCCACCTCTGACGTCAGAAGTAGGACAGGTGAGCATGGTTTGTGAGAAATGGCCTCACAGACCAAACTGGGACCCGTATGGGCCAGAGGCATGAAGGCCCTAGGAAGGGGAAACCTGGAGCACTGAAAAGGTGTTGGACGACAGAGTTCTGGACACCACAAGGCTAGCCTGCTGCCCTTGAGTGCAGTGGAAGGTAAGAAGAAGAAGAATACTTCTTTTCTAATTTATACCCCGCCCATCTGGACATGTGAAGACAACTGAAGGCAGCCCTGTATAGGGAAGGTTTTTATGCTTTATGTTTTGTTATGTTTTTATATATGTTGGGAGCCACCCAGAGTAGCTGGGGCATAAATAATTTTATTATTATTATTATTATTATTATTATTATTATTATTATTACAGAATAGGACGTCCCTATTTTCACTGGAGAAATGTTGGCGGGCATGAAACGAATAAGGTGAAGCGAGACAAGTCAAAGGAAGCCAGTGAGCCTGTTTGATGAGATGAGTTTTTCAGACTGAGGAGCTGACCTGGTGTGAGCATTTTATAAGCCCTGTGTTAGAAGGTGCTCTTGATCAACAAACAACCTGCCTGGTTTTTCTGAAGAGTCGGAAGTGCTTGTGGTGCAAGAGTTAAGGCAAAGAAGTGTGGCTGTGTGCACATAGCCCACAGCTGATTGGAGAGGCCCTGCGCAGTTCAGTGTTTTGAAAAATCATTAAGGAATAGGTCTTATGATTAATGTCCTTGCTACTTCCACATACTTTTCTTTCAGAAAAAAAACCACGCATCCAAACAATGCGAAAACTGCTGCCCGGCATACTGGGTGGAAAACAAAGTATAAGTGCTTATTACAAATCTTCAACCTCCTGAAAACAGTGTTCCAGCAAGTACTAATTTCTCTGCTTCAGCAAAGGATTAAATGTCACCATAAATTCTTTCCCCTCTACCTGAAAGGATATGGCTGAAGCTTAGTTAGCTAAAACAGGCCAGCTAAAGGCATAGCCAAGATGAGTCTAACCTTGTCTGCAGTGCTCAAGGATACGTCTGGAAAACTGCCGTAACATACAATAACCGGAGTCTCTGCTAAATACAACTTGTGCGGGATAAAAGACACCTACAAGAATGCTGAATTTTGGCTATTTTGTATTCTATGTTGATCAGTTCCTTTAGCTGGCTGACTGAATCCAGTAACATTTTAATTTGTACTGTACAGATTCCTCTGGTTCAAGCTGGAACTGGGTTTGACCAATCAAGCTTTTTAATCCACCAAAATTGAATGGTATCTTAGAATTTTTCCCCTCATGCCCATTCCTGAATTTGGTATCCCTCTGTACTTTCAGTGCTTCCATTGAGAGCATGATACTGTATCAAATTGCTTTCTTACATCACACCCAATCCACTGTCATCCCTTAAAATTTGCCCCACCAGAGTCGTACTACAGCAACTTCTGAAGGGCTAAAGGTCATCAATCAATATGCTTTAAGTGGTCATATTGATGCTAATCACTAACAAATGTAAGTGATTACTCACACAAAATATTTAATTTACATTGTGTTGTGCAGTGGTTCTCAGCTTGCATATTTATAAACTTGTTGCTCATCACTTGAGAAGAAATGGTTTTTCTTCACTCAGAGATAATCTTCTTGTTGGTGGGAGGGGAGAAAGGCATGTCTTAAGGAACTGGTGCATGTAGTTAGTTCATGTTAGGAGACTTTGCTGAGTTCTATTTTTGGCATCACTGGTATACATAATCATCCGAAACTAAATAAGAACATATTGGTTAGATCTATAGCAGCCGATGCCTTGGGGCCTTGAGGGCTTCGGTTCCCACAATAAAACATTTGAGGGAGCCAGCCCCCCCCCCAAGTTGATGGGCATTCCAATTCAAATGGTGGGTGTGCACTGCATCATGTGATCGCTTATGTGGGGTGGAGCTTACCTGGGCCCCCACAATATTTTATTCAAGTTGGCACTCCTGGTTAGATCCAAAATACTTCTAGTCTTTCTGAAACTAGACTGGAACTGAGCAGCTGCAAAGCTATTCTCTCCTGGCCACATATAAACTATTATAGTTTCAGAGTAGCACATGAAAGCGTACAATTTCAGGCCCTTATGTTACAGCCACAAAACACATGAACAATCCCACAGAAATAAACACCTGCAAGTGGTAAAACATTCCCAGTATTGTGTTCAGCACAGCTACTTTGGTAATGAATACATAAAAAAGAGTTTTTACCTCATTTTGTGGGGTGGGGGGGATCAAACCCAATTTGGAAATATAATTATCCTAGGAAGCTACCAAATGGCATAGGTGTCTCCTGATACTAGTTCCTAACTGCTTGCTGACCACACCATAAAGTGTAAAATTAAAGTGGCTATGGAGTGACTATGATTAAGCATAATTTGTTTTCTTCATTGTTAAGTCCATTGTCTGCATGCTACCAGCTGTGAAATTGTGCAATAAGCCATAATTAAACAGTGAAAGAGAGTAAACAGAACTAGTTAAGTGTAATTTGGTGCAGAGAGAAACACAAGGTGACTTTTAAAGTTTTTTTTATTAGCACAAAGCAGGGGAGGAAACAAACAAACAACAACTGTGAAACTTATGGTTTAAATGAGTCTACGGTGATTGTAAAATACCACTAAAGATCAGCTTGCACTACAAAACAGCAATACTACTAAGAATAACTCAGAAGGTCATTTTTCAGCTTGTCTGGTTTATCTGAGGCTGCAGTCCTCAATGTGTTTACATTTCTGCAGCCCATTTCAGTTCCGTTGGGAGTTTTACAAAAGCACCGAGGGTCACAGCCCAGATTGAGGAGTAAAGTTCGGTTCCCAAATTATATATAACTAATAAAAGTCTGATCTTCCCATTGCCGTAAGCAGAGTTCTATCCTACAGATATAGCACCAATTTGCATATAAAGTTAATAACAGCTGCCCCTGCAATGGCTTTTTGTTGCCAGCCACATAACAGCTTCTATTCATAATGATGTAATTGCATCTGTGGATGGTACGGTTAGAGAACCGAGACTGTGATGCCCACCTCAAAAAGCTTAACTCTTCCTTGGACATTGCCAGTTATCTACTGCAGAAACACTATGGGGGGGGGGGGACGACCTACAGCTTCTCTCTAGCCTTTTGCCTGTCAAACACACCCCTTACAAATCTACTTCGTGCTGCCCTTATCATGCGTGGAAGATTAATGAGTTCCTTCTGGCGCTATTAGCCTTGTTTTGCCACCTGTGCCAGGTTTGACGTCGGGCAGCTCTTCGCCATGCTTGTACACACTGACGGTGACATCCACCATCTCGCCACCATACTTGTTCTTGACATTGATACTGTACTTTCCTGAGTCTTCTGATGCCACCCCCTTGATGACCAGACTGGCATATTTTCCTTGCTCCAGTTTGACTACATAGTGATCGTTCAGTTCAAGCTCCTTGTCGTTCTTAAACCAGACTATCTCAGGGTCGGGGTTACCAAACACAGTGCAGGTCAGATTCAGGGTCTAAAACAAACAGGGAGGGAGCAGGGAAAGAATGTGAAATCCAGACTTTGGCATTGGCTTGCTAACTTAGATTTCTTGATCTCACAGCCTGATTGTCGCAAAACCTCACAAATCTCTGCCACTGTGACAGTTTTCCAGCATACACTGGCATTATCCCAGCTCAGCACAAGACACAATGGGTTGTAACCAGTGCTTTTTTTCTAAAAAAAATGTTGAGGGGTACTCTCATTTTCCTACTCATATTGAAGTACTGCCCCTCAATGAGGCCAAACTTAGATTCACAAAATGTTTGGGGGTATGCGTACCCCTGCGTCCCCCAGAAAAAAGCACTAGTTGTAACCAATTGTGTCTTGACTGTCCCCCATTCCTACAGAAGATTTTGTAAGTAACAAACTGTAAACTGTGTACAGCTGCTGTTTTTTAAAGACTGATATTTATTTTAAAACTGCAAAGACAGTCACCCAAAGGCTGACTACAGACCCAATGCTACCACTACAGTCTCCAGTTTATAGAGATAGCCCAGGTAACCCTCCTAGACTTTAAGCGACTGCCTGCTGTTTTTCTTTTTTTCTTTTTAATGGAAAACGGTGAAGATGATTCTCATTGATTCCCACCCCCCTCTGTACAAAACCCCACCACATAAACCTGCTCCAGATAGTTACGATACTGCAGGAGGTGGTGCAGACAAATGAAAGAATTCTGAAAACTGCCTCCCTCCTTCTTCCATCCATCATCCATTGGAGAAAAGAACCTTTCTGCACAGGTTACAACCCAGGTTGCTAAATCGGATCCTCTTCAAGGAGGGTCCTACTTGCGCTCAGGACCTTGGGGCCTCCATGACATCCGGAGGCAGGGCACAGCCCAGTTGTTGCTGGGGCGGTCCCACGATCACCCCAGTTCCAGCATCCAATCAGGCTGTTGCAAGTTGGGGGAGGGGAAGGTTTTTATAAATGGCAGAGCGACACGTTGGAGCCACTCGCTTTGCGCTGTCAAACACCCGCCCACCTGCCCTCTTTGGTTTCTGTGCTTTGGCCTTGCTTGGGACTTCAGTTGGTTGCCTGTTTTGTGGCAGCGGCCTGGTAGGAATTTTGTCCACTTGACAGATTGGCACTGGCCATTTGGTTTTTGCCTACTTCTCAGCAATCATCACAACTTTGTAAGGTTTGGCAGTTAGGCATTGAGTTAGTTGTGGTTCGGGGAGGGGAGGTGCAGCCATCACCTGACCCTGATTAAAAAAGGGTGTTCCATTAAAGGAATCTGGGGGTTCTGGATCTCGTCCGAAGTCCACTTGAGGGACTAGGGCCATGCCAGGACCACAGGAACTCTGGGGTGAGCTACAGCCAATTTGCATTGATGTAGCTCCCTCGTTTGGTTTACCCTTCCAGAACTCCTGCGGGGTGGGCAGGAGTCAGTTTTCGTTTGTCAGTGCCTAAGCCAATACCACTCACATTGTGGAATCAATAAAGCTGTGGCCTAAATTTTCCCCATTAATCTTAAACAAAAAATTTGAGTCTGTGTGAATTTATTTCTAGGGGGTTACCTTAGGTCCTCAAAGCGCAATCCTAAAAAGCATGGCAATCCGGAAATGTTTCTTGCCTTCCTAGAACCACACCCAACCTGTTTGAAGGTGGTGAAGGGCTGCAGCAATTTTCCTCTTTAAACACGGAGCTGGCAGCTCTGCTTCAGTGCCAATATGGGCGACACTCTAACGCCTCCAGCAGAGCACCCTTGCAGAATATTGTGTGGGATCAAGTGAGGGGGGTGCATATTTATAGGTGCATTTAAAATACAAATATAATGGTATTCTCTCACGAGGCTTTCTTAGTCTTTTTTTGTATCCACACCATGACAGCCAAGCCACACGGCTTACCCTTACCTTGCCTTCCATTATTGTCACCACATCGGGCAAACCACCAAGCACTTTACCACGATCTATGAAGAAAAAAGCAATCAAATTATATAATTATCCATGCATTTTGCCAATTGGAGAGTAGGCGCCTATAGGATGATCAAGGTGAGACAAATGCTAAAACAGTACCAGCAGCTACTTCCTGATTTTTAAGGAATATGCAAATATCAAATGTCTGCAGGCAACATTAGCCGGCAAGTGGATACTGAAGATTGTTAAAGGGTACAGCCCATTCTGTGTTGTCTTCATCCTCGATTTATTTCTTGCTCCCTCAGAGGTTTTCAATGTAGAAACTCTTAGGTGCTCCAAACTCTTAAAAAAAACAAAGACTGGGAGACTATTTAAAAAATGGAGATAAGGAACAACTAAGCTCTTAGCCCATTGCAATGCAAAGGGGTTTATTGTGATAGCGTCATGCACTTACTTTTAAACTAACATTAATACATTACCCAGTAACAAATGTCTCTGGACAGCTTACAGCAACTTGAATTAATTTTTGTTGAAACATTAAGTAGTGCATGATTCCCAGCATATCTAGGTAGGGCTGGGTGAGACTCCTTCCTGAAGTGCTGGACAGCTCCTGCTGCATTTCAGTGTCAACAATACTGAGAGAGACAGTTCATTGGACTGACTCTGCATAAGACAGCTTCCTATGCTCCCATAATCAGTATCTCCAGTTTTCTCCAAGTGATGCTCAGTTCAAATTTCAATACATCTGGACACTTTGAAAATGGAAACATCCAGTTTCTTCTGGCTCAACAGCACCAGGTGGGTCTCTGCTAATATATACAGAGCTGGCCTAAAGAATTTCCTTTTTTTTTTTTTTTGGTAGGTCAAGATGAATTTAAAAGCATGCCCACACAACCCTGTTTTATCTTATACTGAGCAGCATAATAATAATAATACATAAAATTATTAAGAGTTGACTAGGATATTATTTTCCTATTTTCAGTTTCAGTTTTACACTTCATTTTAATTTTTACCTATCCTGTTATTGTAACTGCACAGTTTAGCTGGACTCCGCATTCAGGGACATTATCACTGACATAAATTAGAGTCCCCATTTCACCTGTAAGCAGGGGCTGAAAAGGTGGATGAATCTAAAAAGGCAGGCAGTTGTTCTTTCTGCAGGGCATTTAAATAACTGAAGCAGACACCCCGAAATGTTATCACCCCAGGAGATTGCCTCGTTTGCATCTACGGATTTGGCAGGCTCTGCATATACAACCGAGAAAAACATTAGCTGACCATTTCAGGTAAAATGATTGTCCTGGGAAATGGGAAATGACTAGCGTCTGTCATCATAATGGTACAGAAATCATAGTGAAATATGATGAAATAAGACACCTCCCTGGAAGCTATGATTTTAGGCTAAATGTGGAAGTATATTACTGGCAAGTAATAAATAAGCATGCTTAGGGTCAGAGTATCTGACTGATTATCCATGCTGGTGAATAACGGGCAGCCCTTATGTATACTATCTATCACTCAGATTTCTTGCCATCATCAACATGAAATCTGTCATCCTTGGTTTCCAGTCAGCATTGCATATACTCACCCGTAGCCTGTTCTCACTGTCAGCTCTGAAACCTAACTAACAATAGTTTCTTAAGTTGAGAGGTCTAGGCTGGACACCCATTCTCTCCCACTTTTCTATTCCCACCTGCCAACTCGCTTTCCAAGAATAGACAAACACAGGTTCTCCAGCTAAGACAGACCTGCTTGACAACCCTCCCCTCCCCCAACAGATAGCAAAAGCAGATGGTTTATCAAGTCTCGGGGGGGGGGGGTCATCGGGCATGTATTGTGGACTGTGCTAAGGTTGGTGGGTTACAAGTTTTCCACATCTTCTCTAAAATGGCAACTATCTATTTGGTTTGAAAGTGCACCTTCCTCTTAAAATGAACTGATGGAAAGCACCATTATGTATACCTTATTCCAGGCTTCCTCAACCTCGGCCCTCCAGATGTTTTGAGACTACAATTCCCATCATCCCTGACCACTGGTCCTGCTAGCTAGGAATCATGGAAGTTGTAGGCTAAAAACATCTGGAGGGCCGAGGTTGAGGAAGCCTGCCTTATTCCTTCACTTTTGTTGAACTTTGTAAAGGTAAATAAAAGGAACAAGGTCTACCCAGCATTCACTAGGCTGCTAGATCCTGCTCTTTTATGATGATAATAAATAACATGCTTCCTCTGTACAGAATGTACTTACTCTTCTCAGCAAAAGCAGCTGCCCTAAAGTGGGGAAAGAAAACAGAAAACAGAATAATTATTATCACAATCATGTATATGTATATATACACAAACATTACTCTCCCACTTTTGGAAGAGATCAAGGTGCTGTACATGGCTTTCCCTGGTCTCCCTTTTATCCCCACAAAACCCTGTGAATTGGTATGGACTCTCTCAGGAGGTGGTGGACTCTCCTTCCTTGGAGATTTGTAAGCAGAGTTTGGATGGATATCTGCTGTGGATTCTGTAGTTGAAATATCTGCATGGTAGGGGGTTGAACTACAATTCTATGATTCTAAGTAGGTTAAGCTGAGAAATGGTGACTGGTCCAAAGTCACCCAGTGAGCTTCATGACTGAGTGGAATTTTGAGCCCTGGTATCCTTGATAATTGAGTCCAACACTCTAATCATTATGTCACATGGGCTCTCCATAGAAATAGGGTGTAAGAAACATCTTATACCCTATTATGTTAGAATGACACTGGTAGCCAAGACAAAGTAATTGTCATGAGTTTAAAGGAAAACGGTATAAAGCTTACTTGAGTCTCTGGAATTCTGCATAAGCATCGTCAAACGCTGCAAAGAAACATTTTTGAGTATTATAAAGTTTGCCTTTTGAATCGGCACAAATGCTTTGATGCCTACTTGTGTTTCTTTTCTGTTCTCAACTTATAAAAGTGGTAGAGAAACATCAAATGAAATCTAAGAAGAGAGATCAAAGGCAGCCCTGATGAGAAGAGGCATAGCATGAACGAAGTTGGTAGTGTGCCTTGAAAACTGTTAGCACAAAATAAATACCTAATAATAAACAATGAACATTAATTCCCCAACTGCAAAATGGTCCCAAATTACAGTGCGATGAATCCAGTTGCATGCTTAAAGATGCCTACCTTGTCCAGATAAATCAATACTCCGCTTATAGGACTCCTTGCCATCAGACAGCTCAAAGGTGTACTTCCCTTTATCCTTTTCTGTGGGCTCACATATCTGCATCCAGGCAACTTCATCACTGCCTCCAATCCTCATCTTTTCACTAGAAGAAATCTTAGATTCCCTGGGGAAATGAACACAGGGAGACTTCAGAACACACACACAGGTGGACTTTAGGCTTCTGTTTCTTGAGCAACAGTTTCTCTTGCTCTGTGACAAAGCCTTTTGAAGCCAGGAGAATTTTCAGAAGCAGGCTGAAACATGGTGTACGGAGGGATCAATAACAAATGTTCAAAAGGGGAGAAGCAATACAATTTTTTGCTGGCCATGGATTGGGTATGCCTTGGTTTAGCCATCAGACTGAAGGTTATAAAAGCAAGCATACTTGTAAGCTTGTTGACCAAGGGTTAGCGGGAGAGAAACTTGTTTTCTCATTCAATGGATTCATAATCAGCGCCAGCTTCAAGAAATGCAAGACGGAATTTACAGGCTAACCTAAGCACTATCAGTTTCTTTGACATAAAATCATGCTCTGGGTCTACAAACCAGAGGACAATTCTGGGGTTAATTTCATCACATCTGGGAGATTCATTTTTGGATGATCTAGCCTCTACCTTTGTTTGGTTTGTTTTCTTCAAAGCCTATGACTCCTTCCTATTTCATTTTGAATTTATTTTATACTTATTTTTAGTCTATTCATATTTCAATTTAATAATCTACATGAAGCTTGAAGGAATTTTTTTTTCTTTTAAGGAAGAACATCTGTCACCCAGAGAGGGTTCTATTACTTCTGCTATTTATCATTTATAGTGCTTTCAAGATGTGCATTGCATTTTCAGAGTGAAATAAGAGACATATGCAAAGAGACAGGGCGGGGAGGAATGCCAGCAAGGGGAAGGGGAAAGACAAGGAGAAAGACAAGCAAAAGCAGATTAGATCAGCCAAAGGTTTGTGAACAGCTCATTGGTGCAGCTCACTTTTGGCTTTGTGGGCAAAAGGTACCAGGTTCAATCAATCTCAGGTCAGGCTGAGAAAGACGCCACTTTTTAAATCCTGGAGAGCCACTGGCCATTAGTGCAAAGACAAGAACAACTTAGAGGGTCATGACTCAGTGTATGTCAGTCCTATGTTCATGTTTGAAAAATGGGCTTTTGGGCACACAGGGCAGCATGGAAAAAAGCACAACTGATGTTGCTAGACGTGTAGAACCTGAATAAAATTCTAAACTTCAACCTGAGATGTTCAAGGCTGTGCCACTGGTAAGATTTCGTTACTTTCCTGGGTCGCTGCTGCATTTTGATTTTTAAATGTGTAGTCTGTATTTTATATGCTTGACATTCCAGGACCAAGCAATGGATGATAC
This sequence comes from Podarcis filfolensis, assembly GCF_964270895.1. Lineage (NCBI taxonomy): Eukaryota > Metazoa > Chordata > Lepidosauria > Squamata > Lacertidae > Podarcis > Podarcis filfolensis. The sequence continues at coordinate 25,085,123 of NC_139606.1, forward strand.
TACTGAGTGAGGGATAGGGAAAATGTAAAGGAAAACACTTGGCCGTTTGTGTACAACCTCTACTACACATTAGGTTTCCTGGGATCGTGATTTTAGCCTGTAAATAGGAATATCAAGTTCTGGATATTTTGCTCCATCATTAGGAAGGTGGGAAGACATTTGCTCCCCTACAAGCTTAAGAGTGTTTAGTAATAATAATAATAATAATTTATTATTTATACCCCACCCATCTGGCTGGGTTTCTCCAGCCACTCTGGGCGGCTTCCAACAAAACACTAAAATACAATAACCTATTAAACATTAAAAGCTTCCCTAAACAGGGCTGCCTTCAGATGTCTTCTAAAAGTTTGGTAGCTATTTTTCTCTTTGACATTTGGTGGGAGGGCATTCCAGAGAGCGGGTGCCACTACCAAGAAGGCCCTCTGCCTAGTTCCCTGTAACTTGGCTTCTCGCAGCGAGGGAACCGCCAGAAGGCCCTCGGCGCTGGACCTCAGTGTCCATTTCCCAAATTTCCTCACCTGTTGAGGTTAGGCAGGTAGCAACTGCAGGGCTCTGCTCTCATACTGCGGGTTCAAATTCAATTATATAAGGTGGCACCTTATTTGTAGAGTTTCCCCAAACCCCATCTATACAACCAGGTAAGTGTTGATTTATTTGCTCAGGCATTATATTTCAACACATGTTGTCTTATCACTTCAGATTTGAAAACGCAATCAGACTGCTTTTGTTGTTGCTATGCTATCTTATTTAGCCCCCTTGTTGTTTGGTTTATCTTATAAGCAATTTTTACAGCTTTTTTTTTTCTTTTTAGTCATAAGCAGTTTTTTTAAAAAAATTGATAAGGTCGGATACTAAACAAATGTCTTATATGTGCTGCAGCCTTTTGGTTCTTTAGAGCTGTTGGTGATACCAACCAAAGGAATAGAAACTAACAATTCAGGGTGAGCACAGACATATTGGTTTGGAAACAATCATTGGCTCACAGGAGCAGTGGAAATCTAATCTTGGCTTTGAAACGATGCATCCAGTGCTCAGATTATTATTTTTTAATCCAGCTATTTCCATCCAGAACATGACTAAACCTCAGTGGCTAAAATATTGATACCTCCAACTTAGATTCTCATCGATCAGCTAAAAAAGCCCAAGTCCAAACAGAAATGATTTGGCCTAATGATGAGAAAGGCCTAATACGAAAAGATTGAAATATCATTACTTAGCTTTTGCTTTGCTATCCTAGATTCAGCTCACTCGACCAAGCAAGTCTCTAGATGGGAATTCAGATTCCCTGCAGTGCAATGAGTGGATGATTGCATGCTGGCTTTACGATTTGTTTTATGCTCCCTGCGATGCAAAGTGTTGGGATGATTCAGGGAGGGCTGGGGATTTGTATGCAATGCTGCCAGCTGTGCTGATGACAGCATCGAAACCAGAAATTGTCTCATTTCTTATGAAAAGGTTGTCGCCTGAATTTTTCATTTTTCTACTTTTTTTTTTTAAAAAAGAAGGAACATTGAAGATTCGCATCTCTCCACCCCACCCCCAATATTAGTATCAATATCAAAATGTTAATTTGTTTAGTCACTGAATACCAGGTAAAAATCACCCAGTACAGTTATACCTCAGCTCCCAAATGCCTTAGGAGTAAAACGTTCCGGCTCCCGAATGATTGGAAATCGGAAGTGAGTATTCCAGTTTTTGAACTTTTGTTGGAACCTGAATGTCTGGCGCAGCTTCCACTATTGTTTCCGGCACACCTGTGCAATTCGGAACCAATTGGAAGCCGCCCCTTGGTTTCTGAACTTTTCGGAAGTTGAACGGACTTCCAGAATGGATTCCGTTCCACTTCCAAGGTACATCTGTATTCAGGGCTTGGCTGTTACTTACTTGTGAAGCCAACTTGCTTTCATTTCCTCTGTGTAGTACTTCAAGAAACACTGTAGTCTTATGCCTTCTGGAGTACAGTGGATCTTCAGTTCAGAAGCAGATTTACCTACAGGGATAAAACATTATTCAGATCCAGTGGTTGGGTTTTAGAATCTCAAATCATGATCTAAGAAAAAACTCCAACAACCAGACATTCTTAAGATAATTCATTCTACCTACAGACTTTCAGTAAATATATAGTGAATCAACAGATCTCCAGGACCACTCCTCTTAAAGGGCTGCCATGAAGCAAGGTTAATATAATGATGCTGAAGAAGAGAATTGGTTGGTTTTTTTAAATTCTCACATGTTTAATTAGACATTAAAAAACCATACTCACAATAAATTAAAATTACTATTACTATTATGTCATCTATGTATGTTGTATGAAACGCCAGAAATCTGGAGATTGTTGACATTTACTGAAAAGTCTTAAAAGGCCAGAAGGAAATGCCAGAAATTCTGACCTACCAAAAAATCTCAGTCAGGTCAGTGCCCTCAGTAAATGACCAAATATTACCCACATTTCCAAAATTAACATGATTAAGCATGGTGAAGTGTCAAAACCAAGTCTCTGAACTCAAACATTTTCATCATTCTTAGAATTTACCAATAAATATCAACATTCACTAAGTTTCTGATGCTTACTCTGTAAACCATAATTTTCTGTATGCTGTAATATTTCAGCCCAAAGTGCAATATTTATATTAATATATTCAATATATTACAGAATTCAATGTTATTTAGATTTTATTGATGAATTTTTTAAAAATTTCTTCTGAGTTGGATCATACTGTGACCATAAACACACTTATAGAAGAGTAACTTCTTATCACAAAGCTAACAAACTGCATTGCCCAAAGCCTCTTCGATAAACAACACAAAAACAAGCATGTGGTAAAAAAAAAGCCTTCCTGTTTAATAATGTCTATTAAAGTCAAAAACCTATTCAGAATGTTAACTACACCGTAGAAGGGGATAAGGCTCTTTTGAGATTTCCTGTTTTCAGCGACAACAGGTTATCTCAGTTTCTGAAAATTTTAATATATTTTTGAAATGAAGTGGAAATAACATTTACTCACCACTGACTCGACTCAATCCCAGGATCATATCTTCATATACTGAGGAGAGGAAGGGGGAAACAACGGATTGTTAGCATGGGAAATACAGATATGTAGTATTCACATGAGAAAGCTTTACACAGATAAACAATGATAGTGTGATAATTATTTCAGAAGGGCTTGTGCTTGGTTATTTTGGCTTTATGTTCTTGCATTTAACAATCTTGGTCTCCATATCGCTGCACACATAGCTTTGGCTAAGTCCAAATTAGACCAGTTCAGTGGGCCAACCTGCCAAATATCCCTCAGTTGTCCTCATGAGCTGGAGTCTTGCAACCAGTTTCGCAGCTGATGGGGACAACCTCTGTGTAATTTGGCAGCCTGTCCAGAAAGAGCCTTCAGGAGGGGTCAGCAATGGAGTGCAGGTCAAACATGCACAGCCCCAAACTCCACCCTCATGCAGTTGTTGCCAGATGTTTGAGGGCACCTAAAGTAGGCTTCTGTAAACAGCTCAAACAGCCACCTCATGTGGCTATTTTTTGAGTGTTTTCCTGAGGGAGGAACTGACATTAATTAAAGGACAATATGTGCATGTATTTGGCAGTAAAAAATAAATAAATCTGAGGGAATGAGTGACTCCAAGAATCATACAGCAGCAATCAGAGGTTTGTGAGGCTTGAGCTGTATGGGATGAGGTGGATGACCTGCATGACCTTAGAAGGAGCAGAAAATATGCAGTTATATATGTTTCAGAACTTCTCACAACTTCCATGCCAGAGGAGCTTCCATCCCAGAGGTGATGTAGTTATTTCCTTTATTCCCTGTGGTTTGGAATAACAAATAACCATGCATGACCAATGCAGGGGAAAATAGAGCTTTACCTTGTCCTGATACATCAATAGCAGACATATCTTGACCTCGGTCATCTGACAGTGTTGCCTTATATTCACCCTGGTCCTTTTTAGACAGCTAGAAATAAAATACGACACAGGGATTGTGTGACTTATATTAATGAAAGTCACTTAAATACTTGCTGCATTTTCTATATCAGAAAGAAAATCTACTTTGAACTTTGTCTGAACAGAAATGACATGAGAGGCAGATGCAGTGAGAGCATCGTTAATGAGATAATTATCGCATTAATACTTTTGCATGTACTGCTTAATTAATTAAGCTGCCTACCAAACTTAACATCATTTTCAGTCCAGTACAAACCAATGTAAGGTTAAAGGAAGTATTCATTTTGACAGAAGGAGATGAAGCAAGTTGGTTTAACATACTACCATATAGGTGATTAAAGATTGCCTTCTCACTTTTGGTTTATATCTATGTGAGATACAGTCAAAACCAAATACATTTAGGCAGTGGTGACTACCTTGAAAATATCCAACAGAGACCGCACCACAGTCACAGCTACTTGGGAGTAAATCTCATGGAAATCAACGAGATGTGCAGCAAAATCCTTTGCATGTTTACTCAGAAGTAAGTCCCTCTGTGTCCAGTGGGCTTTACTCCTAGATACATGGAATTGCAGCATTACTTCTGATTAAATATGGGGCATGATGTAGTCAAACAAAACATTCTTCAAGTCCATTGATTTCAGTGAAAGAGAGTATTTGAATAATAATAACCTGCACAAAGCTAAATTTCCCTCACTAGCAGGAAACACAAATAAAAAGCACACACAAGAATGGGAGTTCCCATTGTTGGAGCAACCAGCAAGTACAAACCTCAATAATCTTGAACTTAGGAAGGAGGAATCTATTAAATGCGTCACCCAGAAATCATTGCACCATACCTTTGGAATAGTCAAACAGACAACCTCTTTCTGCAGGTCAGGCACCTCTTCAACATCAAATCCAGCACCATCTTTGTACCACTTGAAAAAGGTCTCTTTCTTGGTATTTGCCACCTGAACAAGGACAACAAAATCAATGGAGTATAATATGCTGCTAACAAGCTGTGCCTTGATGGTTTGTTTGGCTCACCAGTCACAACATTTCTGAAGGTCCACCTGCCCTCATATTAGTCTACCCTAGCATTAAGACCTTCTTTGAAGGCCCTGCCCACATTTTGAGGTGCAAAAAGGAGAAAGGCTTCATCCGTGGTAGCCCCCTGTTTTGGAATGCAATTTGATTAATCAGAGGTGCGTACTTAACAACTTCCATTCTGTTCTCGCTATTCACTGGATTTTGATCTTCATATTGCTTTAAAATATTGCTAGCTGCCTCAAGAGAAGATCCACATAAATATTCCAATAATTACAGACGCATCTCATAACGTGGCACATAGTTTCTACTGGAACCGATCAGAAAAAGTAGCAAAGCATTTGGAGTAACTTAAGACTATGATTTGGACTGTGATTAGTACTTGAGACTAGTATTTGGAAACAACATATTTTGAAATCAATGGGATTGCATGCCGTTTCACTTGATAGCAGTTGGGGAAAACAGCTACCCACATGGTAGGCCAGAGATCACAGGGTGCTACTTGCACTGAGCCAATGGTCTATCTGACTGCACACCGGTTCTCCAGAGGTTCAGACAAGAGTCTTCCCCAACCCTACCTGCCTGGAGATGCCAGGAATTGACCCTGGGACCTTTTGCATACACAAAGCATGTGCTTAACTGCTGAGCTTCAGGTCTTCTGCTTTTTTCAGATATCTTCTGGGCTGCAACTTTCTGTGTTTTCTGAAGGAAACCAGGATCCATCACAAATAAGTATGCAGTACTTTCTTGGATCTGTTGCCAAAGTGCCTGTGGGAGCTGCTACCCGAACTGGTTCATCTGGACTCATAAAGAAACCAGTGTTGCAATTCTGCCAAACGTTTCGCTCTTGGCGACCAATGACTGTGCTGGAGCTGGGTTGAAGGTCTTCTTCTACAGCATGGAGTGCCCTGCGGGAGGCAGGAGCACAAGGAAGCTTCCTGAAGGCCAGTGGCGTAGCGTGGGGGTGCAGGGGGGGCCGGCCGCACCGGGCGCAACATCTGGGGTTAGGGCAAATCCATGGGTTAGGGGGCGCAAATCCACGGGTTAGGGGGCGCAAATTACTTGCCTTGCCCCGGGTGCTTACAACCCACGCTACGCCACTGCTGAAGGCAGCCCTTTTGAAGTGCTAGTGGAAATTCAGCTCAGCCGAATGGCGAGAGAGAAACAGTGTGTTGTTTTATGCTTGGAATATAGCTGTGTATTGGCTGACATGAAATATTGCTGGATGAGCGAGTTTAAACGGTAACTTGAAAGAAGCAATTTTAGAAAGAGGTTTTTCCAAAAAAAAAAAAAAAGAACAGAAGATGATTACTTTTCAGAGACACTGTTCTGTGCTGCTGAACAGGTCTGTCCATCATGGAGCCACTGTTGCTTCTGTAGCTGTAGTTTTTGTCACATTCGTCTAACAAGGATCACAGCAATACCAAAACTAAAAGCAGATATGGCAAAATTAGGTTTCCTGGCCCATAATGATTTTAGCAATGTGCCTGTGGAGTCTCTGGAAGAAATGCACACAGAGGCAAACTACTCTCCACGTGGAGCCCAAAAATAGCAAACAGTGAAATATAAACTACATTTGAAATTGAGCGAATATCCCAAAGCAATTTGTAGCAGGGCATGGAGTTGTACTAGTGAAAGAAGAGAAGTCAGAAATCACAGTAGCACTCAGGATTTTTGTATCTCAGGCACTGTAAGATTTATAAAGATGTTGGTTCCTTAATAGGGTTTGGTACAGAACCCTCTCCTGTCAGTCACTAAATGGCCGTTCTGATGAATGAATGGATCCTGTTTCAGAGTTATACCACTATTCTAGGTTTGGGTTGGACAGGAGAGGGTTAACAGGGCTGGAATGAGTGCAAAAGTTATTTGCTAGTCCCATGGCAGATGCTTTTTCGTTAAGGGAACTGTCAGTGATGTGTTTCCCTGGGAACTATCGGTAATTGTTAGTCTTCTTCTAAACAGGACAAAAGCAGGCCTCTCACCATGCAGCAAAAGATGGTGTAACCTAGGTGTCTGTGTGTAATCATAAACAATAGATTGCAGTTTGAACCAGAGAAGAAACAGCATCCAAAGAGAAAAATTGAAAGCTGGGTTTCGGCTCTGTGAACTAGCAACATTTGAGAGTGCTGACTCTTTCTCTAGAAATCTGAGTTGGCTGTTTTGAGTGTGCCTCCACTGTGCCTCGACCTATGTGCAACCTGAAGACTTGTAACTAAACACAAATACTACAAAACACCAAAAGCCTTCAGTGATTTCCTTTCCAAAGAAACTGAACCTAAGTAAGCACGATGCCCCTTCCACTCCTTACCACTTGGTGAGACACCATGTTTCTGAGATTAACTCAGGGGTAGGGGGACAAAAGCAATAGCTGGGGAATGGGGTATTGGAAAAAGTTGAGCCACGGGCATTATATGTCACTCATTGTTCTACACAAGACACAGAGAATGTACCTAAGCTTTGTGCCGCAGATGATCAAAAGCCGGTGGTGAATGGCTTGGTTGCCAATGAGGAACTCAGCTTCACTGCATTTTGGGTACACCCTCCTTCCCCCACCCCACCCCAGCACACTGACTCCAGAAAATCCCCATGATTCAAAATTGTTGCTTGAATTTGTTGGCCTCGGTTTAGATTGATCTATGAGGGACTTGCACTGTCTGTAGGTAGTAAGAGAATGGAAACAAATCTCTTTCTCTTTTTGCCTGGCCTTTGGCTGAACTGTACCACCTTGAACACATCCCAATTCTGCATCCTTGCAACCCCAAGACACTGAGGCACTGGTGCCAGTATATTAGCACTCATTGGCTTTGTGGTCAGAGCCTTCTATCTCTTCATGTGCACATGGTACTCTACAGTGGTACCTCTAGATGCGAACGGGATCTGTTCCAGAGCCCCGTTCGCATCTAGAAGCAAATGTAACCTGTGTTTGCGCATCTGTGCATGCGCGGGTCACATTTCGGTGCTTCTGCGCATGCGCGTGACATCATTTTGAGCGTCTGCGCATGCGCAAGCGGCGAAAGCCGGAAGTAACGTGCTCGGTTACTTCCGGGTCGCCGCAGAATGCAACTCGAACGCACTCATCCCAAAGCACATTCAACCCAAGGTATGACTGTATTTACATGCCCTAGACTTTTGTACTACAACTGCTTGAGGTATGCCCCATGAAGAAGGGTGCCATTTTATTAAAAGGTAACAAAATATGATGGCTCACCTTACAGAGCAGCAGCACTTCACATTCTTCTGAAATTTCCCAATACAAAAACTCCAGAAAATGAGGACCTTAAAAAAAAGGAAAAGATAAACATATCATATACTGTTGCTTCTATTGTTTTAGAGAAGGAATAAAGTTGGAGAGAAGCACAGCACAGGAACTAAATCACATGACAAGCAGTTGTCTCTGGGAGACCTTTACCCTTTTGGTCAGTGTGCCAATACATAGTTAGTCATTTAAGGTGAGAGAGATCCTCAAGTCCAAGGAGGATCTGTGAGTACAGCTAAGTGCCCCTGCTGCACTTATGAGCACGATTGTGGGATTTGCAATGGCTCTGTGCTGCTCATATACAAGTTGGCAAATGTGTTTACCAACATATAATGCATGCAAAGCAGGAACAAGGCTCTGTAATATCAATTTATGGTTTGCATAAGTAGTTAGGATGGCGTCCACGTTTTGAGTGTTTGCCACTTGATCATTGCAGCACCAATAGGCAACGTCAGCAAACCTCATTATTGGAGCGCTCATATCTAATTCCCTCAAAAGCAATGCTTTTCAACAGACTCAACCGGCACATTCAGCAGAAAATCATTAAGTGCTGAGCAATCAAGGTTTACGAAAACAAGTAATGTACATCTATGTGTGATAGTAGCTACTCCAGACAAGTGAGGTACAGAGGCTTGAAGGAGGAGTTCAACAAATGAATGTGCATATGTTCACCTCCTTTCATGTTTAGAACTGGACCCAAGCCTTATGGTTGTGCATGAATAAGTATATTATAATGGAACCAAGAGGGGGAGTGGAAGGTAGTCAACCAAAAAAAATTATGGTTTAATCTAGTTATGATTTTTTTTCCTGTACAGTGGTATCTCAGGTTAATAATTTAATTCATTCTGGAGGTCTGTTCTCAACCTGAAACAGTTCTTAACCTGAGGTACCACTTTAGCTAATGGGGCCTCCTGCTGCCACCGCACGATTTCTGTTCTCATCCTGAAGCAAAGTTCTTAACCCGAGGTACTATTTATGGGTTAGCGGAGTCTGTAACCTGAAGCATCTGTAACCCAAGGTACCACTGTATATATTTTTTCGTTTTGTCATTTTTTGTAAATGTGTTATACACACACACACACACACACACACACACACACAGAACTAGACCCAAGCCTGCTCTGAACTTCATCCTGGCACCGTTTCTCCCTTCCGGGGCAACATGCTGTGTTTTGCCCCATGAGGAGAAATGGGAAGTGCTGCTCTGCCCTGCCCTGCCACCCGCTGCTGCCACCGCCCACTCCACCACTGCCATGTGCCCTGCCACTTCCACCACTGGTGGAGAAGCATCATCATCATCATTGCCAATTTCAGGTGAGATCTCACCCAAAACTGACATGATTTTGTCCCAAGCCAGCATCAGTGGTGGCAGCGCTTCTCTGTTGCCGGCAGAGGCAATGGGGCAGCAAGGTTTCTTCTGTGGGGTGCCATGTGGGTGACTTCTGCCACTTGAGGCAGTGGCCTCACCTTGTCTAATGCCTGGGTCAGCTCTGCTCCCTCCCATTCACTGTCACAGTCATCTTCTTCCCTTTCTCACCTATCAGGCAGAAGCAATGGAGAAACCTCTCCTGTCGGATCTCCTTTGGGCTGAAGAAAATTGCCTTAGCAGCACCCCAAACACCCTGGTTCCTTGACACTATTACCCTAAAGAGGACAGCAGAAAATTGCTTTGGAAAGAAAACTCCAAACTTATTGCACCTTGATTATATATTGCAAGCTAATCTTTAGGGAAGTACATTTCAGCTATCTTGGAAGCAGGGCATGGTGACGTTGTGCGTGATAACAGTCTGCATGGAAACAAAATTACAGCTGCACAAAGTACTGTATTAGCATTTTTGGCATCCAGTGATGTCAGCGAGAATTAAGTGAGAACATTGTTCTCAGGGAATGTTCCCTTCCATCACACAAGAAAAACAAAGCTTGCCTAATTGTTCCCACCTTACCTTGTTTCCTCAGGAACTCCCTTCTCTGGAACTCGGCTTCAGCCAATACATCCTTGAATGCTAAAAAAATAAAAATAAAAAATAGATGAGAGAAAACAGAGTGAGTTGCTTACTTGCTCAGGTATTCAGAAATGCTTAAATTACATTGTAACCCAGCCTTCCCCAATCTGGTGAGCGGTTGGATTAGATCACAGATGGAGAAACTCTAACCACTCAGATATTGTTGGACACCAGCTCCCATCAACCTCAGCCAGTGATTGGGGGTGAATGAAATTGTAACCCAAAATGTCTGGCGAGCACCAGGTTTGGGAAGGCCACTGTAAGCGAAGGCACATCGGTCGGGGAACCTACCATCACCAATAAGAACTAATGAAGATTGGTTCTTGGCTTTCCCATCATGAATCTGCACCGTGTAGGTTCCTTCATTTTCAATAGTGAAGCGGTCCATAAGCATCTCAATGATACCAGTCGAATGGTCACATTTGATCTTATGCGTCTGAAAACAAGGCAGGTCAAAGAGATTATCTACGGGGATTATGAGGCTGGGCTGGAAGGGGAGAGGTGGGTGAGGCAACAGGACTGCTCTGCCCAGTTCTCCCTGCAAAATGGGCCTGCTGCCAAATGTTTGGGAAGTGGAAAGGTGTTCCAGGGGTCAGGAGGGGACAGGGTGGAGGCAGCCTAAGATTTGCTGGATACCCAGTTGTACTCACTGCCATTGTACAGCAGTGTTGGCCCTGTACAGGAGCTGACTGTCCCCTGCCCATTATCCACTACAGCATCTGTGAACAGCAGGACTGCAGACACGGTTGTGGTCTTGACATTCTCCTGGTGGCAGGAGGGGGCGTTTCCATTGCACCTTAAATCTCTGAATATGATTGGCCAAAGGGTTTTATTTCCACATAAGGACAACGGGAAGCTTAAAAGGCAGTACAAAATAGAAGTAAATCATTGCTCTAGAAGGCATAAGAATATGAAGGGGGAAAGATTCCTCTCTCTGCTGTATCTTTCCACAAGTGGGTGTCTCAAGTATTGTGTCTTGAAAGCTTTTGTTGCTTCAGAAAACTGGTTCTTTTCATTCTAAATGGTGGCTGATCATCAACATCCTCATAGTCATTTGTATGGTGCTTTAAAGTGTTCAAAGTTCGGTTTATGGGTTGGATATTTGGGGTTGTGTGTTTAGGTTTATATAATAGTTTGAAGAAATCATATATATATATATATATATATATATATATATATATATATATGACTGTACAGTACAACTGTATGTTGCCTTAGAAGTTAATTTCATTGTGTTTCATGGGCTTATTCCCAATTATGATTTAGGACTCAGCTACATTAGTCAAAAAACAGTGTTTTGAATGCATTATAAACATGCAACTCCACATGGCGCTGTAGAGCACAAAACTTTTCTATGCAATTTTACATGGCTTTTTTCCCCCTTTTATTATAACAATTTAATTTATGACTTATTTATAGTGGGGGTTTTCCTCTGTGTAGATCCACCCTTATTCCCAGTTATAGCTTGTTCCTAGTTCTACAGTCATAGGAATGTAGGCTTACATAGGATTTTATCACTTTTTTTCTCTCTCTGAAGGACTAGACAATATGAAATGCTAGTCTTGTTTCCATCAATTTGTGGGGGGCACCACTTTTTTGTGGCTTCCCACAAACCGTATTGAACATCTTCTATACAAGCTCCATAGGGATTAATACAAAGCATTCAAGAGCACAGATGCACATCTTTTAATATTAATGTACCTTTTGAAGGCAGTGTGCCTGCTGATTCTACCCTATTCTGCTCCCACAACCAAAGAGGCAAAAACAAAAAATTTACATTTGCAATAGATCGATATTCAAAACAGAAAACTTAACTGTGTTTCCACTAGACAAAAGGAAACAAAGATTAGATCTTTTTTCTTTATACTTCATTGGAATATATCTATTATTCCCCTTTTAAAATCTGCAGGGTGTGGGATTAAAACTGCCGCCTAGAAGAGCTAATGAATTTAGCCCTCTTTTTTATGTTCCTTCATTTCAAAAAATAAAACCCTTTGAAAGAAAGGCCATAGGAAGTTGTTCCAATTAGAGCCTCATCGGAAATTATCTATTTTCGGCCAGTGTCAAGAACAAAACTATATTCCTGCTAGTATGATGGTCTATTGAACATGATCAGCAGCTGCAGTGACTGTCTCTGGGCAGGTTTTAGAATATAATTAGGTTTCTAGCTATTGCCATTATGCAGTGAGATGAAGTTCAATGGTTTTATGGCAGTCATAAATACGAGGCTTTTATGTGAATTTCCACAAAAATATCATCAATCTCCAAATGCAAACGTCACCTGTGGCTTGCTAATTAAAGAGGTGAAATAATACTACTGTTCCAAAAAAAGAAAAAAAGTAGCTCTGATGCCAGTGCTTTCGTAGCATTGCTAAAAATACAAAAGGCAGGGAAGGAGGGAGAGATGACGCAGGTCTGGAAATAGCCAAAAGAAGAAGAGGGGGAAATGGTGTGGGAGGAAGAGGAGGAGGGGGAGAAGGAATAGGCCCTGGATATTACTGCTAAATAAGGAAGCAAAAAGTAGGCAAAATATAATATTCTAAAGAAAGAACATTTCCCATTTCCCATATATAAACTAAAAGGGACGTGGGTGGCGCAGCGGGTTAAACCACAGAGCCTAGGACCTGCCGATCAGAAGGTCGGCAGTTCAAATCCCCGCGATGGGGTGAGCTCCCGTTGCTCGGTCCGTGCTCCTGCCCACCTAGCAGTTCAAAGGCACGTCAAAGTGCAAGTAGATAAATAGGTACCGCTCCAGCGGGAAGGTAAACGGCGTTTCCGTGCACTGCTCTGGTTCGCCAGAAGCGTCTTAGTTATGCTGGCCACGTGACCCGGAAGCTGTACGCCGGCTCCCTCGGCCGATAAAGCAAGATGAGCGCCGCAACCCCAGAGTCGGTCACGACTGGACCTAATGGTCAGGGGTCCCTTTACCTTATATATAAACTAGTTAAACCTCCTAAAGAGTTTACAAAAAATGGAAAGAGTTCACAGAATTGCTGTCTATTACAGAAAGCCTTGGAATGCTTTTTATGTTAGTTGCACCATAAAACCGCCCCGGCGCAGATGAATAGAGGGGAGGTGTGTTTCTGTGTGTGTGTGTGTGTGTGTTTTAATATGCTCCTACTACCATGACTACAACTACTAATCTGTTCAGTTTCAAAGGTGTATTGGACGCTGTACACCACAGAAATGGTGTGCACTTTGTTCAGGGGATGTTAAATCTGCATTATACTCTAAACAGAGGGCAATGGAGCCTGGGGGGAATAAAAAGGGGTGCTTGTCCTAGAATTGACAAGGAAGATTTCCTAAAAATGTGGCTAGCTGATGAGTCACTAATTATATAATGCCAGAAGTAGGTGGAGCCTACTTCCCATATTGTCCTATAAGCGGTGAAGAGCTGCAGAGGGCAAATGGTCCTTCAGACTCAAGAATGAGTTCTCTGAATTAAGTTGGTGGCTAAAGTTGATGGCAATTTGACACGGTTGCTCTGTGCAGTTGTTTAAGCGGTTTCCAGTGGGGAGCATAATAAGGGAAGGTACTAAAATCTGTGCTTGGCAGCTTTTAGGGCTGTTTGTCCCTCTCTTTCCAGCAAGTCTGCAGGCTGACTATCATGACATGGTATGTCATGTGTGAACAGTAAGTAGAGACTGGGTGGCATGAAGGAAAAAAGTTGAGGCACTCCCACAACCTAGCAGGTTGATGCCAGCTGCACTTCCCATGTTTAAACCATTTTTCCCAACAGCCCAAAGAGAGCCAGGAGGTTGGGTGCCATTTTTCTACAATATTCCCAATATATAATGTAGCTCTGGGGCATCAGAGCACTGCTGCTGCCTAGCATTACCATGCAAGCCCACAGCAGTAAGAAAGAGCCTGCGAGAGAACATTTTGCCCGAGCCCCCTAATTAAGGTTCAATGCTGCCTTACAGATGCTGGTTGATCATCCCATTGATCCTTTATAACCATAAATTTAACCTGCAAGAAGAAACGTCTGACCTGAAGACCTAATTAGGCCTGTCAGGCTACCCAGTTTGGCCCATGAGGCTGTTTTGGCCAAACTACACCCACCTGATGTCTTATTATGTCAGGTGTGAGGCAGGTAAAGGTGTAGTTTGGCCAAAGGGGGTTTGCAGGCACCACACACATCATTTGGGAAGACAGGCAAACTAATGCCAGTGTACTGGAAGAAGCAAAGATCACCAGTGTCAACACAATGATTCTTCAGCATCAACTTTGTTGGACTGGTCATGTTGTTCGGATGCCGGATTATCGTCTTCCAAAACCACTGCTCTATTCTGAACTTTAAAATGGAAAGCAAAATGCTGGTGGTCAACAAAAGAGGTTAAAAGGCTCTCTCAAGGCAAATCTTTAAAAATGTAGTATAAACACCAACAACTGGGAAACACTGGCCTGCGAGCGCTCCAGTTGGAGAACAGCCTTTACCAAAGGTGTCATGGGCTTTGAAGACGCTTGAACTCAGGACAAAATGGAGAAATGTGCTAAGAGGTAGGCACATTTGGCAAACCCTCACCGTGATCAACTCCCGCCCAGAAACCTATGTCCCCCACTGTGGAAGGACATGTGGATCCAGAATTGGCCTCCATAGTCACTTACGGACGCACTGTTAAACCCATTTTTATGGAAGACAATCTTACTCAGCTACAAGTGATCGCCAAAGAGTAGAAGAAGATTCCACTGACCAGCTGAATCTCCACATGGGCAAAAATGGGTCACCTGATATCATGCTATCATTATGACATCATGTGATTGAGAGATAGATGACTTCATTCACATCTCAGACTTGGCCAATAGGGGGTAGGGGATATATGAATTGGGTTCACCACCAAATCCAGTTCCCTACCCTTGAATCAATCTTCTTTATTTATCACATTGGACTCTCTCACTTGTTAATACCTCACTTGCCTGGTGAAGTGGTTTATAAGGGTATATGTATCTCGCAGCTGTACATATGGAGAGATGCCATTTAAAAAGAAAGAAAAAGTCCCTTCACCAGGTCTAAGTACTCGTCCTACAAAGAATCTGGCACTACATCTTCCCAGGCATGTACTTACATCACTGCTGACAACTTCACTGTCATTGATTACAAATCTATAGCTGGCATCAGCTGAAATGCTCTCAGCCTGAAGCCAGAAACGAACTTGGCCTCTGTCCAAAACCTCATAGGTTAATTCAGACTTCAGAGGGATTGCTGGAGGGAAAAGAGCAGAGCACAAAAGCAAACACGTGAAGGATTTTTTTCCGGTTTCCTTTCTTTTCTGCTTTGGAATAACTTAGCCAAAGATAAGTCCCAGCAGTTTAAAGCTTTTGAGAGTCTTCAGCAACAAACAAGTGAAATGTTATGAAAGCTAAATGGAACCCCTCCATGGTATTTGCACAGATGTGTATTAAAGCTGGTTTTGCATGAGTCAGAGCACAAGCTGAAGTGCATATTTATTGCACTATTTAGGGCTTTTAAATACATAATCCAGCAAATATTAGACATATCCAAGCTGAATCCATTCATCCAAATACATTTGCAGTGGTGAAGAAGATCTCTCTTAAACAGAAACTAATATTTGCATTTAATTAATAGAAGGATAAGCAAGCTGCTCTATTTAAAAAAAAAACAACACTTTTCATTACTTTACTCCAATCAACGGAGTGTAAATATATTCCTTCTGGGACTGAATATTAGATTCAGAAGTCCTACTTACTTGGATTTCTGATTTCATGGCTTAGTGTCATCAGACGTTCAAGCTCTGAAATGAAGGGCAATTTTCATGTTTTAATTTATTCTGACAGTCAAAATAAATGTTAAGAACAGTATATGACTCCATAAAGCACTAATAATCTTTTTTTTTTTTCATTTCGGTGAAGAAGATACCTATAAAAAGTCAACTTTTGCAAATGAAAGAATATGAGAAGAGACAGAGAGTTTGAAAAGGGCCGTATACCTCATGCAGAATGTCCCAGGTTCAATCCCTGTCATCTCCAAGACAGACTTGGGGAGACCCCTTTCCGAAATTATAGAATTATTGCAGAATTGTAGAGTCGGAAGGGACCACAAGGGTCATCTAGTCCAACCCTCTGCAATATTTTGCCCAATGTGGGGCTCAAACTCACAACCTTGAGAGTCTCATGCTCTACCAACTGAGCTATCCAGCCCTGAAGCTCTGCTGCCTGTCAGTGTCAAGAATACTGATCTAGATAGACCGAAGGTCTGACATGGTTTAAGACAGCTTTCTACATTTCTAAGTTCAGAATGAAATATACTAAAAGCAAAAGGTAAAATGTCCAAAACAAGCAGACCCAGGGGCTGAGTGAGACTGCCACCTTAGGCAGCCGATTTGGAGTGTCACGAAAGGGCAAGAGATTGGTGGTTATTTAAATTACTAGCGTTGTATTTACTGCCAGGGAAGGGTGCTTATGAGATGTGCCAAAATAACATGACTGCCCTTTGTTAAGATGCACTTTGGGTACAATGAAGAAAGGGCATTTGCGGTTCCACCTCAGGATGAAAATTGTCTTGGGCCAGCCCTAATCCAACATCTACGTCTCTCATTTCTCTGCTGAGCTGACCCTGTTCCCTGGTGTCTCCTTATGAAAGGGTCTCCTTTCAGCGTTTGCAAAAGAGAATGAAAGCTGGTGGACAGGAAATGTTTACAAAGATACACAGCAAATGTCAATAAATCCTCATAGAAATTGTGCAAAAGGCTAGGTTCTACATAGCTGGATACAGAGATTAGCCCTACTTAACACATTAGAATTGCTAATGAGAGCTCAGAAAATGGAACTAATTGCACAATGTGCAAATTTGCAAGTAACAAAGAAAAGGCAAAATTAGCAAGTGAAACATCAAGGAAACCCAACAGATAGTTCTATCTCATTTTTAAAATGTATTACGTGCATCTAAGGCCCATTTATTTCAAAGATTTCCTAGTTTGTGGGGAAACATGAATCCTAGAGCTTGTGGGATAAATGTGATATAAATGTAATATGATCAATAAGGACTGAGCACCTTAGAATTGTATCCAGAAATAAGCCTATATAAATTATTATTATTATTATTACTATACGTCTTGCCTTGCAACCTGAGACATATGCCACATGTGTAGATATGTTTTATGTGTTACAAGTCTTTCATTACATGTGTTTTATTATTATGTTTTCATCATCTTTGCTTGTCTGTTAAAATCTGTTTGCTTGTTTGTTTTGTTTTGTTTGTTGGCTATAAACTGAACTTGGCTGAACTTTTGATTTGGATTTGATGCTAACATTAATAATAGTAAATAGTTGTAGTATTGTGGCTCATGAGTTACTGGTGCTCTTGACAGTGCAGAGTGTCTTCCAGAAGCTTAGGCTGGTGACCCAACTATTTGGACAGGGATAGCATAGATAGTAATCTATGCTCTGAAAACCTCCAAGTTAAAGTATTGCTTCGAAAACAGTTTGGAAGCTTCAGTTAGTGCATAATACAGCTACCCAACTATTGAGAGGTTCAAGGTGGACAGATCATACAATGCCAATTTGGTTACAACTACACTGGCTGCCTGTGTGCTTCTGAGCCCAATTCAAAGTCCTAGCTTTGATCTATAAAGCTCTTTATGGCTCAGGACCCCAATATCTTCTGGAATGCCTCTCCACAGATAAACCTAACTGGACTCTTAGATCATCTTCTGAGACCCTTTTCAAGCTCCCCTCTCTGAGGGAAGCTCAGAGGGTTGTGACAAGGGTCTTTTCAGTTGTGGCACCCTATCTGTGGAGTGTTCTCCCCAAGCAAGGTCTACCTTTTCTGACATCTTTTTGGCCTCAGGATATCATTTTTTCCCAGGCTTTTGAAAGACTGAGATGTGAGATGCTGCTGTTTTGTTCCTAATGTGCTGCCAAGCTTATTGTGGTTGTTATGGGGTTAGTCCCCCCCCCCCTGTTTTTATGATATAATGTATTTATATTTATGTTTTTTAATATGTTGTAAGTCGCTTGGAGACCTTAGTGTACCAAGTGACCATCAAGTCAAATAATTAACAATCAAAGTAGTAGTAGAGCTGGAAAATGATATATCTCTATTGACCTTTCTATTGCTTAAGCAGTATTTAATTATATTAAACGTTTCTTCTTGTTGTTTTTTTTAAAAAAGCCAAATTATAGAATCTGAAAATTTGAAAAAATGTCTTTCCTTAAAAAAATTTAAAGGCTATAAAAGTTTCATGTCCTCTTTGGCATAGAAACAATGAAGGGTGAGATGCATACATTTGATTTGGGGGTTAATAAAGTTCCCTGTTTAGCTTTATATAACTCTGCCATGCCCTATAAAGAATACAAGATTATTTTCTTACCTTCTTCATCCATAATAAAACTGGATGAAATACCATCAGTATCGCTAACAGCAACAGCATAGGTTCCCAAATCATCCTTGTCCGGTTTCATAAAATAAAGTTTAGAACTAAAAAATAAAGTACAAAAAAAAGACAGGTCACTACTTGTTTGCTAAAAGTATCCTGAATTTCAAAGACTTCTTTAAAACAACTGTAGAACTTACTGTTCTCCAACTGTTTCAACTTTATATTTATCATGATCTTCTATCTCTTCATAGAATTTACTCCAAGCAAAATGAGAAGCATCTGAAATTTCTTTGCAGTCAAAGGCAAGGTAAATATTGCCTTCTTCATCCACACCTGCAGTGATTTCCTTAGTGTCTGCAATATATGATTGCCACGAGAAATGTAATTATTAAGGGGATGTATGGGTTCTGTATGGGGGGGGGGTGAATGTTGATTCAATTAAGAAAGTCTTAAAGTCTGGAATGTTCCTTTAATTAGTTCAATTTGCTGCTGAAGCCAGAGGGAAGAAGCAGCTTACAAACAGAGAGAGCAAACAAGTTTATTTTAAGAGCTCGCAACAGTGGGGAAATGGGGCTGTTGCAGAGATATCATTATACCATCTAGCATTCTCACACAGTGAAGTTTCAGAGACAGGACAGGGTTAGAATTGGGAGGCGGTTTCAGTGTGCCCATGAAAGTAGAAACCAACATAAAACACAGGGTTTCAGTAAGAAGCAAAAATGGCTTTAGGGGTGCACTTTGACCTCTTTGGGTCTCAACCCTTTGGCTTTATAGTCAGATAGGAAAATAAACACATCTACCCCTTCCAGGGTTTAAAAAGTTACCCCGCATTGTAGATATTTGGGCATTTTAGAAGTATAGTGGTCAATATCATGTCTTCATACCTGGTCTAGCCTGGACCAGCACAGCTTCAGAAACATCCGAGGGCTTGCCTACACCAGCATCATTCACCGGACGAATTCGAAATACGTAAGATCTGCCCTCATGTAATTCGGTGACCTTAAAAAAAATACAGACAATGAAGTGCTTTCAACTAACAGCAAGATGGGGGGAAATTAGAAGTGACAACATTCCAAATACCACAGTAAATAACTTCCAAGTACTCTCCTTCCTAAGGGACGCGGGTGGCGCTATGGGTTAAACCACAGAGTCTAGGACTTGCTGATCAGAAGGTCGGCAGTTTGAATCCCCGCAACGGGGTGAGCTCCTGTTGCTTGGTCCCTGCTCCTGCCAACCTAGCAGTTCGAAAGCACGTCAAAGTACAAGTAGATAAATAGGTACCGCTCTGGCGGGAAGATAAACAGCGTTTCCGTGCGCTGCTCTGGTTCGCCAGAAGCGGCTTAGTCATGCTGGCCACATGACCCGGAAGCTGTATGCCGGCTCCCTTGGCCAATAAAGCGAGATGAGCGCTGCAACCCCAGAGTCAGCCACGACTGGACCTAATGGTCAGGGGTCCCTTTACCTTTACCTTTACTCTCCTTCCTTGGAGGTGTTTAAGCAGAGGTTGGGTGGCTATCTGTCATGGACGCTTTAGTTGAGATCCCTGCATTGCAGGGGATTGGACTAGACGACCCGGGGGTCCCGTCCAACTCTAAGATTTTCTACCTTTTGATAACGGTGTGATGTTGGCTTCTCGTTGAATGTGAACCATTCTTCTCCTTCCTCCTCCTTGTAGTCCACAAAATATCCACTAACAGGGCTGCTGCCAATGTAAACAGGCGCTTTCCAGAGAATCACAAGGGATGTATCCCTAACCTCACAAAATGTAAGATCGTAGGGAGGGCCTAAAGAAGATGGATCATAAATGGATGTCAACAAGAGAAATGAGAGAGAAAGTCAGTTCAGTTCACATTTAAAGGCAAACTTCACTCATTAGCACTTTTTAACGTATGCATAAAAATGCATACATTGGTGAAAATAACATGCCGGAATGTATTATATTAGGGTGAATTGCTTTGCAAAAATTTGTGTATCCACACTGGTTAGTTGATGTCTGTTTTTCACTCTTTGATGGTTTTTTTTTTGTTGGTTTTGTTTCTATTGCTGTAAACTGCTTTGACATATTCTTAATGATATAGTAGTATACAAATAATTTTATAAATAAATAAAATTACATACAAATGTGTCTATTGAGAGAAATTTGCACTAGCACGCTGCTGAAATTTCATGGGGACTTTAAAAAAAAAGAATCACAAATTAATGTGGAAATGTTGAGAACTGAAAATTGGAAGAAGAAAAATTCTCTTAGCAACAAGTTAAAAGAGCAGGCCTGGAAGGAATAGGAACAAAGCCCATTGCTTACTTCAACAATATTAAATTATGTCAGAATTGGATCCACAGTTCAGCCAAAATTCACAGATGGCAAAACTGGAGAGGCCATTTCATTGAATATTCTCTAGGGCGGAACCTGAAATTTCCTGACTGTTCAGGAGGAGCTGAAAAGAAGAGTATTTTCCAAACAGAAAACTCTTTTCTGAGAAATGTCAGTCCAGTCCTAATTACTACCTAGCAAACAGGTTCATCCCCTGTTTTCCTGTACAAGAGTGATACATTAGAATTCAAGAGCATAGATTGCTAAATGGAATTTAGTAGTTTCAATCTGAGGTAAGAGGCATTTCAATGGGAGATTCCATGTGTTCAAACAGTGTTTTGTGTGTGTGCGTGCATGCACAAATGCTTCCTTTAAATACAGTTTTAATTTATTACTGTTCTGATGTGCCAACCTGCTCCACTGAGTTTAGAACTAACTTTGTCACCGAATACAAATGATTTCATTAACACTTATATTGATTTTACTGTTTCCACATGAATAGCATGCACAAAATGGAAACTAGTATTCGCCACTGAAGTCCTTCAAGGCAGCAAGTAGTGTTTGAATTTCTGTTGCAAAGGGTTTGTATCAATCTGCTTGTGTTTTGTGAGGAAGTACTTTTCATGGTAATGGAACAACAACAAAAAGGCATGAAGTGGAAGGCTAGAGAAAAATTCAAGGAATGTAATGATATTTCCCTCGAATCCAGCTACAAGCAGGTGCCTTATTCATGTCTTTCTATGTTGAGAGGCTGAATCTTTACTTCATGATTTATTTTTCTATAGCTGTCATTGAGAGTTCCAGTGCAACACAGCTTACCACATTAATATTTATATACCCAAATATTAAAATACTCTCATATAAAAAGAACCGCAGCAGGTTTGTGCCACAATTTCCCAACGTAATTCAAACTACTTTATTCAAATAATGCAGGACAAGCCCATCATTTTCCTGCTTCTAGATGCGTCTATTAAAGACTAAGAGACTAGCCTGAAATTCTGCAAACATGTGCAGAGGCAATAATCCAAAGTGGAAGGTTATAGAAAGGACTCAAAGAAGTAAATAGTGATTCCCTTTTTCTCTCAGCGTGATTATAGTCACTTTCTTGAGATTGGAATCTATTTATGGTCAAAAGCTTGAGGCTGAAGACGTATTCCCTTCAAATGAAACAGACAAACAACATTACCTAGAAGCTTCTGTTTGCTTTGATTAATTAGAGAGCTGGGCAAGCTATCTGAAGCTCACCTTGGAAGAACTTGGAAAGTTTCCAGGAATGGAGATAGGAAAATTTGGGTCATTTTTTGAATACTTTTGTTGTTTTTGTTGCAAATGCAGAAACCCTTGGCAGAATGATCATTTTCCTGAGCACTTGGGCCCTGATGCTCTGTTAGCCCAAGTGTCAGAGGAATATAGATGGGGAGAGAAAGGAGACCTTGGAACGACTCCTTACGTGCCGCCATTGTTGCTGCTTCCCTCAATATTTGACAAATAAGGGAAGGAGTAATGGTGTTACAGTGGGTAAGAAGGCTTTTTTTTGGGGGGGTGAGGACTGACAGGGATAGTATGCAGGCATTTTTCCAAGTCCTCAGACTCACTTTGAGAAACAAACTGAGATCTTTTAACTGATCGATTTTTTAAAAAAGATTGCATATCATTTCTGAGTTCATCTAAAGAAAGATTAGGGGCACTCACCCACCAGTTTTTGAGCACACTTCTGACAATGTTCTCTCCACTGATGAACTAACCACAGTTGATTCACCAAATGGAAGGGGACATATGTGCCATCTCTAGGGGACCCTAGGTGCCAAGGCACCCATAAAAGTTTCACAGTGGGTGCCCAGCCGGGTGCCCTATGGTGTCGCATGTGTGATGTCACATAGCACCCCAAGGCCTGATGGGCCTCAACGCAGCCACTGGAGGCTCTGACGGGGCCCCTCACACCATGTGACGTCATGTGTGTGCCATGTTGGGCTGTGTGTTGCCATGTGATGCCACGCATGTGGCATACTAATAATAATAATAATAATAATTTATTATTTATACCCCGCCCATCTGGCTGGGTTTCCCCAGCCACTCTCGGCGGCTTCCAACAAAACACTAAAATACAATAACCTATTAAACATTAAAAGCTTCCCTAAACAGGGCTGCCTTTAGATTTCTTCTAAAAGTTTGGTAGTTATTTTTCTCTTTGACATCTGGTGGGAGGGCATTCCACAGGGCGGGTGCCACTACCGAGAAGGCCCTCTGCCTGGTTCCCTGTAACTTGGCTTCTCGCAGCGAGGGAACCACCAGAAGGCCCTGGGCGCTGGGCCTCAGTGTCCGGGCAGAATGATGGAGGTGGAGATGCTCCTTCAGGACCGAGGCGTGGTGTCACACCCACACACACACCAGGCACCCTCAATGTGGGGCAAAATCTGGCACGCCTGGAAGGGAATGGAGTCATGATTGGCTGTTAACAGCCCACAGAAGAAGAAGAGTTTGGATTTGATATCCCGCTTTATCACTACCCTAAGGAGTCTCAAAACAGCTAACAATCTCCTTTCCCTTCCTTCCTTCAGAACAAACACTCTGTGAGGTGAGTGGGGTTGAGAGACTTCAAAGAAGTGTGACTAGCCCAAGGTCACCCAGCAGCTGCATGTAGAGGAGCCGGAAATCGAACCCGGTTCACCAGATTACCAGTCCACCGCTCTTAACCACTACACCACACTGGCTCCCACAGGCCTTGTATTGCTTTCCCCTGATAAACTGTGAAAACCTTTTCTTATGACAAACTGGAGTACTGTGCTTAAAACTCAAACATATTAAATGACGACTGCCATTGTCAAGTGATAACGTTTGAACTGTCACTCATTTTCAAAAATGCATTCCCTTTATGAATGGCCAAACTACTTACCAGGTTCTGGCATTGTCCAGGCCTCACATTTGAAATGCTTGCTGGGTTCGGATGCCTGCCCTATGCCAGCGATATTTGCGGCAGCAATTTTGAATTCATAGTAGGCGTTTTCTGTCAAATCCTCTACCTTTGCAGAACAGTTGACATTAAAAACAAATTTAATGTGGGTAATATTCACATGACCTTCTTAATAGAAGTAAGACATTCAAGATCTTCTCATTTATTGGGAGTTAACTTCCGTAGTGCTTTAAGCTAAATAACCAAGTTAATTTAAAAAGAAAAAAATAGGGAGGAGAGCTCTTTAGCTGTTTAAATATGGACAGGTTCCATAAGAGAAGCAATGGCTGGTCTGTTTAAAATAAAATTTCTAATGGGAAACTGTCCTGTGGGACTTTTAATGGCTGTCTTTTTATAACATGAGATTTTGTTGGCAATAGATAACAGATGAAATAAGCTACTGTCCAGAATCATTCATCAATCAGCAACAAGTAACAGTAAGATGTAGCTAGAAATCAACCACAGCTCAAACATGCTGGTCAATTGTTCCATCCTGTCTTCTGACTTCCAGGAGAAACAAAGCACAAGGCTAGGCTTATCTATACATGGAAACCAACACTTGAAGTTTGTTTCTCCCAAACCAACATGAGCAATAAGTCATGAGATCTTAGCTCATGCTGGTAGTTGTTTGGAGTAAAACAGACTCTAGTTGGCATGTACCACTAAGGCAAGACTTGTGCTTATGTTTCTCCTGAAAGCAGGCAGGGTGAAGCGGAACAGAAGTGATTGACAAGCGTGCACCAGCACACTGCTTGTTCATGGTAAACCATGGTTTATTTCTGACTATGGCTTACTGTTACAGTGGTACCTCAGGTTAAGAACTTAATTCGTTCTGGAGGTCCATTCTTAACCTGAAACTGTTCTTAACCTGAGGTACCACTTTAGCTAATGGGGCCTCCCGCTGCCACCACACCGCCGCCATGCGATTTCTGTTCTCATCCTGAAGCAATGGTGGTCCTTGACTTAACCCAAGGTACTATTTCTGCGTTAGTGGAGTCTGTAACCTGAAGCTTATGTAACCTGAAGCGTCTGTAACCTGAAGTGTTTGTAACCCAAGGTACCATCGTCCTGTTCTGAACTTGTCTTTTCCTTTATGGCAGCATGAATAAACCACTATAGAAGCATTGTCTCAATGCAAGAGGGAGGGAAAACCCAGCCAGGTGGGTGGGGTAGAAATAATATTTTTAAAATAAATAATCATCAACATGATCATCATCATCATCATCTCATCCACTGCATGCAACCGCACAATGTGCCCATTCAGACAATATGTGCTAATGTTTCATCTCTTCCAGGCCATATTTTGGAATGGTTTCATCACAGCCAAAATTACATCTTAAAAATAAAGTGATATTAAGTCTAAATACCAAAATTTGAAAGCAATACTGACCGTATAAATCCTCTCTTTAATAAGAGAAGAGTTGACTTCATGCCAGTTGTGATGATGTAGCTCTCGTTTGTCGATGTAATAACCCAGAATATTTGACCCACCACTGAATCGTGGAAGCTTCCAGCCAATGGTCATTGAGTGGCCATCACAGTTGAGAAGTGTGAGACCATAAGGAAAGGAGGGGCAGGCTTAAAGAAATCAAGCGCATGAAATATTATAACAACGTCCAAATTGAATATGTCAAATAATACCAATTTGCTTCTTTTCTACCTATTAGTTGCGTTATAGTGAAATAATGGTTTCAGACTCAGCTAACAAATTTAAGAATATACATAATCCTATGCATGTCTACTCAGAAGCAAGTCTCATAGAGCTCAATGGGGTCTACCTTAAACACATTATAGGTAAAGAAAGGCTTAACTAAGGCATTATTTCCCATCATCCCTCAATAATACTCTTCCATGTTCCCTTGCGACAGCATTAACATAAAACAGCTAGGTTAATCATCTTCCTTATGTCCTAAAGACCCCAAAGATTAGATTGTTCAGAACCTGTTTTAAGTTCCTACCCTTCTTCTTGAGCAACTAAATTCCTTTAATGAGCCAAGCTATCAAGGGTTGTCCTATATTGCTGTGAAGAAGAAGAAGAGAAGAGTTTGGATTTGAGATCCCGCCTTTCACTCCCTTTAAGGAGTCTCAAAGCGGCTAACATTCTCCTTTCCCTTCCTCCCCCACAACAAACACTCTGTGAGGTGAGTGGGGCTGAGAGACTTCAAAGAAGTGTGACTAGCCCAAGGTCACCCAGCAGCTGCATGTGGAGGAGCGGAGACGCGAACCTGGTTCCCCAGATTACAAGACTACTGCTCTTAACCACTACACCACACTGACTCCCCACATCCTACTGGAATGTGCCATGCCATTCCTCACAGGGAAACTTCTGATAATGTGAAACAGTCCCATGCTATTGGGACACGAAGCAGTGTGCTACATGTTATACAGCACATGACAGAGTCACTGCAGGGAGATGGCTCACTGCTTGGATCAGGTAACACATATGCCAGCCCTGTGACACTTGTGAGTACAACAGAGTTCTCAGTGTGTTTTTGTTGCTGTTGCTGAATCTGGATCATTACAAAACATCACTTACTGAGGGCTGCTTGTACTGTTATAGGTTCAGACTCCTGAGAATTTTCACTCATTCCCACTGCATTTGCAGCCTTCACACGAAAGACGTATTTCTCTCCTGTTGCTAAGCCATGCACAGCAAATCTGAAAGAAATGGGGATGGAGACTGTTACAGGGATTGAATGGAAAGATGTATACGTGGACTATATTACATAATGTGAATTCCTGACCTATATTTGGATCTGATATCCCGCTTTATCACTACCCAAAGGAGCCTCAAAGCAGCTACCATTCTCCTTTCCTTTCCTCCCCCACAACAAACACTCTGTGAGGTGAGTGGGGCTGAGAGACTTCAGAGAAGTGTGAGTAGCCCAAGGTCACCCAGCAGCTGCATGTGGAGGAGCGGAGACGTGAACCCGGTTCACCAGATTACGAGTCTACCGCTCTTAACCACTACACCACACTGGCTCTCATCAAAAGTATGTTCTATGTGAGCAAATTTGACGCATTGTTGAATATAATTTCTGCAACATCTTCCTTCAAACGAGTGGGAAAGATGTACACATTTGATTCTAGCCCTCTTCATAGTTCCTGTGCCCTCAGAGGTTCAGGGGCCAGTGGACCAGGAGAGTGCATTCTCTGTGGCAGCCCTTAAATTGTGGAATTCCCATCCTCGCAGGATGCATTCATTCCAAAGTTTCCATCATATGCCAAAGACAGATCTCTTTGCTTTTGGCACTTGAGGTATTTATATTATAGGATCCACCTTATTCTTCTGATATTGTATTTCTATAGTCTGCCCTAGGGCCTAATGGTTAAAAGGAGGCAATAAATGCCGTTAAGTAACAGTAATTACAACAATAACCACTTGTATGGTGTATTCAGTGCTTTTCTTCTAGAAAAATGGTGTTTGAGTACTCCCCGAAAAAGCACTTATATTATTAAGCATCAAATTAATGGGGAAATGAAGAGTTTGGGGTCTAGAGAATAATTTGAAGGTAGCTGAAGCTAAGAAGCTCTGAACCTAGTCAATGTCCATCCAAAATTCATGTAAGGCTCTGAAGCTGTTTGACCAAAGGGCAGATTTTTTTAAAAAAAGGGAAAGAAAGGTAATAAATCAAACCATCACAATTCCCTTTACCTGTTATAGCCGATGGGCTTATGGTTACAAGGTTCCCAGTGATTCGATCCTGCCACAGAACAGTCAATGTAGTAGCCAAACAGGTCTTCTTCATGTTTTGGCTTGTCCCACTGGACAACAACAGAGGTTTTTGTGTTTCTTGTTGCCACGATACGTCCCGGAGCAGAAGGAACAACTGTGCCACAAGAAGAGAAGGTTTTGTTTGTAACTATTTGCATATCAACATATAGCCAGCTTACCCGCCAGCTCTTGGTACACCAACAAATAACTACTTAACACACAATATCCCAGTTGCTGAACCAGCACAATACCAATGCAATAGAGCCCAAAGCTAAGCACTTTTCAGTCCTAGCAATTTTAATGGGAAAGTGTGATGATGCCAATGTCTGGAAATAATGCGTTCAAGATACCCTCTCAGCTTATAATGCCTAGATGTGTTCCAAAGAGAGATTCTTTGTCCTAAAATTTGTAGTGTTATTGGAATTCAAAATGAGACTGGATGCTTACAGACTCTCTATTTTGGATGGGATTCAATCACATAACAGGAAATTCAGGCTGCACGATTAAAGAAGATCTGGTGCTCTTTCAAAACAAACCTGCTTCCCCCAAATGTTAGACTTTTTGCAGTAAGGAAAGTGATGGGGAAATGCACTGAATAGTGTGGGGTAGCACTTGCTTGACAAACTGTGGTCTAATTTCCTACAAAAAAGAATCAGGATGAATGTTCATTAAGTAGCCTGTGTAGTCTAATCTCTCCATGAGCAAATTAGGATAAATGCTCAATAAACAGGTTGTCTGGAAGTGACCTATGTTGTGTTTACATGCTAATTTTGTGCCTATGCAGTCTTTGCTAATCAGAGTGGGTGATCAAACCCAGCAGCCACTGTTGACAAATGCTCATAAGTTGATTACTATAAACCCCTAACCCCAATGGAATTATCTTTGATTGCTGTACTTCACTAGAACTTTTTAAAATGGGAAACTCATTTGCAGAAGAACATCTTGGCTCCTGAGCAATCAATTGGCCCAGGAACTTCCAAGATCAAAAAAGCCAGGGACGTCTCAAAGGCATACAGCATGTAAATGTGACCTTTAAAGTTATTCATGGGGAAAGGTATTTACAGAAATAAGCAAAATCTCAAAACAGGATGTACAAGGTAATCCATACCTAGGTTTATTAACAAACTTCAAAGATACCCAACTTAAAT
Source organism: Podarcis filfolensis (assembly GCF_964270895.1). NCBI lineage: Eukaryota > Metazoa > Chordata > Lepidosauria > Squamata > Lacertidae > Podarcis > Podarcis filfolensis. Next base: position 25,113,814 of record NC_139606.1, read on the forward strand.
TATGACACAAGGAACTTATTACTTTTCTTTTCGTTGTGGCACAATTGCTTGTAACAAAATGGGAAATGACTTGATCCCCTACACATCACACGATGGAAACAGAATATATGGACAATTGCTTTATCTGAGAAACTAAGAGAGTGGACGTGGGTGGTGCTGTGGGTTAAACCACAGAGCCTAGGGCTTGCCGATTAGAAGGTCGGCAGCTCGAATCCCCATGACGGGGTGAGCTCCCGTTGCTCGGTCCCAGCTCCTGCCAACCTAGCAGTTCAAAAGCATGAAGTGCAAGTAGATAAATAGGTACCGCTCCAGCAGGAAAGTAAACGACATTTCCGTGGACTGCTCTGGTTCGCCAGAAGCGGCTTAGTCATGTTGGCCACATGACCCAGAAGCTGTACACCAGCTCCCTCGGCCAATATAGCGAGATGAGCGCCACAACCCCAGAGTCATCCACTACTGGACCTAATGGTCAGGGGTCCCTTTACCTTTACCTTTAACTAAGAGAGTACATGCACAGGATGATGTATGTTGGCACACACCAACTAGGCATATATATTTACTGGGAAATGTGAAACATTTGTCTACTGTTTTGAGTGTGAAGGGAAGATGGCTCTGCTTCTACATAGGGAAGACTGAGAGGAAAGGAGCTGCACCATGGCAACAGGTCGCTCCTCCTGAGTAGTAGCTCCCATCAATCTGGTGCCAATCTACTGTCTCAACCATCACTGAAGCTGCCTTCGCTTGACCCACAGAACCTAAGGCGCATTGTGAGAATGTGTTTCCATCCCATAAAGGCTGTGTTGGATGCAAAATTTAGGAATTTTCTCATGTTTATGCATTTGTTATTTTTTATATCAGGCACTTCCTGCAATCAGGAACACAAGATAGCTAACACTGGCTAAATAAAACAAAGATTCAATAAGAAAACCATAGTTAAAACCACAACGTCATACTGTTGTCCTGACTTGGTTGAAAATAGAGATAAGCAGCATTCACTCATTGTAAATCATGTGCTTATTTCTTTTCCCTTGAAACTTTAACTGGGCTTAACTGTAGCTGAATCCTGCCCCGCTAGCATTACAACAATTTTACTCTAGTTTGGTAGACAGAAACACCGATACAAATATACAAATGCTAAACAGCAATGCTGATTAAATTGTCATATAACTCCTCTTAAAAAGGTAGGAAGGTGAGATAGACATATCTCTCTGTGTGTGTGTGTGTGTGTGTGTGTGTGTGTGTGTGCGCGTGTGTTACTATAAGAGAGAAGTCAGACCTCAATTTCTATGTCTTATCAGAAGAATATAATTTGAAGAGCTCTAGTTGCTAGGCAATATCCGGTCCATGGGCATGACTATGGATTTTGGTTGGGAGAATGATGAGTTGCCTCACAGACTCACAATCACCTTTTAAATTTTGCCATATACATGCTATGCACATTCTTGAACTTGCTAGCAGAACATTCTACTTTTCAGCGCCAACAACACCCCAATATCACTTTTTGTTAACGTTTTAAAACCGACTTACCAATGGACTCTTGTGCTTGAATAGGAGGTGTTATTTCTGAAGGATCACTGATCCCATGCTTGTTTGCTGACAAAACTCGGAAAACATACGATTTCCCTTCAGCAAGGTCAAACACTGCATAGCGGGGAGATCTCACAGCCACTTGAGCGTTGACCCTCTGCCAGCTTCCACTGCCAACCACAGACTATTCGAAAATAAATAAATGAGTGTGATTATCACTACTTTGTAAAGGTTGTAGAAAAAGGTCCTTGAAATGCTTAGATCACTAAACCGTCAGCACAAATCCTTATTGTTTCCAGATAGTCAGCTGCCAACTATCCCGTTTGTTATCTGTCTAATACGGGATCACTAAGCATGGATTCATGCCAAATAGAATGTAACGTGAGCCTTTTCTTTTACCTTGCAGGAGCTTGTCTGTTTGAAGTCTGTCATCAATAAGGGAATTATAAAAGCAGAGAGATTTTGTTTGCGTGTGCATGCATGTGTGTGTATGTGTGAATAATAATAATCATCTTAAAACAGCTGCTCCTCAAACAGGATTATTGTTTCCCAGAGTCTGGAAATTGTTTGCAGCAATCCGAGAATGAACTACTTTGTGAGCATTGCTCAGTCCTGATAACAGTGGTATTGCTACTGTTTTACTGTCCTTGTGATTATTAAGAATTAAGTAGGTTTATGCACATCCCTTGAAGTAAGCCCCACTAAACTCAATAGAGATTACTTCTGAGTAAATATATATATAAAAGCTTCCGTTGCTAGTCACCTGAACTGGTTTTTTCCTATTGCACTCCGCATTGTGCCATAAGGGGATCCTCTTTTCTCCTGAGTATGTTCACTGAAAAAAGGGACGCGGGTGGCGCTGGGGTTAAATCACAGAGCCTAGGACTTGCCAATCAGAATAATAATAATAATAATAATAATAATAATAATAATAATAATAATTTATTATTTGTACCCCGCCCATCTGGCTGGGTTTCCCCAGCCACTCTGGGCGGCTTCCATAGAAACCAAAAATACACTAAAATGTCACACATTAAAAACTTCCCTGAACAGGGCTGCCTTATGATGTCTTCTGAATGTCAGGTAGTTATTTATCGCTTTGACATCTGATGGGAGGGCATTCCACAGGGCAGGCGCCACTACCGAGAAGGCCCTCTGCCTGGTTCCCTGTAGCTTTGCTTCTCGCAATGAGGGAACCGCCAGAAGGCCCTCGGCGCTGGACCTCAGCGTCCGGGCAGAACAATGGGGGTGATGAGGCTCCTTCAGGTATACTGGTCCGAGGCCATTTAGGGCTTTAAAGGTCAACACCAGCACTTTGAATTTGAAATCAGAAGGTCGGCAGTTCAAATCCCCGCAACGGGGTGAGCTCCCGTTGCTCGGTCCCTGCTCCTGCCAACCTAGCAGTTCGAAAGCACGTCAAAGTGCAAGTAGATAAATAGGTACCGCTCTGGCGGGAAGGTAAACAGCGTTTCTGTGTGCTGCTCTGGTTCGCCAGAAGCGGCTTAGTCATGCTGGCCTCATGACCTGGAAGCTGTACGCCGGCTCCCTTGGCCAATAAAGCGAGATGAGCGCTGCAACCCCAGAGTCGGTCACAACTGGATCTAATGGTCAGGGGTCCCTTTATCTTTACCTTTATGTTCAATGAAAATAGGAAAGCAGGCACCAAACCTTGCCAAGAAAAGGAATTGGCGAATTTTCCTTTGGGAAGCAGAAACACTCAGGGCAAGTGGTTAGTCAAGGCACTTCCATCCTCACAAACTCTTTCTAACAGGAAGGCAAAGCTTTCACGGTTTCTCAGTGGTACATCAAATATAACTCTCACTTGTTCTCAATCTAGACCAGGCCAACCAAGCCCTGAAAAAGCACTTTATTTTGAATGCATTGTGTTTTTCTGTTGGCCACGATAAAAAAAAATCAAAGTAACAAAACATTATATTTTTCTGGTCTTTTTCATCTTCCTCCTGCCTAGACTGGTTCGCTAATTCTATTGTTTTGCTTGCTGAAACCGGGGAAACTATCTGAAACGAAAGGGTATGTGGCCATGAAATGCCTTACAGCTGAATGCAACTATACGGCACAGTACCTTCTCAATGAAATATGATAATGGCTCTTTGCCACGGGGAACAGGTGGATCCCAGCTGAGTACGACGTATGTTTTGCTGGTTTCTGAAGCGTGTACGTTGGTGGGAGGTCCTGGAATCTTAACATCGCCTAGAGGAGCAATAAACTCAGTAAGTGTTAAATGCCAGATTAACCTCCCAGGTCAGCGCTTATTTGAGAGCTTGTCTTCCTGAACTCCCTCGCTAGAGTGCATTGCTTGGCTATTAAGGGCTATAGTATCAGCTTTACAGTTTATTAAAGTTGCTTCATTTCTATTTTAAGACATCCAAGCAAGCCAATTAAAAGGGAAGGATTGATTTTTCACAGGCAGTGTTAAAAAAAACCACAAAAATCTGAAGAGGGAACAAAAAAAAAATCCATGTGTATTCGTCTCACAATATCTTTGTTCTACTTTGATCACGTTTGAATCACTTTAATCTGCTGTACTAAATGGCTTGATAAAGTCTTCATGCTTTATGCAGATGTGAGACAGAGCTGATCAAAGACAGGAGCCCAAAAGCTTCCGCCCCTGAAAAATGAGCAAGGAGGAAAATTCGCATGAAAGATCACAGCAATTAAGTATAAAACAGTACAGGTAAAGCACAGAGTAACGGAATAAATATCTCTTCTACACCAGGAATGTTAACGAGAACCAATGACACATACAGCATAGGAATGGAGAAATGAGTCTCCAATCACCTTCGCCCTCAAATTCCCAACAAGCAACAATCTAAGACTTCCTAATTTGGGAAAACTGAGAGATGACAGAGATCAGAGTGACTGCCCACACTGCCTTAGTTTGCCCAATCCATGCTTGTAACTCAGCAAAAGTGTCTGATATTGTTCCCACCTCATTCCCTATCTTGTCCTGAAGGGTGCAACTAGAATTTAGGCAAGATGACTGAATGCTGTCAAAAATAGTAAACCCTTCCTCATCTTTCTCTTGCAATGCCTAGTAAGAAAAGGGTAAGATGCAACGTCATCACATTTCCTGTTTCCATGCCTCTGCATGCACAGAAATGGAGGTGGGGAAAATGGACTTAGGGTGCATTGCATATTTTGAATTTCCAAAATATAGGGTCATGGGCAGCAGAGGGAATCAACACCCAGATGGAATGCTCAAAGGATAAACACGCAAGGCTGTTTGTCCATTTCTACTGCATTTGCCCCTTTGTTTTTCTGGGCAAAGATATCACACCCCTCATTGTGACCATATCAATCAATCTTTATTACGGTCCGGAGACCCAGCAAATCATTACAAAGCAATGCACAATTCAGACAGCCTACCTCCAGGTTAAATAAGCATTTTGTTCAGACTTAAAGATAGGAATCATTGGTTCTTGCAACCACCGATAAAAACTTCGCCAGTGCTAATGTTCTAACGTTTGTCCGGTCTTCCAATAGGAACCTGACATAGTGAGCCTCTGATTTTCCCGGGAAAGGTACCAGCAAGGGCAATATCAGTTCAGCCCTGGCTTGCTCATATTTCACACAGTGCAGCAAAATATGTTTTATAGAATCGATGTCTTGAGCACACGAACAAAGCATTGTGACATAGCTCCCGCTTCCTTTTGGAATCCAACCCCTGAGACATCCAACAGGAAGAAAGACTCCACCACACAGAGAGAAGACTTCTAGAGTGACTCCTATTAAAAATTGTAAGACACACAGGCCATGGTTTCCTTTGAGTGCATGAAGGTGCTCTGACCTTTAGCATCCCTGTTATGAAAACCCTGCTTCAGTTTAGAACAGTCATGCCAATGAGAACTGCAATGGTTCAGTCCCAGACTTTTTCTATGCCTGTAGGCTCCACAGTCAAAGAAGCAGAAAGGAGTTGGTATCTTTGGACACTTGCAGAATTCAAGATTTGCAAAATCCAGTATAAACTGGCCTGATCTGTATCTCCCAGTTTAGTGTGATCATAATATAGGTATACACTGGATTTTACAGTTCTCTGAATATTGCAAAATTTCAGCTCAAAAAAAATATGTTGGGATAAAATATATTTAGATATGTGCATTTTGAGAGAAAACGTGTTCAAAAACATGTTTATATATGTATGTATGTAATTATGCAGTTTTAAAAAAAGAAATCACACAAATTAATGTGGAAATAGAAGTGAATACATATGGAAGTGAAATGGGCTACAGTCACTAGAGGTTCCCTAGTATTTGAGAATTGCTACTAGAAACATGCCCCTGAAAGAAGGATCCCCTCCACAAAAATTCATGAAAACCCCTATTTCTAGCCCCTTGGATTCCCCCCCCCCTTGTCTATCAGTGCTGCTACCCACATTTATGTGATTGGTTTTATGGACTAGAAATAAACTGGTCCATCTTTCCATACATCTGCTCTGTGAAGGCATACTGACACCGATTCGACAGACTTAAACTATTCTAACAGCCTGGAATTATAGTTCAGGTGGGGCGGGGGAAATGAATACTTAGCACCACCACAAACTTTAGTTCCCAGGATCCTTTGAAGGCAACCATGATAGTGGAAGTGGTGTCACAGATGTAGCCTGATAGTGCAGCAATTGCTTACGTACACAGGGCAACAGCAACCTACTTCCTTCAATATTCAGAGCTGCAGTG
>NC_139606.1:25120234-25347962 GCF_964270895.1 Podarcis filfolensis
CACCCCATAGTCGCCTTTGACTGGACTTAAACCGTCCAGGGGTCCTTTACCTTACCTTGTTGTTTTTAAAAAAGATGAAAGTAATGATCTGACTAGGAAAATATCTTAACCTCTCTTAAAAATAGGAGACTTTGGGGTCATCCAATCAAATTAATAATTCAGAAGAAAATGAAAAATTAAGTACTTTAAAGAAACATCATGTTGTTTTATGGATTTTTGTGGTAGTGTTGCTGTTAGATGTCTTTTTGAAAAAAGCTTAGGGGGGAGAAAATGGAAGATAATTTCTATCAGATTACAAGCCATAATAGCTAAGAACAGAATCCCCATGTTATATATTATCATCATCATATTGGAATCACATATTATTATCAGATTTTGGGAGGACAAGCAACACGAAATGCCTGTCTTCAGCATGGATGGTTTGTTAGTCTACCATAGACATTGGGTTACCTACTGTTAGAAATAGATGGCTACTTTGCCTGATTTAGGCAATTCTTGTGTACTCAGGTTTGAACTCAAGAGCACCTCCTTAGATAGCTTACATAAATTGCAAGATGAAGTTGAATTAGATGTTGCAAAAATCATTTTTATAAGGACCTCAGCTTTGTCTAACTGATGAAAGCAATCACTGTAAAAGGGATTGAAGCTAGCAATTTATAACAGAGGTAAAGTTCTTCAAAATTAAACATGTCCTGTTAGTTATTGCTTTGTTATAAGTTAAATAGAAACAAAACAGAACAAAAGCTGTTTTAAGAACCCCAGACGAATGAAAATCACTCCTTGCTGTCTGGGCAAGAGTTAAGCATCATCCATAGAGGAATCTACAAATGATACCAGATTAGTTATATTTTTACTTGAAATAATCAAGAGGAGTTTCAAAGGCTTTCAAATATGCAGAGGGAAGAGGCAGGAGAAAGAGCTTACTGGCTGTAGAAAACTATTCTGATGTACGGGTTGAGTACTATATCTGAAAAATCAATTTTGAATGTTGAAATAATACAAATAAAAGGAACCCATTTGGATCATAGAGTGCACCTTTTAATTCTGACAGCAAGAAAGCCAAGCATATCAAGGTTGGTGCTCTCTTGCGTTATCGTTAGCTAGTGAAGATAATAGGGGGAACAGACCTCTCCACTCCCCCATAAAAAAATCTCCTTCTGCTTAAAAAAAAAATCCTTTCAAATATTAAGTTACAATGCAATTCTCAACATTTTTATACAAACAGAAGTCCCACTGGAATCAGTGGGACATACCTCTTAGTAAATATGTGTAAGGTTGCAGCTTGAATAAATGCTGAAGAGTTCTTTCGTTCGCATGTTACTTACTTTGCAATCTTTCCAAGTCAACTGGGTCAAGAGCTGCCACTGCTTCAGAGATTCTAGATGGCCTGCTGATGCCAGCCTGGTTGACTGCCCTCACACGGAATGTGTAGGAACGCCCTTCAAACAGCCCAGTCACTGGATATTTGCAGATTTTAACAGGAGCATCATTGCATTGAACCCAGTTTTCAGTACCCACTTCACATCTGGGTTTTGGAAAGGGACAAAAAGACAAGGGGAATAAAAAGCTTTCCAACGTTTCGTAACAGCCAACTAATGCCGAAGACGAGATACTTATCCGTGACAAGGATCCCACACTGCTCCAGGAACATGTAACAAAGTGGAATGGCAAAACCATGCATAAAATTCCTCTTATGTGGTTTATTAGGGTTGTTGAAGACATGTATGTTATTTCTTGCCATACACATCCATGCTGAATGTGGAGTCTGGTCAGTGACTTTAGAAACATTGGGTGGCAAAGCAGGGTTCTGCTGTAAGTTAAGGTACTAATGGAGTGTAGTAGTAAAATACTTATAGGAGTCCATGGAGCTGACACACATTCAGATGTGGTTTATCATAGCATTGTAGAGTTAGAAGAGACCACATGGGTCAACTAGTCCAATGAAGGAATTTTTTGCCCAAGGTGGCGCTTGAACTAACACCCTAAGATTAAGCGTTTCATGCTGAGCTTTCCCAGATGGCTATCCCATGTATCTGCTTGTGTGACCCAGCTCAAATAAGGCTGGAACTGAGGCTGGAGACTTGGTGACAAAATCATAAACCCCACACAGAAACAGGAGCAATAAAAGAGACCCGAATGATACTGCTCTTAATTCACCATAGCAAGTAAAAAACCAGTGTTAGACTCCTTAATCATTGTTTATGGGTTTGATGTACAAAAGAAACAGCAACCCCACCAGACATATACCTGTCCACAAAATAGCCAATAACTGGAGCTTCATGGGTTGTATTGGGTGGTTTCCAAGTAACAATAACATAATCTCTGTTGGCATCATAACATTTCACATCCATTGGTGCTCCTGGTGCCCCCATTACCAGGGCATCAGCATCTGAAACCAAGCAAAAAATGTAGATTTAATGACATCTGAGCCATAATTCAGTTGATATTCTCAGCGGGTGCGTGTATATGAAACCCATGAGCAATGTTTCTGTTAGTTTGCTAATGTGGATATAAATTACCATATTTATGAAATGTGTTTGCGATATTTATGACTATGTTATACCTATTGCTTTGTTTCCTATTCTTGTGAATTGCTTTGAGCATTGTTTGGAAAATAAACTTGATGATCATGATTCTGGGTTTCAATTAAACTAAACCGGGGGGTGGGAGGCATAAATTTGGTGGCTTTAAAAAGAAGTTCAGCTCTAAACCTGAGGAACTGACGTTGCGACAACAAGCTATGTGTCATAAATCATTCGTGCAAAAAAGGAAGAAGTGGCATTTCATGCCATGATAGATCCAGCTGTATAAAGGGATTTTATATACAGGAAAATATGTCCCTCCAGAACATACATTGCGTGTGCATTAAGGAAAGAGTATGCAAAAAAGCAACATGACACTATGGTTCGGCCTTAAAGAATATCCAGTTTGCGTGACCAGGCCGCGACAGCCCCAGCCCCCAGGGATCATAAGGAAGGACTAAAGACTCTGACGTGTTATGGAATTAAAATTAGGCCACAACTTTATTAAACTTCCAGATGTAGACCTTGGCTTAGGCCTTGGGCATGTATCCCTCCCAGCCCCCCAGCCGGAGGAACTGGGGCTCCTCAGGGTAAATGGGATATGGGGGTGCACTGCGAGATGTATGTGTACGCAGGAAGCCCAGCCCATACCCCCGCACGCAGGGTAGTTCACTGACAACCTTTCGGTGTATGGCCAGTGACACCCATATATATATATAACCCCTTTTGAGAGGGGACCCTGGAATCACCGCTGCAGGGGAGTGAGTCACCACTTCACGCTCCCCCCCCATAGGGAAGGAAAGACTAAAGGATTCCACCCAAGGCCATAAACCACCAAAGTTGTGACAAACTGCTATGGGGAGGACAAAACCTGCCAATGCAGGAAAATTTCTTCCTGGTCCATCAACAGCAACCAGTCAAAGACCGTAGAAGCGCCCGCTAAACAGGAAGAAAAAGTTAACCTGCAAACAAGAAAACATTAAACTAAGGGAGGGGAGGGTGGGTGAATCTCCAGAGCCAACTGCCTGGCTACTGTTGGCTCCACCCCCTATATATAAATGGGTCTGGTCCCAGCTCCCAGCATTGAAACTTGACTACTGAGGCTGGGCATAAACCTCCAAATAAGAACACTGAGAGGCAGACCAGCCCCTGTTTGCCAGTAAGTTCCCTGGGAACTGTAACAATGTGCGCAATCCCACAAAGGACACCCACAATGTAAAGTGTGAGTGCTCATTCTGGATGTTATAGCTAATCTGTTGAAATACTGGCTCTTTGAGAATATTTTCCTCTCAAGATTGTTTTTTATCTTACCAATGTTGGGCTTCTTACCCAAAATGTGGATTGGCTGCCCTTTCATAACTGTCTTAATTTCAATAATGTTCACTTTTCTTTGGGAATTATTATTTTTAAAATGAAAATAAACATCTTCAACACCCACGTTGCCCTGAAGCCCCCTTAGTTCAGAGATTCGTTCATTGGGGAGCATGTATTAGAACAAGAATCTGTTGACCTCCAGATCTTGTTGGACTCCAACTCCCATCAGCCTCAGTACAGCCAGTGCCAAGGCATGATGGGAGTTGGAGTCTGGGGGCCCGAAGGTTCCATCTCCCTGTATCAGAGCTGGCCACTATGAACATTCAACTTTCACCTTCTGCCATCTTGTCTTCTCTGAGGTGGAATTTTCCATGTAAGTTTATGAGCAAAGAGTATACTGGAGAAACAAAATATGGCTCCAGTGAAGGGAAAAACAAGAACAAAAAACAGAGAGCTAGGAAGTTTTATGAGATGACATTGGTACTTGTTTCAGAGAGAGAAATGGTAATTTTTTGCCCCGCCCCCAACACCAAACGGCACAGAAGATGTGTATGTAAAAAAAAAAACAAAAAAAAAACCCACAGTATTTCTAAGGTTGGGAGTCAGAGTGAACTTCCTTGGAAGTAAATTCTACTGAAATTGTTTATACTTGCAAGAAAATAAGTTTATTATCAGAGCTATTCTGTCACAGAGTATAATGCAGCATAGCTCAACTGCTTATAGCAGAGGATTTCTCCCGAAGTATTTAACGAAATCTAAAATGCTACACATAACAGAAATGTGCTCATTTAAAATAAGGAATTTAAAATGGAGCCCCTTCCCCTATGGACTCATATAATCTTATTCTGACTTGCCAGGGGGAATTGTGAACGCAAATGTGAGGTCAAATGGTGACCTTCATTCTATCTTAATGTATTCCTCTCCTTTTCATTTACACATCTGATTTAGGCAACTCCTTTTTCTTTTCTCCCTCAGGCATTCCATGAATTGAATCGAATTCTCCTGTACATGCAAGCACCATGGTGTGGACATACAAGTGTTGCATCCATGTTCTTGCATGATAGTCAGCCACAACAAGCATAACCCCTGAAAGGGAGTGTCTCTAAGGGACATGTCTCCTAATTTCCCATGGTGATGACATCTGGCAAAGATAGACTGTTGCAGCCTACCTCCCCCCACTCCCAGTTCTGATGATCAGACATGCAGAACAATGCATAATCGTTCCATATACCAAAGAACACCTTGCCAACAAAGGTCCGTATAGTTAAAGCTCTGGTTTTCCCAGTAGTGATGTATGGAAGTGAGAGCTGGACCATAAAGAAGGCTGATTGCCAAAGAATTGATTCTTTGGAATTATGGTGCTGGAGGAGACTCTTGAGAGTCTCATGGACTGCAAGAAGATCAAACCTATCCATTCTGAAGGAAATCAGCCCTGAGTGCTCACTGGAAGGACAGATCTTGAAGCTGAGGCTCCAGTACTTTGGCCACCTCATGAGAAGAGAAGACTCCCTGGAAAAGACCCTGATGTTGGGAAAGATGGAGGGCACAAGGAGAAGGGGACGACAGAGGACGAGATGGTTGGATAGTGTTCCCGAAGCTACCAGCATGAGTTTGACTAAACTGCGGGAGGCAGTGGAAGACAGGAGTGCCTGGTGTGCTCTGGTCCATGGGGTAACAAAGAGTCGGAAACGACTAAATGACTAAACAACAACAACGACAACAATACCGAAGAATATCATACCTCTCACAAACAGAAATGCACTGTATTCACTCACTCCTCCTTTCGAAACTAAACGCAACGTATATAAGCCTTCGTCATCCTTGTTCAGGTGGGTAAAGGACAGTGCTGCCCGGCCATCTCCAAAGAATGTTTTCGTCCACTTGGAATCTTTCACGAGCACATCTGGAACAGATTTGCACATATCATCAGGTTAGCAGTGACTGAATGACCCTGATCCTATTCTGACCTACGCTGAATCATTGAGACAGTCATTTTAGGGCAAACGTATTCAGGAGAAACTTTACAGCGTATCTTTTAAAGTTCTATCTTTAAAGAACCAAACTGTCAACCTTCAGATTCATGCCACCTCCAATTATATAAAGATATGTGTATTCTATTTTTGCACTACTTGAGACTGTCCCTCAGAGACCTGGTGACGAGATGTCTCAACGCTGCCATTTTAAACAAATCAGCTCACCTGGACCACATTCCCCCCCCCCCCCCAAAAAAAAGAAAAACCACAAACCCTTTTGAAGCAATGTCATGAAAACATAATCTAGAGAACGATCCAGTCAAAGTTAAGTATTTTAAGACCTATTGATTTCAACAGCAGCAAGTTAAGCACAGGCTTTGCTCTCCCACATAAATCAATGGGATTTAAATATGCTTAACTTTGGCTGGATTGCACACACCTAATCAAGAGTTATCACTCTGTGTATGCACTTTTGATCCTTTTAAATAAACTTCTCTATCCAAGGCATGTGTCAGATTAAATTGGATGGGGGGGGGGGAATGACTTAAGGCCAGATTTCAGTTTAATCTGAAGTCTGCTATAAATACACACTTAATTTAAAATCTTGTGGGCATTCCTGCTGAGCAGTGAATCAAATTAAGTTTGAATTTCTCACAGGTGAGAGGTTGTGACTCAAAATTAATGTAAATTAATCAGTATGACTAGTGCAATTGATGCAATGAAATGTGTAGAATATTTTATCATGGCTAAAGAAGATCCCACAGATTCCATTTCTTACCTCTTACCTTAATAATTGATTTGGCTATTTTTAGGGCAAGGGGAACTGTTCTATACAGATATAGTCTAATCAATAAGGTCTTGTTAAAATGAGCACTTAAGTTCAGATCTCTGCACGAGTTGTGTCTGGAAATACACAGACAACTTTCAAAAGTCATAATATTTTAGACTGTGCAATTAAGTGTGCAATTAACTGTGCAATTAAAACCTATGCAATTAAGTGATTGTAATGACATTTGTGCCTTGTGCTGGGGCCAGAAGGTGGTGTTGGAGAACTCCCACAGAGTAATGTTGGGAAACTAAACTTTCATACCAAGGCCACATTGAGTGTCCTAATTGAGGACTTCATGGCCTCCGTGACAACCAGTGGCCATCTCAATATATCATTGGCTGAAAGCATGTTGTAGGTCATATCCTGGATGCATACCCTCCAACATTTCTCCAATGAAAATAGGGATGTCCTATTTCATTATTATTATTATTATTATTATTATTATTATTATTATTATTACATCCCACTCATCTGACTGGGTTGCCCCAGCCACTCTGGGCAGCTTCCAACATATACTGTATAAAAACCACAATGCCAATTTTACACCACAAAATCAGGACATGACATGAATTTTCCTGTTGTATGGCAAGCCTACTTTTGCCAAGTATTTTAAAATGGAAATCCTGTAATGTTAATCAGCAGCAGAAATCTGAAATGTGTCTCTGTACTTCCAGAATGTGTGAACCATAAACAGGATCTGACTTAACCGATTTTTATACATACTGCATTCCCCAGAGTTTAATAGCCAATAAATGCTTTAAACTATAGTAATTTGGAGCAAGCAGGAAATTCCCATGGGTCCAATTAGGGGAAGTAAACTGCAGAAGTCCACCTTATCCGTTCGTATAATTAATTCAGAAAAAAAAAGATGAGGAGGGAAAGATTTTAATACTGAGAAAAATGAAACAACTTCTACAAGGGAGTGAACGCAAACCCAGACTTATCTATGCTGAGTGTGCTAAAATCAGTACTTTTTAAAGAAAAATATTCATCAGTCCATTAGTAACGCTCTTACCCAAGAGGGCTTTTACCATTGGCTTTCTAGACTAATGCTATTAATTCAGAGTACACTGAAGATTTGCAGAAAGATAGCAGTCACTATCAACATGTCTAGTGCTCTTGAGAAATCTACCCAAGGACACCCACAGAGTACGCTTCTGACTGACATCACACAATACTATACCCCTTGAAAAATTCCCAGTTGCAGTGCCCCCTCCCCTGGCAGCGACTAAACTGAAGTGGGATAAAATAACTCAAGCAAACAACAATGTTGATTTTAAAATGCCACAACTTTAAGGCCGCAACCACCGCCCAACTGAGAAAAAGGTGAGCGGCCATTTAAGAGCAGCCACATATTTCACCTGAAGAAAGAAAAACATACCATCTCTGTACCACTCAGCCCGAGGTCGAAGGCGATTCAGCTCTGGTGTGATCAGCAGATCACACCTGAGGGTCAACGTTTCCCCTTCCACACCAAAGGTGACACCAAACCTCTCCAAGAACTGAACATCAAAATGGGAGAAGCAGATGTCCAGGGGCATGGGCACTGTAAGCAAAACAAGAATGAATCTAGTGTGAAGTACAGTAATATAGGGAGAAAAAACAAGATAGAGAGATGCATAACCCCAGCAAGACATTAAACATAGGACAGTTTAGACTTTCCCCCAGGAGTTGATCATTTGGTGAGCTTGTTTTGGTAAGGAGTTCCACAGACCAGGAGCACTGCTTGGAACAGGGTTTCCCAAACTTGGGTCTCCAACTGTTTTTGGACTACAACTCCTATCATCCCTAGCTAGCAGGACCAGTGGTCAGGGATGATGGGAAATGCAGTCCAAAAACAGCTGGAGACCCAAGTTTGGGAAACCTTGGCTTAGAAGGCTTAGAACCTTGGCTATAGCGTGTTCTCCTTAATGGAGAGCACATGTTGCGGTGGGAGCTAACAGGACACCCCACTGTTGCTGGACGGGTAAAATTGAGTTGGCCACCATTGTGATTGGGCTCCCCTTGTTGTGGGGGAGGTTTTGATGTTGCCATTTTCTGATTGACAGCTAGAAATGTTAAAACCCCTGCGCGCAGCATTGAGCTTCCTCTTTTCGCTGCACGCATCGGATTGCCCGCCAACCCTCCCTATATTTAGGGTTGTTTGGGTTCACCTTGCTATGCCTGTCATGGGGTCGTCTGCTTTTGGGGCAGGGGCCTGGTAGGAATTTTGTCCATTTGGCTGATTGGCTGGGGCCATTTGGTTTTTGCCTACTGCATAGCAAATAGTCACAACTTGTAATGTTGCGGTTAGGCATTGGTGTTAGGATTTGGTTGGTAGAGGGGCATGGATTGACTGTGCCTGCCCCTCTAATGCTGCTGCTGCAAGGGTATTCCATTAAAGGAATCCAGGGGCTTGCCATTTTTTTGTCCAAACCCCTGACAAGGGTCTAGGGCCACGCAAGAGCCCCTGGGAGCATTTGGGGAGAGGTGAGGGAAGGTCCCCTTCTCCATCGCTCTCCCCAAAATGTCCTCTGTTTCTGACTTTCGCGGTCATGCGAAATGTCAGTCTGTCCATGCGGGGTCAGATAGCCGTAACCAATGCCTAAGCAACCACTCGCATTTTTTGTATTTTAATAATGTTTTGGCCAAAATTGTGCCAAAAACCTTAAACTAAAATTATGTGTGAATTGTGTTTTATTTGGGGTTTGGATTTGGATTTGATATCCCGCTTTATCACTACCCGAAGGAGTCTCAAAGCGGCTAACATTCTCCTTTCCCTTCCTCCCCCACAGCAAACACTCTGTCAGGTGAGTGGGGCTGGGAGACTTCAGAGAAGTGTGACTAGCCCAAGGTCACCCAGCAGCTGCAAGTGGAGGAGCGGAGATGCGAACCCGGTTCACCAGATTACGAGACTACCGCTCTTAACCACTACACCACTTGGGGACCTCGACACGCAACAGCCCCAGCAGATGTTATCTGGCACGCACAAGAAGTCCACTCCTAACAGTGCAAAGAGCTCGTTGAGATTGAGGTGTTTCTTAGATATGCAGGCTCCAGGCTGTTCAGAGTTGTATAGGTTAAAACTGCCATCTTAAATTGTGCCCAATAGCAGACTTGAAGCAAAATTTATTATGATTCTGGGGAAATGTACTACGGAGACTCCTGACGCCCATACGACTACATCAAATTACTAAATGGACTTACAGGTAATAGGAAGAACTCCAGCAGGATAAGGCTCCTCATCACCTCTGAACCCTGAAAGAAAGGGACAAACAGTTCTGACACGAGCAACTTAAGCATCGCTGTGGGTATTTCTCTTTGGACTGTTTCTGTAGCTTACTTACTCCTCACGACGACAGCAGCACTGGTGGACGCCTGACCGTGCACATTTGTCGCCACGGCAGTGTAGGTAGCGGTGTCATCATAGTGAGCTCTAAAAAGGGTCAGAGGGAGAGATGCAAACAAGATCACAGTACTTACAAAACCATTTTACTAGACTGCCAGGGGTTGACAGAGGAGGGAGAGCTGGGTCAGCCCCTTTTCCACAGACACTTCCCGTTTCAACTCACCATGCAAAATGGGACGCACCACCCCTGTGCGTGTCTATCAGAGAAATAGAGTGGGGGTGGCCCTGCACACTTTTGGTATTAAATCCACGCAACGTGGGTTCCAGCACCTCCCACCACTGGCATATGGTCCCCAAAAGCTTTTCCACAAAGGGATGCAGCCCTCAGGTTGAAAAACAACCTCCTACCCCTGAAATACAGGTTCAGGTTCAAAACAGCAGCAAGAAGTCTGATATTGCTCATTTAGCAGAAACAAGAGTTTCTACTTCCACAGATGAAGTTGACCCAAGTAATGCCATAAAGTAAATGCCACTGGGCCCATCACCTCCTGGCAAATAGAAGGGGAAGAAATGGAAACAGTGAGAGATTTTACTTTCTTGGGCTCCATGATCACTGCAGATGGTGACAGCAGTCATGAAATTAAAAGACGCCTGCTCCTTGGGAGAAAGGCGATGGCAAACCTAGACAGCATCCTAAAAAGCAGAGACATCACCTTGCCAACAAAGGTCCGCATAGTTAAAGCCATGATTTTCCCAGTAGTGATGTATGGAAGTGAGAGCAGGACCATAAAGAAGGCTGATCGCCAAAGAATTGATGCTTTTGAATAATGGTGCTGGAGGAGACTCTTGAGAGTTCCATGGACTGCAAGAAGATCAAACATATCCATTCTTAAGGAAAGCAGCCCTGAGTGCTCACTGGAAGGACAGATCCTGAAGCTGAGGCTCCAATACTTTGGCCACCTCATGAGAAGACTCCCTGGAAAAGACCCTGATGGTGGGAAAGATGGAGGGCACAAGGAGAAGGGGATGACAGAGGACGAGATGGTTGGACAGTGTTCTCGAAGCTACCAGCATGAGTTTGACCAGTGGAGGCAGTGGAAGACAGGAGTGCCTGGTGTGCTCTGGTCCATGGGGTAACGAAGAGTCGGACATGACTAAACGACTAAACAACAACAACAATGCCATAAAGATGGGCAGAGAAGGAATCAAACTCTTTGGAACATGTTTTAAAATTGCACTTCCACTGAGTCTTCAGGTCCCAGGGTCCTGCAAGAAACGTTTTTTAAAAACTGCAATACTTTTGTGATGCACTTGAGAATATGTGCTTGGATGCTTCTGTGTAAAATCCAGGTATATCCTAACATGTTCACTAGGCAAATTTCCTCCTAAGTGACAGGAGACCACATTTTGAACATCTGTGCCTTTAAAGATGAAGTTTCAGATTTCCTCTGCAAAGATCATATTGAGATTAGATAGATATAGATAAGGAAAGGTGAAAAAAGAGGATATAACTATCGCTTTCACATTTGCTTCTGATTTGACAGACGATAACCGACACAGAGAGTTGGGATGCCCGGTTAGCTTTTGTGGTGTGAAGTGGACCTTTTCGCGAAAGCAACAATTTCACAGCCTTGCTTTGCATGAGGAGAAGGGAGAAGAGGGAATGAAGAGGAAAAATAAAGTGAAGATCTGCAATCAAAGCACTTCCTTTGGTCTATGACATCACTGAAAGGTGAAATGTTCACTACTTCATTTTGATAACTCGCTTATGAATGACAGTAAACTCTGGAATCACTTTACAGTAGTCATATCTAAGGGTTGTAGCTCCTCCTAGAGGCAGATCATTGCTCATGCATTGCAAAAACTAGAGGCGAATCGGGGGAATTTAATAGTCACAGAGACTTGAAAATTGTGTGTTATATTGCAAAAAGTGAATTATAGTCATTAGCAAAAAACAAACAAAAAGAAAAACAAGACTGTACTGTGGATGCAATGGATACTATTTATTTTATTATCCTACTTTTCTTTCTAAGGGAACTCAAAGCAGCTAATCTAAAATGAAATTTCTGCTCACTTCTGATAAATGTCTATGCCTTCAAATAATTTTTGAAAGGGCAAACTATACTCAGAATTGTTTCTGGACTTCTATAAAGTTGAAATGAACAGCCAAAATTCAGTACCTATAGATTGGATCAAAAGGTACCTGATAACAGTCTATTTCTGAAGAGTGAAGGGAAGCCTTTTTACTGTTGCTGTCACCACTAGATCCCTATCTTCATCATCACCACTAGATCCTTATCTATATTTTGCACACCTGTGGAAAATCTCTGTGGAAATAGCAACAGCCTTGCTAATAAAGGAAACACAGATCATGCACTGACTGTACCTAGACAATAACAAGGCTGTTGATGCTGTCTTCGCATGACAAATAGTAAAGAAATGTGAGTTATCTTTTATGAGCACAACTTTGTTGGGAAAATATTTACTGACAGTTCCTATTTGGGCATTAGCACTTTGCCTGAGAGGTTAGCAAATGGAAGGGAAGGTGAATTGTACCCAGGTTCGATGAGGCCCTAAGCTACTGAAGGTAATGGGGCCCTTTATATTTCCAGCTGTCCTTTGTCAACAACAAACTGTCATTGTTTTTTGTGTTGAATATATGCTATATGCGGCGCCCATTACTTACATCATAGCAGCCCACACAACACTGTTACTGTACGTAGGTTTTGTTTTATTTTATTTGTTTTTTATCTTATATTTTAGAAATGTACATCCAGTTTTTCCCCTTTAATTTTTTTGGGGGGGGCCAAGAGAGTGGGGCCCTAAGCTATAGCTTGTTTAGCTTATACGTAAATCTGGCACTGATTGTACCCTCGTATCCATTTGCCTGGTCCTCAAACATGAGGCCTCCTCCCAAAAAAGAGCAAAGGAGCACGACCCCTCCCCATCTGATCTCTACATTGCCAATGATCCTGAGGAACCAATGAATTGGGACCTCCCTCCACCAGGATTAGAGGACCCCACACCAGCTGTCTGGGTTCCTGGCCAGCTCCCTCCTGGCCATCTCCCCAGGCGGGTTCATGTGGGTGGCAGCAGTTCATGAGGAACTGGGGTCTTAAGCAGTCAATGAAGGTATTGCCACAGTAGATGATACAGCAGAAACCACAGAATAATATGCAGGGGAGATCTGAAATCGATTAATTTTATGAATTCAAAGGTAGAGGATATGAAATCATACTTCAGGAATGGGGAACTTATAGCCTCCATAGTGTATTGGACTATAACTCCCATCATCCATGATGGTCATTCTAGTTGGAGCTGATGGGAACTCCACAACAACCAAGCCTCATCTTACTGTTAGGCAGAGTGATATTGCCACTGCTGGTCTGTGGCTTGGAGTGTCATGAAAGGGCAGTAAACGACTAGTTATTTAATTTTTTTGGTTGTATTTTGATTCCCAGGGAATAAGAGTTGTCCTTACGAGATGTTTTGCCTCAGGTACCAAAATAATTTGACCAGCTTTTGGTACTACATATACTGAGTACACTTGGTACTGGGCACCATTTGCTCTTTTGCCTCAGGCAGAAGAAAAATCTTGCACGGTCACAGGTTCTTCATACCTGGATAAATGCTACACATAAGTGAAATCTCACATATGGTGCACAATTTAATAAATTGGGATCTCAGCTGCTGGTTTCAATAGGAAGTAGAAACACTGACCAATTGAAAAGCAGTGAATGGGAAAGAGAAGCCATTTTGTTTTGCTGCTTGTTCCAGGAAAAGGAATATGAAAGGCCACAGTATATGAAAATAAACGCTGCAACACCTGGCTGTTGAAACAAACACACACACAGACAACCACACAGAGTGAGCTGATGGATCCAAAATGTGGGGGGGGGGCGACGGGACTAGATTATGGTGCAGATGTCAGAGTCCTCTGAGACAGGCAAATGGACAGATGGAAGAGTGTCCAATTGCAACTTTTAAAAAAAATGGTAGGGTGATGCCACATCTTTGGCTCTTCAAGAATTTTTCCACTGGAGCCAAGGAGCACCCAGTATATTCATAGGAATAAATGTCACACTTGCATCAGAAGGAAAAGTTCTCTGCATAAGCTTCAGAGAACCACTAAGATGACAGCCAAGAAATTCCTAAGCTGCTTGAAGTGGCCAAGTATCGGATGACTAGAAGCTCAGCATATTGGCATGAACAGCTGAGAAGAATACTGAAATAGGCGGAGAATCTTAGCTGTTCTATAGCTCCACCACCACCCAAAAATGACACTAGAGATGTCTGCAACTTTCCAGGATATATCTTCAAATTTTAATAAGACTTCACCTCCTCTGGACTACTTTGCAAAAAATGTAAACAGATTCAAGATCAGTTCATGAATCGCCTTCATAACTATGGTCTTCATTCACTAATTATGTGGGGTTGTTATTTTCCCCAAAAAATCCCAAAAGTTTTAAATCAGGCATGGCCAAACTTGGCCCTCCAGATGTTTTGGAACTACAATTCCCATCATCCCTGACCACTAGTCCTGTTAGCTAGGGATGATGGGAGTTTTAGTCCCAAAACATCTGGAAATCCATGATCAGTTTTTCTTTTCTTTTTTGTCCAGGACAAGAATGATAGACAGTAAGCTTCACCTGAATGCAAATGCCTGGCTTTCTGAAAGATGGAGTGGGTTAAACTGTGGAATAAAATTTGTGGCTGGACATCATAATTCAAGAGTATACATGAATACTAGTGAGTACAAACTGCATTGTGCAAAGCACAGATACACACCTTGATGGAACACTAAAAAATTCATTCTCCTTCCATTCCAAAGATTGTTAATGAATATCAAGAGGGAACGCCCAAAGCACTCCATTCAGCTTTTTCTGATCTCGGGCTTATTTTTCTTGGCTGTCACCAAATATTCCCCCTTTCTGTAATATGGGGATTATAAGGGCTGATGTCCAAATTACTACATCGCAAAAGACTTGGGAAGGGGCATTAAATATCAGCTGTAGAAGAAGTTGCTGTAGGTGCCTTTCTGGGTGCAACAGTATGACTCTGTTAATTAATTCAATTAATTACGTACCATAATCTGCAATAAGCAGCAGTCTGGAGTGATATTTAAGAGTTTTATTCTAGAAATGGGGATGCCCAGATTCAGATGCCCCTTTGGCAATGAAGGTCACTGAATGAACCAGTCACACTCTGAGCCTAACCAGCTTCAAGGGGTTGTTGTGAGGATAAAAATGGAGAAGAAGAACATTGTACAGCACCTTGAGCTCACTGGAGAAAAGGAGGGGCAAGTAAATGAATGTAAAAAAGAAAAAAGAAACATATGCGCATAGTTAATGATGTATTACTAATATGTGGTGGACACATAATTCAACGAATATTTAGTTAAATATGTTAAGTTAAATTAATGGGGGGGGGGCTTGCAAATACCGGATAGGCTTAGGATTTATATATGTAGTTTGTGATGATTCAATATGTTGAATACTGAATTGGTTAGAAAGAAAGACGTTAAGGATTAAGTAAATTTTATAAGAATACTGAATTGGAAAACCGTTAAAATGATATCCATTGAAACCCAACCATGGGGATATGAGGAAGTCACTTAACAATGTTAATTAGATTAAGGCTCAAAAAGGTTATGATTTATGATTGTTTATTTGTTTATGTCTTTGTTTATCTGTTTGTGTGCTTAAATATTTGTGGGAAAAAACAATAAAAACATTTCAAAAAAAACCCAAGCATCATCCAGTCCAACCCCCCTGCAATTCAGGAATCTTTTTGCCCAATGTAGGATTTGAACCCATGCACCTGTGATCAAGAATCTCATTCTCTACCAATTGAGCTATCGGATTTGGTTTCAGTGGGCGGTTTTATTAGGGTGTGTGTAAGACAGAGGAAAATGGACGTGGAAAGAGAACAAAAGCCCTCAGAAAACCATAAAAGAAAGAGAACGCCTCCACCGGACAGCACAGTTGCTCATTGGTACCCATTAATTTATCCCAGCTAATTATATAAAGTAATAAGTAATGATCACACCTGAATTTATATATATTCAGCAAGTTTCTTAGTGATTCATTAGCGCAGCATCTTTTCCATTAGCACCACCAAATGCATCCACTCCCTGCTCCTCAATCTCTTCTTCATCCAAGCAAACAAGCATAGGCACCAAAAACATCCAATCTCAAGACATGTCCAAATTCCCTCAGGCACACCTTCAATCACACAAATACAGAGACACTTGGAAGAAGACCCTTTCAACCAAATGCATCTAGACTTCATTCACTGGCTTTTCCAGGGATTATTGTCCTTTCCAGGTGCAAACTAAGTGTGATGGGATTCACACCTTTAGCCTTTGCTTATAAACCACTGGCATGGAGAGAGGGTATATCCAGACTGGAACTATGGTATGAGGAGGGGGCTTTAATCTTTGGTCCAGCTTGGAATCAAAGGGTGAAAGCCTTCTCTCCCCATATCACAGCCCCAGGCTGGCTACCCCTCCCACCACACAAGAGCTTAAAGACATAAATGCCATCACATCTACAATTTGACCCCAAGACGCCTAAGAAGTCAGAAGAAATGATAACATGGAAAGATACTGGGGAGAGGGGGAAATCATCTCCCTGAATGGAAAAGGACAGAAGACCATCACCCGTTCTAGAAAAATATACAAACATTAAATCAGGCAGATTCCAAGCTGCTATTAGACAGGTTTCTGCCTAATTTCTAGGAGAGAAAAAATAACATTTCCCCCCTGATCCTTCCTATGGAAAGTGGATATGAGACAATGAAGCATTAGCCTTTGCTTGCATTTCCCACGATCATAAAAGTCAATTTTAGCTTTTTTTCCTGGCTTCTTTAGCATTCTCTTTCCTTAAATTGGCTTATGGCTACTTAAACTCCAGCCAGCATTTGCTGCTGACCGCCAAAGACAGCAGCCTGATCGATTTGTAATTATCTGACTGGCCAAACAATCATTTGTGTTGTCTGTTTACAGCAGGTTTTTCCCTGCACTTGGTAAAATCGAGGATTTGTTTCATCAATTTCCATTAGATCGGGGCAAGCAACCTAAGAGCCACAAATTTATCTGGTTATTTTGCAGCCTGTTTTGCTCTGGAGTCCAAATGGTGCTGCCACCAGCCTGGGTCAATACTTCCAAAAGTTGTGTTACAGTATTCAGACAGCCATTCCTGCTTTCATCTCCCTCCTTCACAAGGCTCTGCCTGAAGCAAGTCTCCACCTGGGCTCACACACACCCACAAGAAAATATTTTGCCCACCTTTCCTTGAAACAACTAACTACAGGTAAGTCATGGTCCAAGCAGACTGTGAATTTTACAGTGCCTACCAATGCAATAGACTCCCTCCCTTCTTAGTCTAAGAGGTCTAGGAGGACCAATGGTTTGTGTAACATATTAGAAGGTTCTGATTATCTTCTTTCTCCCCTATGATCATAGTGGCCATACCCTCCCAAGTGATGCAGCCCAAATCCAGGACAACATCTTCCGGGTCCAAAATCCCATGTGAATCACATGACCTGCGCAAGATTATGGACCCAGAAAAAACGCTTTTTCAGTCATGTTGCCCAAAAACACGTATTTTGGGGCACCACATGAGACTGCAGACATGAAAAAGCAGTTCTTTGGGCACAGCACCCTAAAACATGTGTTTTGGGGTGCTGTGCAAGATCACGGATCTGGAAAACATGCTTTCTTGGAGTGAGATATTGGCCCAAAATTAGGCAAGAGCAAATACCCACCATGCTCTTGTGGGGGGAAACAAAATGTCCATATTTTTTTTCGGAGCAGTTGACAGGTATGCCATATGTTTGGTGCTCAATGCACATATAGATATGCTCACATAGAGCTCATCCACATGGGGATTCAAGCCCTATCAGGATTCTTCTCATGTACAGTCCCTTCACATGCACCAATCACACAAGTGGTCAAGCTTTAGGTTACAAAGGGCGTGGGGCTACCGCACACAGTCCATGTTTTCTGAATCCATGGGGTGGTCATCTGACTCTCCCTATAGTTGCTGTGGCATCGTACACTATATTTATAGAGGTCATTTATTCACATAAACGTACTTCCCAAAAAAAGAAGAAGATATCCTTACCGGTTTATATCCAAGACATGCACCCCATATTTGCTTTCGATTGTGTACTTCCCAGGCTCACTTGCAGGAGTAATCAGTTCTTCATTTTTATACCTAACACATGAAAAGAGGACAGATCACACCAATAAACAAATCGCAACAGCAAGTAAGGAGCAATTTGATGGCATTTAGGACATAACAACGGTAAGAACACCAGCTGTTTGCCCATTTCAATGACCTTCTGCATGTATATAGAATGGATGGTGTAGGGAAAATGTACAAACTATGGTTATTGAACATAGATGTCCATAATTTCATTTAGTTAGGCTCACTGCTCAATCCAGCTGGGATGGCTGAGCACACAGGAGGACAGGACTTCTGTCACTTTAATGGCTGCATAACAGAGAATCTCACTAAGTGTAGCACCCCTAGAAACTTTATAAGCTATCCTGCAATCATTCCCTCTTCTGCGCAGTTATTAAAGGCACAGGAGAACTTCCTAAGCAAATAGTCATGCTAATAGTCACATGGGAGACTGCATGAGATTATTGCACCATTGAATTACAGCCATCATGCAGTAAGCTTCCCTACGGTGCAATAGGACATCCTATTTCTCCCTGAAACATCTGGAAGAGCATTACTAACTGTGTGCCTCCCTGTTTGGCTTTATGCTAGCATCTGTCTTTCTCCATCACCAGCCCTTACCAAATCTGTCTTCAGAATGGCAGGGAAAGGAGGAGGACAGTAACTCATCAGCAGAGCATCTGTGTTGCATGCATAAGGCCTCAGGTTTAGCCCCAGTAGCTCCAAGAGTTGATAGAGAAGATTTCTGCTGAAACCCTGGAGCTTCCACAAGTCAGTATAGACAATACTGATAGACCAATTGTCTTTGTGTAAAGCAGCTTACTATGATCCTATGACAGGTGGCAAGGGGTAAAAGGAACCATTCACATACATATCAACTGGCAGGTTAGCAACCCTGGACAGTGGGGAGGCAACATTTTAGCTACTGTGAAACACAGTGGAAATACATTACTTATACATCCCTAATACTGCTCACAGACCTAATTACTTCATATAAAGTTGAAGATAGACATAATATTAAGCCACAGGCAGGTCATGACTAAAATAATGAAACAGAAAATAGGTTTCCCAGGAAACAGATGGTTACAAAAGAGAAATCAAGGCACTCAGTCAACAAAATGGAGGTTAGACTACAGGCACATTCAGGCATGTGGATACCCTGCCAATGCCTCTTCACTCTTTGACTTATCACTGGATGATTATGAGCTGAATACATGAACGTCCTCAGATGAAAAGAGATCCAAGATTGTATTATGTGAAAATTCCACAGTGTTTGATCTGCGAAGGCTGTTTCACACATGTACATTATCATGTAATGTCTGAGCTGTCAATGAGGATGCATGTGCAGACTCACTGAGAGTGATTCACAGTTACTTCTTCTTGTTAAGATGTGCTTCTCTTGAGGGAGCCCTAGACAACTCACTTGCAGCTTACAGAAGGTTTAGAACAAGGCTGGGGGAGAAGCTACAGCAGCATCTACTGGTATATTGGCAGTGGATTGGCAAGGATTCCTAGCTCCCAACTGCTTGACAATGGCAGCAACACAATGACTCCCCCGTTCCCAAATTCTACTGTGGAAATGGAAGAGAGCTTCAGATGTGTAGCCAGTTCTAGTACTCAAAAATGTCTTGGGCTCAGAATTATTTGAATCAAAGTGTATGTCTTCTGCACCAGGTTCCAGTTGGTAGACCTTAAGAGTTTTAGTAGAAAAAACCTCCCTAAAAATATAAGATTCCACAAGCCTAAAGTCTGCCCACCCTCATTTAGATTACTACAATGATCGCATTGCTCTACTGCTCCATGCCCACCTCTTACGCCGTTGTTCCAGTTGATTCACATTTTCTTAGGTGACTTTGTAGCATTTAACTCTTCTTGTAAAACAATAATGGTAGTCTTGGGCTGCTATGCTGCTCCATTAAAATCAGCAGGAGTTTTAAACTTGTAGAGCGGTTTCCCTCCCTCTTTTCTAAGCCGTTAGGCCAGTGTGCCACAGCTTTTGTGCTCCAAAATAGCTACTGTGTGTATGTCTGCAGTACAAAGGGCCTTCAGTTCCTTTAACTGCAATGTCAACAGCACCCATCCAGCATGTCTTTGAGGATTACAAAGCATTTTTAGCATAGCCATTATGTATGTGACACTTAATAGCTGAGCCGAAGCTCCCAAATGAGTAAAGCCTCACGCCATTTTGAGATTCCTGGAAAGGGGTCAAAGCCTTACCATTGTACAACAGGAGTGGGAAATCCCTGGACAGTGAAGTAAAGCCTGACGGACATCCTCTCCCAGACTGTGTGAGACCGGAGCCGCACCAAAATTTCAGGGGCTCGGCTGATAGTCTCTTCAACGGTATACCTCTCCAAAGCCATCTTCTCTTCTACCTGCAGCGCAAGAGGGGGAACAAATTAAATAAATAGGAAGAGGGGAGAACTAGGAAGTCCGGAGGCTCTTAGCAAGGAAGGTGCTTGAGCAGGCCCACAAACTAAGGAAGGGACAAAGACCCTCTTACAGTACCATCCTCTGTATGGCAATTCTGTCCAGTTGTTCTCTGGCAAGGAGCCTGGCTGTGCGCATCTCCTCCTCCAAAGCGGACAAGCTGGTGACAAACCGGATCCTTCTCTGTTCGCTCCAGTGCTGAGACTTTTGCTCCTGAACCCTGCATGACCAGAGGAGGGGTGGGGGAAAACGGCATGAGAAGAACCCAGGATCAAAGCCTTCACGTTGTTACTGAAACTCTACAGCAGGCAAATGAAGGCTATGAAGTTTCATTAGTGGCATTAAGGAGATGCAGATTCTGTACTCTGAACTATTTCCCTTCCCATGATAATGCAAGAATCTTGAGGGGCAGATGCACAAGCATTCCAGAATCTTCTTCTTCCTCGTCTTTCTTTGCTGTGAGTGGCTCACCTAATTAGACCTAATTAGACCTTAATTGCTGCTGGGCTGGAGTGGCTCCACCAATGTCACTGAGACATTTCTTTATGTGGGGCTTAGCTGAACCTTTCCACACAACCTACGATGGTTGAAAGGTTCCTGGCAAGAGAGCAGGGTCATGGTGGCATAACCCATTCACATTTAATATACCGTGTAATGAAATTACACTTGCACCCCTCCTTTCCTTTGAAGAGCATGAACCTGGGTCTTTCCCGTCCTAACCACTGCACTACGCCAGCTCTCAGATCAAGGATCGATAAAGGCTCCCACAATAAATGGGAAAAATACATGCATATATATATATATATATATATATATATATATATATATATATATACACAATAATAAAAATAATAAATCTAAATCAAGTGGAAGTATACAAAAAGAAACATCTTTTTCCATCTTACTGTAGGTTTCATTTCATTTCAAAAAATAAAATTTTATTCTACGGTTTATTAGTGCCTATATTTTGAATTAGATATATATGGCAGCACCAAACTCTTGGAAATGCCTTTCAAGGTCTTAATCTGGTTCTGTCTCAGATCCTTGGTGGTGGTGGGTGCCCAATCACACAGGTCACTTAACACGTGTATAGTGTAGAGCCCTATGAGATCTGCTCACACATTATACTGAGGGCATCTAGGGCATATACCTGCGGCCACTCTTATACTTTCCCCACCATGCCCTCAGTTGCCCTAGTTTCAAATGTTGAGTGAAAAAAAGGATTTCAAGGAGGCCACTGCCAAGGATGGTTCTCCAATAATATGTCCTTCAAGCTGTTTTTCAGCCTTCAAACATGAGTGGAGTGCTTTTAAGAACGACACAGAGTGCCCTGTGACTTCTATTGTATCTGCCAAATTGCTCATACGCGTTGTTTTGCTTAGTTCTGCTTCCGAAAGTGGAGGGGGGAGAAGATAGGTTGATAATGCAGTTAGCAACGCTGCTGAAAGATAATCAAGCCCTGCTGAAGTCCATCGGACTTCCTTCCTAGTAGCCTTGTGTAGGATTGCACTTTAAATGTGGGTTGTTATTGGTAATTGTATTGTTGTCAGACTTTATTGCTGTTTTACGGAGTTCCCTTGTGAGGTCATGGTCCTAAAAGGAGACCTAAAAGTCTCTTAAATAAGTCCATGGATTTTGTACAAAGAAGTGCTCTTTTATTTCTTTGGCCTTCATTGACTCTTAGCCAATAGCTGTCAAAAACACTCATGTCATTACTTTAGGCCTTGAAAAAGCCCAGTTACTTTGCCCAGTTACAGAGAATGAGGTCATTGCTAGCAAGCCTCAGTTCCTTTAATTGAATCTGAAGCAAGCCAGGTCAGGGGCAGAAGGCCTCTGAATACCAG
This sequence comes from Podarcis filfolensis, assembly GCF_964270895.1. Lineage (NCBI taxonomy): Eukaryota > Metazoa > Chordata > Lepidosauria > Squamata > Lacertidae > Podarcis > Podarcis filfolensis. Next base: position 25,142,664 of record NC_139606.1, read on the forward strand.
CGGATGCAGATCACAAGTGGGGAGAGTTGTGTTTCTCTTAGGTCCTGCTTATGAGCTCCTCATTTGGTTGGCCACTGTGAAAACGGGATGCTGAACTAGATGAGACTTTCTCCTGGTGCAGCAGAGCTCTTCTTATATTAATCTGATGAAACTAGGCTGAGGGTGGGTGCTTAGAGAGATAATAAAATGGGATTTGAGCAGCCCATCTTAGACTTTTGTTATTTTTCTGCCTGAACAGTTTTATATACCCAAGTAGATGTGCCATGGGAGATCCAACACCACGATCTCCTGTGGTCATTTTTTAAAAAAAATAAATGCATCCTAAAGTGGGGGGGGGATAAAGCAATACCAGACCATGGTCCTACAGGAGGTCTTAATCTTTAATCCAGGAAGCATACTGAATTTCCCTCCCATAAGAACCAAGAGGAGGGAAACTGAAAAAGGATGGGAAATGAGTTAACACCAGAACCATTGGGGTAAAAGTTGTCTTTTCTTCCCACCTTCAGCTTCCACCATGGGTGGTGTTCTCTCTCATCCCTAACATAAGATTATTCTCCCCATTGTTCATCCTTTTTAAAATCACTGATCGGACTCCTGTGGTGTGGTTGCCCCAAGAATAGATAACTACTTTGTTAATATGGCATTGGTAGGTCAAATCCTATGGGTACTTCCATCCCTTCTCCATTGGGGCCTCTGATTCGAAGGTGGGCAGTACCTATCTGACGCAGCCTCTCTGTGTGATCTAAAGCATTCCAATTCTAATGCATCATGAGAGCTGATCACAGCAGAGTAGCACAATAATGGCAACTGTTCTGCAAAGGTGTAATATGCAATCACGTACTGGGGTTTTTTACATTCTGTATGCAACGCTGGACTTACTTAGAAATTAAGTAAACCCACTGAAATTAATGAAGTTGCCTAACTTACATCCATTAATTTCACAGGGTCTATTCTGAGTAGCCACATAGTTGGAAACCACCCTTAGTCCCTTGCAGCAGAATAGACTACATCTTCAAATTTAGATTTATTATTTAAACCGAGATCAGCATTCATATTCTACCTGCTGTGATGTCAAGGGGCTGCCAACAGGTCACTTGGGGACCCTTAACTTGTCTGAAAGGAAGAGAGACGGCGATCTCTCTATAACTCTACCTTTCATGACATGCCATGTCCATGTCCCTGGGGAGTATTTGTTGTGCAATACGTCAGTGGCCGTACAGCCACTCACACAAAACAGGAACAGGGCTGTCAGCATATTTATTACAGGAGTACATCTCTCGGCTGAAACTGAGATGTCACCTTAAGCTCCCCCGATGATAAATAGGAAGGGAGGAAGATAACTATATTATGAGTAAGTTGCCCAAACATATAGTTTTGGCCTTTAGCAAGAACTTGGTACAGTTGCTTACACTCCACACACACACACACACACACACACACACACACATTTCAGTGCAGATTCATACTTAATCCAATTTTTAAAGTCTATTTTCAGTACGGGCATATGTCAGCTATGAGATTTACGAGACACTCAATGCTTCAGTATTCCAGGCCTAATAAATTAATGAGGAGCCCAGGACACTACAAGCATCTTGTCATGTTGACAGTTCTGCCAACGAAACTGCTCCTCATGGGTGTTTCAGGAGGTTTTGAGAGTTCTTAACGCAGGAAATAATTTCCTTTCCTATTTGAGGACTTCAGTGGGGAAGTAGGATGCTGTAGTCGTCCATTATAAATATGATCCAAGGGACATTTACTGATGTGCCTGACAAAACACAATTCTTGGGTGCCAGAGACCCAAAGGCAACACCTATGAAAATTGAAAGGAAAACTAGGAACTCCCTGTCAATGATCTGGATCGGAATTTGAAATCAAAATGAGAACTTCACCCTTCCTTGCTACTGCAGCTCTTGGCCATGTAAACATTTCTCTTCTATACCCATCCTCCCTCCTGCTGGTCCTCTCATATTCCTCCTTTTGCCTTTCTCCTCCTTATTCATTTGGACCAACTTTTTCCTCCTCCAATACTCCCCTCTTATCTTGCCCTTTCTCCTGCCTTCTCAGACTCTGGTTCCTTCTCCTCCCCTTTACCTATTTCCTTCTGCTTCTCCACCTCTCTCTGTGGCAGGGCTAGGCAAACTTTTTTCGGGCCCACAAGCAAAAGCTGGCAAAGCAACCAATGAATTTTTTAAAAACAAAACCTTTGAACATTAGGCTAGTCTCTACACAAACACACACATGCAGCCTTCTCTATCCTCCATCCAAGGAAGAAAAGAGTTGGACACAATGAAGGCAAAATACTCAAAGGGGGTGCAAAGCAGAGCTCATGAGGGGTGTGGCCTGAAGAGGGGGTGTGGCCCACAGTGAGCTCCAAGGGACAGACAGAGAGGTCTGCATCTGGCCTTCAGGCTTGAGGTTTCCCATTGGTGGTCTGAGAACCTTAGCCAATGGCATTTGCACCATTCTTAGGCAGCTCAGCCAATCAATAGGGTAGTGATTAAGGGAGGGACTATAGCTCAGTGGTAGACGACATGCTTGGGAGGCGGGTGGCGCTGTGGGTTAAACTACAGAGCCTAGGACTTGCCGATCAGAAGGTCGGCGGTTCGAATCCCCACGACGGGGGTGAGCTCCCGTTCTCGGTCCCAGCTCCTGCCCACCTAGCAGTTCGAAAGCACGTCAAAGTGCAAGTAAATAAAAAGGTACCGCTCCAACGGGAAGGTAAACGGCATTTCCATGCCCTGCTCTGGTTCGCCAGAAGCGGCTTAGACATGCTGGCCACATGACCTGTAAGCTGTACGCCAGCTTCCTCGGCCAATAAAGCGAGATGAGCGCCGCAACCCCAGAGTCGGCCATGACTGGACCTAATGGTCAGGGGCGCCTTTACCTAGACGACATGCTTTGTTTGTAGAAGCTCCAAGGTTCAATCTTGGGCATCAGCAATTAAAAGGAGACAATACTGGGCTAGATGGATGAATATAAGGCAGCTTCCTATGAATCACTAGAGTCTTTTCCACCATCACTTTCCTTACTTTTATATCTCCCGGCTGAAGAAAGCTTTACCTTATTGCCTGGGATTCGTGTGACTCCTCTTCAGATGAGACATGATGAAGTCTCCTGGCACACAAGCGACACGTTGTCCTTCCCACGTCAGCAGGTGCAGAATAGGAAACAGCATGTCTAGAAGCAGCTTGTCTGGAAGCAGCCCTTATATGCAAAGCAATGATAACAACTTTTACGATAACGCAGTGTTAAGATTTCCATGTCTTTCTGGGGAAATCAAAAAACTAGTCTTTGGTTGACTTGCATAAATGAAATACGTTTCAGATTTTCTTTTGCCCAGTTGCTAAAATGGAGGGGGAGAAGTTATCCAAATGGCAATAAAAGGTCATGGTTGTTTCAGACTAGAGAGGTAACTGAATTTGAACTGAGAACCTAACAAGCTCCTCTTCGCTAACAGAAGCCTTAAGACAGATGCTCCAGTACCATAGTACTGGAGCATCTGTCTTAAGGCTTCTGTTAGCGAAGAGGAGCTTGTTAGGTTCTCAGTTCAAATGGTGAAGGGAAAGCACAGATGAATGCAGCTCCGTGACTTTTTTTCAGAACAGGAACAATGATGGCATCTGCTGGAGGAAAAAGTAACTTGAGTGGACCTGCCTATCACCACCGAGTGAACAAAGTGATAATGAGGTTTTTACATTGCTTTTGTGACAGCTTAGAGGAAGTTGGAGAAGGAGGAAAATAATCCAGCAAAGGCTGGATACTTCTTTCTGTTTCTTTGATGTGGTTCCTACTTCCTACTATCAGTTTAACTGGTAAAAATTTGTATTTCTTTTTAAAAGCTAAATATTGCATTTCTGCTGGCTGAAAATCTTTGATTGAAGCTCAAGGTGTTTTACAAGCTGAGCCTAAGCAGTCAAAAGCAAACACTCGCAGAGTTTGCTCCCAGAAAACTATGCACAGAATCACAGCCATGCTGCTCCTAATAAAATGGATATACTACAATGTAACGCATTGTTTGCACATGTATATAATAATGGATAAACATAGCTGCCTCCGTTTTGGACTCTTCTCAAGACACAGCTATATGGACTGTGATGGTGAGGTTGTGCACTGCAAAAATGTATCATTATACTTCTCCCGGTTCTTCAGCATGACCTGAAGGTCACAGCTTTTCCATTCACCTCTCTTAACTATTTGCACAGGGAGAAGTCAAGCTTCTCATATATCCAATATGACACCAATATTTCCAGTCAACACCAGGAGAGTGAGGCAGATCCCATAACCTCCAGCTTCTCATTCTTTGTTATGGCAGGGCTACTTTAAAAACCATTTGCTGTTCAGTGAAGCACGATTGTCATTTGGTACACTGGTTTGCTATTATTATTTTATTGCAAAACTCTGTATTACTTTTCCTCTGTCATCTGTTTTTGCAAGTGTGCATTTGTTTGTGTGTGTGTATATGTGTGTGTGTGTGTGTGTGTGTGTGTGTGTGTGTGTGCATACATGTTCTTGTAAAATAAATAAAATAAAATCTGTTGGCTCAGATGCACATCTTAGGACTGAGCCATTAGGCCCGCCATGCACAACTTGTGCCCTGATTTGATGTACGTCATAATCCTTACCTTTGGTTAACCCTGCTAATTAATCAACCAGCAGACAGGTTGGTTGATTCAGGATACATACCCAATGCCTGTGCCAAAACCTGCTTAACACCTGTAATAAAGTTGTGGCCTCTTTAAATCTCGAGTGGTTGTCCTGTGTTTATTGCGAATTTATCATGCTTTGGCCCCACCAGCCTGGGCTTCACCCAGACCCAGAAGTATGGCACTTACCTTCTTGCTGAATATTCCTGAAGCAAATACCTCGTCTGAATATTGCGATAGGACTGGTCAAAGTGCTTGTGCCTCCTTTGGTAGAAAGGCACCACTGTAGACGACATCTTGGAATCTGCTACCACTCACTGCTCCTGTGAATTAAACAGTGACAAACATATTTACCTGGGGCTTTCAGAACCTTCGTTGTTTCTCTTAAATTCTGGAGCTTGAATGAGCAACAACAGATCGTGTTAGACTACTATGCCAAATAACATGATGGAAGATACTAACAAATATATGAACTGAATATTTAGGATCATGCGCTAGGAGACATCATAGCTATCAACTTTTCCCTTTTCTTGCAAGGAATCCTATTCAGAATAAGAGAATCTCCCTCAAAAAAAGGAAAACGTTGACAGCTATGGGAGACATGCAGACAAGCCCTATGCAGGTTTACTTGCAAGTAAGCCCCACTGCATTCAGTGAGATGTACTACCACATAAAATGTACAGCTGGGATGGGAAATGTATAACCCTCTGGATATTGTTGGACTGCAACTTCTGTTTTCCTTGATATTTGTCCCAGCTGGCTGAGGCTGATAGAGAAGGTTTGGAGAACCATTGGTACCTCATCCCTCTCATATGGAATTGAATTATCGGGATGAATGCACGTGGGCCACTTTCGACCTGGCCTCAATCTCACATCACTTGAGTTCTCAACACTTAGCGTCTACAATGAAAAATATGGCATTTGAACTGACAGCAGCCGATGCAAACTTTTCACGACAGCAAGCCATCTCGGAAAGAGCATTCACATGTGCATGTTACAATGCTATAGTCCAGGGAGCTTAGCTTTTTTTTTTTAGTCAAGGGCTGCAATGAACTGTTGTCCACCCTCCAGAGACCACATGTCAAAGTGGATGTGATGAGAAGTGCAGTTCTTAAGGCTGACTTCCTAATGGCTTCCCCCATCAGCTGTTTTACACTCTTTCGAATCATTTATCCATTATTAAATTGAGTTAAAATGTGCTTAATGTTATTTATTTATTTAAATTTGTATACCATCCTTCATCCAAAGATCACAGGGCAGTTCACAACATAAATGGCATTCTTATTTTTTAAAAATGAAAACTGAGAAAATTGTTTGGTATCATGGTATTACACCAGGAATCAGTATTTTTAGCAGAAATTAAAAATGACGACTGGGGCTACAGCAGATCTTTTTGTGCGGGAAGGATGGATTAAAGCCTGCAGGCTAGCCATCCACTACTATAATCAGTAGCCCCAATCCACCTAAAGACTGGAAGCTAAAGGACTCTTACCTGGGAATAATCCTCACTGACTACAATGAATAGGCACAGAATTGGGCTACGGGTTCCACTGAAAGCAATAGAACCATAAGGTCATCTGCTACCATCTAGCTGGATCAGGGCTGCCTAATAATGAACATGCATGCAGAGAGACAGAGCCTGCAAAGGCAGCTGCATGGTCCAGAAGGGACAAGGTTTATTAAGAGAGTGACATTGGCAACAAACCAAAATGTAAAATGCATTTCCAAACTGACCATATTTATATCCTGGCAGAGTCATTGCTCGATTAGCACATTATCACTTTGCTCCATTCGACATATGTCAGAAAGAGGTACGGCCTCCTCGTGGGTGTCTCTTTCTGCCTAGACAGATCAATTAACTCTTGCTTGCCCAAGAGGCCCATATTTCTGATTAAATGAATTGTTTTATGTTCACAGGGTTTTAGCCCCAAAGGTTTCATCTCGGGGGGGGGGGGGTGCGCTCGGTGTTTTTCCATATATTGTTTCTGTGGTTGTTACAATTTATATACAGCCCTTCATTTGAAGATCACAGGGTGTTTCACAGCATAAAATACAAAATGAGGACACAAATACATAATAAAAGAAGAGCAAAGATCAAAAGCAATCCAATACACACACACACACACCATATAACAGCCAAGTCTGAATAATTGCAGCTCAGGTCTACAATTAATGTGACAAAATAATATCAGTTCTGGTTTGCCTGCTCAAGTTTCATGCTTTTACCAACAGTGAAGTACTTTCCACCCAAGAAATGTATTACATTTTAGTGGCCCTTATAGCATTGAAAGGCACAGGATCTAGCAAATATAATCCCACCAGTTCTGTGGGGTGAATAAGACATTTCAATTACATAGAGCATTTGGGAATCTTTTCGGAATATTATTTGCTTTTCTTCTCATAGCAATTGAGAGGGGCGGTATAACTTTGCTATTTCAGTAATGTCATATTTTGATATGATTGACCATTCTCTGTTGTTGAACTCTTCTCCAGAAACACCATCACTACATCTTATCAAGCACTGAAATGATCTGTTGTTCTCTATTAAGCAGTGGGTCACAGAAGGCAAACCACATCAGAGCCTGTCGCAACTGAACTGCCTCCTCCCTCCCATACAGGGATGTTCTTGCCAACATACAACAGCCAGACCATTGGCCAATCTAGCTTATTCACTGACTGGCAGAGCCTCCAGGATTTCAGGAAAGGGTTTCTTCCCAGCCCTACCTGAAGATGCAGGGACCTTCTGCATTCAAAGCAAATGTTCTGCTACTGAGCTACAGTCTTCCCCCTTCAGTAGTCCTATGGAAAGTTTTCCAGGAGGAAGAAAAAATACCAGCAATGGCCACCTCAAAGTCTCCTCTAGCTGGACTTTCTCTCTACCCCACCATCACCACCAAGGTCACCTAACATCAACTCCTTTGTGAGCAGGGTCCTGATGATTTTTTGTATCTTGATATTGTTTATTGTGGGGGTTTTTAAAAAAAATTAATGCCACTCATAGGCCACTTTGGATCAATTTGTTTTCTGAGAGCTGGAATATAAATCATTGCAATCAATACATACTAGTCTTCTGTCTATTGTCACACCCCCTTCAGATGCCTCAGAGTTCCATGAGTGTTGAGGTTACATTCGTCCACACTCCTTGTCATATGGAACAATATTCTAATTTCCACAAGCTTCAACTTCATTGAAATATTCTCAGTTTGAAGCAAGGGTCACCCATCTCAGGAGATTATTGCTTCATCTTTCTCAATACAGAAAAATGCTCAGTCGTCAGCTAGCCTGAACCCACCCATAGCTTTGTCTACTTTGTGCTGCTTTGTGCTGGATTTGGAAAAACTGCTGAGTGTCAAAGGAAAGGACACTCGCAGGTCCTTCCACACTGGTGTTTTGTTGAGGTTGTTTTCTATGGCATGTTATTGACACAAAGCCTCTCCTCTTCCCCGAGGGGAGGGATTGTGAACGGGTCTCACTTCCTGTGCTTCACAAGAGGGTGTGGATGGCCCACTGCGTCACAGGAAGTCCTAGGCCCGCATCATGCCCTCAGCCAACCAATCCAGCAGTTGGCTGGGGGATGTGATTTGCCGCTCTTAAGCGAACGCGGGACCATGGCTCAGCCTGTTGAAGTATAGTCTGTTCAGATCCAGTGCCTAAGCCAATACCACTCACATTCTGTAACCTATAAAGTTATGGCCATTTTTAGCCCATTAACCTAAAATACTGGTGTCCATGTGTCTTATTTCATCATAAAGCGGGGGACAGGGCCTTGACTCACAATAATAGTGCCTTAGTGATGGATTTGTTCTGATTCAGTTTGCTGCATCTGAATTTCTATTCAGAGAGCTAAGAGTGCGACAAAATTGGGACGAATAAACCTGAACTTGTTGTTGTTTGTTGTTTAGTTGTTTAGTTGTGTCCGACTCTTCGTGACCCCATGGACCAGAGCGTGCCAGGCACTTCTGTCTTCCACTGCCTCCCGCAGTTTGGTCAAACTCATGCTGGTAGCTTCGAGAACACTATCCAACCATCTTGTCCTCTGTCGCCCCCTTCTCCTTGTGCCCTCCATCTTTCCCAACATCAGGGTCTTTTCCAGGGAGTCTTCTCTTCTCATAAGGTGGCCAAAGTATTGGAGCCTCAGCTTCATGATCTGTCCTTCCAGTGAGCACTCAGGGCTGATTTCCTGAACAATTCCATATAAAACATTATGGGATTTCAGCTGGAAGCCATGGGATGAGCACTGGTTGGGAATGAAGCAGTTTGGCTGTCCCAAGACATTTGGAGGTGCAAACAGTACTAACCGGGTCATTTGTGCCCACCCAGATAGCGCCACAAGCACAACTCATTCTGAACGTGCAATAAAAATGGTGTCTGCAGAGCCACTAAAGGAAATGCGCCTTCCAGTTGCCATCTGTCAGAAGCCAGCCTTTTTTCTTTCTTTCTTTCTTTTTACAAAGGAAGGGAAATTCTATTAAGTCGGAACGATAGCTCACTCACGAAAACCCCATGCTTTATAAATGATGCATTATTTCACATATTCGCCTCACCTTTCCGTCACCCCCTTCCCTCTTAGGTCTCATCTGTGTTCCGATGATGAGTCTTCAGGAAAGGGGGCTTGTCGTTTTTAATTCCCTGCAAAAGCACTCGGCTTATTTTAAGTGCTGTTTAAATCACCGTCGTCATAATGCCTGGTTGGGTTTGGGCATGAGTGATATGGGAAAGCTTCTGGAAGCAACGTCACCCACCGCTTTCTGACCGTGGGAGACTTCCCACTGAATTAGCATTAAGCTCATTCCCAGGCCTTAAAAGAATCCCCTGTGCTAGCACAAATCCTGTCTATTTCTGCTTAGTCAAAATCCAGCTGACTACTTTTTGTGAGGGTGTAGTTTCCTGCCTGTCCAAAGTCCACGTGAAATTGTAATTGGATGGAAGAGGTCCTCACTTCCTGTCCTAAGCATGTGGTTCGCGCTGCTATAAGGAGCGGGGCATACATAGCACTAGAGGTGATTGGGTTACAGAGGTGGCCAATGTCTGAAAAGAACCCTGAGCCAGAACTTAAAGATCTTACTTAGGTCAGCATCCACAGGGATACTACATCTGAGTCTTACTCTCACTAAAGGAGGAACTTGATAGGTACTTGACTCTCTGTGAGAGACAGGGTCCTCAGATGCATTTCTCAGGCATCATGCATGCTCTACATTTAAAGCACATGGCTTCCCCCAAAGAGTCCTGGGAGCTGGGAATTGCAGCTCTGTGAAAGGTAAGCTGCACTTCCCATGATCCTTTGGGGAAGTCAAGTGCTTTAAGTGTATGGTGGGTATAAGCCTCAGACTGCTGCAAGAGGAGATGCTGCAAGGTCCTCTGAGAAACAGAGAAGATCCGCTGCTTCCCTTGATTCTTTTGTGGGGGCCACATACGGAAGGGCAATGAAATGAGCAGAATTTTCAAGAGCCCAATAAAATCTAGCCAGAACCTCAAAATAGCTCACATATTCAGACTCCTGCCTAGCATAAGCAGATATAAATAGGCTGCAATCCCAGCCCCGCATATCTGGGAGGAAGCCACATTGAATTCAATGGGATGTATTTCTACGTAGACATGGTTAAGGCTGCAGATTTCGTTACCAGCTATTTTGTTGTACACAAACAAGGATTTCAGTTCAGAAGGAAGATGAGCCTGACATATTCTTATAAATATTTATATATAAAATATATTCTTATAAATATATATCTTGTTTCCAATAATGTCTGTAGCATGTAGACTTTCTTTCTTTCTTGAACATGAACATAACATACAGTGAGCATAACATACAACAATACAAACAACCAAATAAAAGACTTCCTTTACCCTGTATCTGACCTCCTTATTTACTTCTTATAAACTGTTTCCTTTATGAATAATTATTAAGATTTTACTAACTATAACTTAAATAGCCACAAAATCTCCTGCAGACATTAATCGAAACAAGTCCAGGTGTAGCAGGTAGACTTTCTATACAGTAAGACTATGGTCATATTAAACATTTTGGAAGTCTTTGAACCCAGTCAGTTCAATGCAACTCTCTAGTATTACTCGTGCAGTGCCACAACCCAGGTTCTGACTTTTAGTTGCTGATTTAGCCTAAGATGTATTCTGTTGATTCCTAAGGACGCTTCTAAGAACCCCTAAAGTCAATTCCTAAACAAGTTACATGGAAGTATGTGCCTTTGAAATTCTTCGTGTTTTCATCAACCAATGAAAGAAATTCACCATGAGGTCATTTCCCCCTCAGCATTTTGACCTGATGATGCTTCATGAGATTTCCATTGCCACAATGTAAACAAATCTAATTTAATCACAGAAAAAGTTTGATCCTCAGCATTGGTTAAAATACAGAGCTGACGACATGGACATGTTTCTTAAGTTGTTTGTAAAATGCAGAACTTGTCCATGATTGCAGCCCAACTGGCAGGCTGGAGAGAATGGGCACAAGATAAACATTTACTTCAAATCCATACCATTGTTACAGGAGAAAACCTGATGGAATAGAAATCATGCGTAATAAATGTTTTCTTTAAATTTTAAAGGGGAGAAACAAAACACAGGCCTCCCTGCTGCCCCCCCCCCCATATAATCATTATATTCTTAAATCAAATGCTTGCTCAGGGTATAATATAAAAGCTTCTACACTGAGATCCAGCGCCGAGGGCGTTCTGGGGGTTCCCTCATTGAGAGAAGTAAGGTTACAGGGAACCAGACAGAGGGCCTTCTCGGTAGTGGCGCCTGCCCTGTGGAACACCCTCCCAGCAGATGTCAAGGCAATGAACAACTATTTTACTTTTAAAAGACAACTGAAGGCAGCCCTCTTTAGGGAGGTTTTTAATGTCTGATGCTGTACTGTTTTTAATATTCAGTTGGAAGCCGCCCAGAGTGGCTGGGGAAACCCAGCCAGATGGGCGAGGTATAAATAATTATTATTATTATTATTATTATTATTATTATTATTATTATTATTATTATTATTACACATGATGGCTATGTTCTTCCTTCATGCTAAGAATCACAGGAGCAGAGAGTGTGGTTGCACTCAGGTCTTTCTTGCATCTGGTTGGTCTCTGTGAGTACAGGATCCTGGATTAGATGGGCCTGATCCAGTTGGCTCGTCTTACGTCTCGTGTTCTTACACATGATGCAAATATAGCTCAATGACGAGTGTACAGTGCTGCTTGCACCAATATCCCCAGTGAAGACCTCCTTCTGTACTATAACCATGCCAAGCATGGATTGATAGAGCAGACCATGGTGCTGTAATGCTTAGATCTATTCCAAGCAACCAGGGAACCCTGTTTGCTTGGAATAGACAAGGACATTGTAAGTAACCAGTCTTGCAATTGTCTTCAGGTACATAGGGAGAGTTTCAGGCATGGGTCTCGCTGAGTCCTGGCCCTAACTTGAAATGTCATGGATAGAACCTGGAAGCTTCTACATGCAAAGCAGATTCTCTACTACTGAACCCATTCTCCCAGCTTTTCCAATATACTAAGGAACTGTGGGGGAACCACAAGTCCCTCCACATTATTTTATGAATAATGTGAACAAGTCCATGATCCCTTTACGGAAATACAATGGATCAATGCATCCAACCAAATGGGAAAAATCAGGACACTCCAGTTTCCTGATCTCTGCATTGATGCCAAGCCAATCTTGAAGTTGTTTATGAATGCTTCATCAGAACCTGATTCTGTCCAGAATTTTAATACAGAATCCAATAGCTCAGGAATTTTCAATTCTAAGAAAACACGTTCCTCTGTACAAGTACCAAACCCTTAACAAAAGTTATAATTCATAAATTTACTACTTCATTGTGTTCCAAGAGCAACAGACTACCTCAAACAAAAGATGCAGACACATTTGGATGGCTTTAAACTCTCTTTTTTTGTTTTTAATCTTCTCAAAAGCAAAATATACGAACCCACCCTCCCAATACAAAGCTCAGTGGGGATCTTATCTAAAAGACTGGCCTAGAAATATTATAATACAGGACTGCAATAATTGGCAGTGCTGGGGAATGGGTGGAGAAATTAAGCCATGGATCATCCAGGGTGAGGTAAGCGAAACCGCAGCAATAGCATCCTGGCGGCGGCTGCAGCGCTGTTGCATGTTGGGAGGGGAAGGAGCCAGGTGGCAGTGAGGTTGGAGCTATTCAGATGCACTGAGAGAACACGGTCCTGTCCTTGCTGCCACTTCAACCTCCCGGTAAGCAGTGGCAACACTGCAGCTAGGGAGCTATTGCTCCAGCTCTGCCTCACCAGATGAATCTGCAACTAGCTACTCCACCCATCCTGCGAATGCACACAGGCACGGACTGAAAGAAACATACAAACATGGTATACACACCATGAACTACACATGCACAGTGAGGGGATGCAGCTGGCAGGTGGAAAACGTCTTTTTGCTTTTCTCTCACACCTTAATGAGATACCTGCACAGAGATGCTTTCACACAGTGCACATTCAAGTTACAGAAATGGGACAGAAGTGTGTGCACACATACATCATTAATTTTATGCACCTACAACCTAGCAGTTTGAAAGCACATCAAAGTGCAAGTAGATAAATAGGTACCACTCTGGCAGGAAGGTAAACGGTGTTTCCGTGTGCTGCTCTGGTTCTCCAGAAGTGGCTTAGTCCTGCTGGCCACATGACCTGGAAGCTGTACGCCGGCTCCCTCGGCCAATAAAGCGAGATGAGCACTGCAACCCCAGAGTCGTCTGCGACTGGACCTAATGGTCAGGGGTCTCTTTACCTTTACCTTTACAGACTCGATGGAGAAAAACAAAGCAGAAGGAAACCTTCTCTCACCCTTTTTCCTCCCTTCTCTTGCACAAGCAAATGCCTCCCCAAGATCATAGCCTCAAAGGATAAAGTCCCCTCTCCTCTTTGCCATTAACTTGGAAACAGAGTTCATGGAAGCCATGGAGGCAGCTGACAACAGCACCTGGGATTTGGTGTGACTCCTTGCCCCATCCTTCTGCTTACGTCCCACCAGTGCATCCCACTGCCCGCAGGGATTGGCTAAGCAAAGGGAGTTGCCTTGCGTAGCCTTGTGCATCATTTGCTGGAAACTGATCAAACCTCCTACACGCAGTCCATGTGTGTCCATCTGCCTTTTTTTTATTTTGGTGAGCACAGGAGTTGGGTTGACACACCCACATATTTTCCAAAACTCAGCAACCATTTTGGCTAGCTGTACTTATATAGAACAAATCAGCTAAGAGTATATAAATGGTTATAAGTTACATATGTTGGGAAGCAGTTGCTCAGGAACACATTCATTATCTCAGGGGTGGATAACCTATGCCCACTCCCCAAGATGCTGTTGAACTCCAGCTCTCATCCGTCCCTGTCAGGATGGACAATAGATGGGGGTAAGGCAAATTGTAGCCCAGCAACAACAGGAGACCCTAAATTTATCCGCCCCTGCCTTACCTGTAGAACTTCATATATATATTTTTCTTACACTAATCTGAATAATGCATAGGATCATTTTATTAGAAGGCTCTGATTTTTTAAGTACCTAGCAAAACCTTTAAAAATTGCAGCTAGTTATTGTTACATTCCAATCTACCCCCTTTTAGCAATCTTATGTATTTTACATTCTGTAACTTTTTACTCTTATGGTTGCTCACAAAAGTCAGTTAACTACAATCAAGCGTGCTGACAAACTGCTACAAATCATGGCCATCTTGGCCCCACAAATCCATGGCAACTTGATATGGGGGCACCTGAAAGTTTTATCACTTAGGTCACAGTCCTCTAAAGTCCCAGGGGACGGAGGACTTTTCAGGTCTCCTCCTCCATGGATGGAAGGAGAGGGCTGCCCTCAAAGAGAGAGGGGAAAATCTGCTTTTGCCAGCTTCCTACTTGTGGCTGCAGAAAAGACCTCCACTGGTGCTTCTCCAACGTCAAGCTCTAACATCGGAGGGGACAATGATGTGCAGGGCCTTCCCAGGGCATTTTGCTGCCCGTGGTGGATCAGCAAACAGTTCCCTATCACCAACCCCAAGTAAGCATATATAGTACCAAGGCCTCCCAAGTTATTTTGACACCTGAAAACCCCACACATACATCTTCCTTTCCCTGGCAGTAAAACTGCAATGACAAACTAAATAATAAACACTTCACTGCCCCTTTCATGACACCCAAAATCTGCTGCCTGAGGCGTACGTCTCATTCTGAAAAGTAGACCTAACAATGACAGAAGAGGCTGTGGATTCATGGCCCCTTTCTTCCTCACAATATGCCCTGGAATGGTGGTGGTGGGGATTATGCCATTGGGAGAAATGGGAAGGAAAGGTTTTTGGAACAGCAAGAAGCAACAAAAGGCCAAATCACAAGGGGGGGAGTTGTCATCCCCCCCTTCCTTTCCAGCATGGCATAGGAAAAGGTGGCCCTTCTGCACTGGTTTCTCCCTCGCCCCATAGGAATGCTCTGCCAACTCCCTGCATAGAAAAGGGACTTGTAGCAGATGCCCTGTTAAGCCTTTGAAGACACCCTGACCTTTTCATTGGATAGTAAAGAATGTGAAACAAGTGAGATAGCGAAAGGGAGTCCGTTCCAAACAATTCAACTTCTATTATCCCGTCCTACGGCACCTCCATTGACTCATGCACCTCCTTCGTCCAATTCCACTGTTGCTTTCTAGCAGGCATCATTTCCAGAGCAAAAAAAAAAAAAAAGATTTCCAAAAGCCTTTCCTTCCACTCTCACTCTCTCACCAGTCATGCAGAGGGATTTGCCAAAAGGCACAAAGAGAAACCAAACAGTAAATACTCAACAATATCAACAGCCAGAATTCCATCTTTTAAGAAGTAGGATTTGAAGTATATGGTAAACTCTAATTTAATGGATGTTTTCTGCCAACATCTTTTCCCTTTCTTTTTTGCTCGGTTTGTTATTCCTAGAGAAATACGTGCTACATCTTTTGCCCAGCATCTAATGTCTTCAAACTGAAGGAAATAAATATGAATAAATCATTAACACAGAAATAAATAAATATGAATACAGATGCATATGTTTAGCTCAAGGAAGTATCTATTCTATTCAAGACCAAGAGTCTAGTATTCCTTTCACTGATGTGCATGTTAAATCCCTATTCAGGGGTTGGACTTTAAGGCTGCAGTTCGTGGCTGCTTTAAGTCTTATTGGCTTCAATGAAGTTTAAGCAGCCTGTGTGCAGGATTGTGGCCTTAGAGGGTGCAAAATGAGGTTGAAAAGAATGTTTTTTTAAAAAAAAAATAGCCCAATTTTTTCCATTTCTTAAAGTCATCACTTTCACAGAGAAGGCGGGGGAGGAAATATATTGAATAATGCATATAATTTTTAAAAAATGAGCAGACTTACCTAGAGAGATGTCAAAATGGCAATGCAGAGAGGAAGGACAGTCTTACCCAGCTTACCAAGCCCTAGGCTGAGGAAAACAAAAATAATGTCTAACTCTAAGGGAAGGCTACTGCCCCCTTCCCTCCCATTTATGGGCAGCTAGGATGCTATATATAGAATCCATTTAGTTGCTCTCACAAACCAGTGATGTGTCTAATAAGCATTAAAACTATGATTTAAGTTAAATGAGCATTTACAAGAGGCAAAATTTTGGAAGCTTTTCGGTACGATTGTATGATCCTTAAACGTGAAAATTAATTGTTGACCTACATTTAAAGTTTTTATTATTTATTATATGCAAAAAAGGTAATAAGGAACAACTAAAGAAAAATGATTTTGTAAAAAATAAACACCCACTTAATAGCCAACAGGTAGTTATTTTGCACAGATAATGGTTAAAAAGACCAGTCATTAGGTTTTAAAATCTTTTTAGTGCCGACATGAGATCTTCCCTGGTGCCCTGAGCTGTAAATTGATCCTCCCCAAAGTCTCCTTAAGGGCTGCCTGGATTATAAAAAAACATTGTTGCCATATGTTAAGCCATATCATCTACGTTTAAAAAAAGCTTGTTAACATGGGAAGAAATCCGTGCCAGCTCCTGCTCTTCTTCATCCTGCCTCCTGGGTCAGCTGCCAGGCTTTCAGTATAGCTAACTTGCTTGAAGTCCCAAAGAGCGTCTGTCTGCTACACAAAACTTCCTAGTAAATATATATATAAAGTTGCATGCAACTCAGTTAGACTCAGAATAGATTCCATTAAATTAATGGACCCACCTTAGGCAAGTCCATTAATTTCAATAGAGTAGGACTATCGTGGGATACCATCCATAGTATGTGTTGTTGTTGTTGTTGTTGTTGTTGTTTAGTCGTTTAGTCGTGTCCGACTCTTCGTGACCCTGTGGACCAGAGCACGCCAGGCACTCCTGTCTTCCACTGCCTCCCGCAGTTTGGTCAGACTCATGTTTGTAGCTTCAAGAACACTGTCCAACCATCTTGTCCTCTGTCGTCCCCTTCTCCTTGTGCCCTCCATCTTTCCCAACATCAGGGTCTTTTCCAGGGAGTCTTCTCTTCTCATGAGGTGGCCAAAGTATTGGAGCTTCAGCTTCACGATCTGTCCTTCCAGTGAACACTCAGGGCTGATTTCCTTAAGAATGGATACGTTTGATCTTCTTGCAGTCCATGGGACTCTCAAGAGTCTCCTCCAGCACCATAATTCAAAAGCATCAATTCTTCGGTGATCAGCCTTCTTTATGGATAGTATGTGTAATGCACAACAAAAGATTGTGCAATTGGAAATGGATAAGTAAAATAATGGGCTATGTTGAATCAGCAAAGCTAACAGCTAACATAAGAGAATTTAATGATCACTTTTGAAGAATGGAAACCCTTTTTGGATTATTTAAAGAAATATTACAATATGAAGAACCCCTGACCAGGTTTTGAACTACAAGCAACAGAAAGAATGTGAGATTATTGTGTTATGATAATGATAAAAAAGGAATAAAGATATGGTGCAGTGAAGGGGGAAGAAGAAGAAGAGTTTGGACTTGATATCCCGCCTTTCACTCCCCTTAAGGAGTCCCAAAGCGGCTAACATTCTCCTTTCCCTTCCTCCCCCACAACAAACACTCTGTGAGGTGAGTGAGGCTGAGACACTTCAGAGAAGTGTGACTAGCCCAAGGTCAGCCAGCAGCTGCATGTGAAGGAGCGGGGAAGTGAACCCGGTTCACCAGATTATGAGTCCACCGCTCTTAACCACTACACCACGCTGGCTCTTGATATGAATAACATCATGGGAAATGGGTTGGCAAGTCGAAAATAGAAAAGATTTTTTAAATACATATGTATTGGAATTTTATGTGTAATTTTTGGAAAACATTACGGAAAAGAAAAAAAGATTGTGCAATTGAAGAAAGAAATAAGGAAAGACCCAGGAAACAGTGGCTACAATGGACATCCAATGGTGTCACTCAGCTGACTGAGAAGCTTCCATCAGTGGAAGAGAAGCAATTTTCTCCTATTTCCCCACACACACAAACACACACAATCTGTTCTGGAAGGTCTCTCACCTATCTGGAACAAAGTTAGATGGAGTGGAGCCTTCAGCAGCGAGGGGGAAGTGAAGGAAATGGTTTTCTTCCCTGTTCCACAGATGGAAGCCTTACTGTCAGCTGAACAACAACATTAGATACAATGCTAAGGTTATGAAGCCCCACTAATTTGAAAATGTACAGCTGTGAAGCACAAGTTTAAAGCTGCAGTGCTAAACTGCTATTCAGAAATGAGTCAGGGAGGTTTACTGCTGTGTAAACCTAGCTAGGTTTGGGCTGCAGACTCCCTTATCTGGCCTGTGGCCTCCCGTGGGGCTACCTTTGAAGGTGACCTGGAAACTACAACTAATCCAGAATGTGGCAGCTAGACTGGTGACTGGGAGCAGCCGCCTAGACCACATAACACCAGTCTTGAAAGACCTACATTGGCTCCCAGTACATTTCCGAGCACAATTCAAAGTGTTGGTGCTGACCTTCAAAGCCCTAAACGGCCTCGGTCCAGTATACCTGAAGGAGCATCTCCACCCCCATCGTTCTGCCCGGACACTGAGGTCCAGCTCCGAGGGCCTTCTGCCGGTTCCCTCACTGCGAGAAGTCAAGTTACAGGGAACCAGGCAGAGGGCCTTCTCGGTAGTGGCACTCGCCCTGTGGAACGCCCTCCCACCAGATGTCAAAGAGAAGAACAACTACCAGACTTTTAGAAGACATCTGACGGCAGCCCTCTTTAGGGAAGCTTTTAATGTTTAACAGGCCACTGTACAGTGGTACCTTGGGTTAAGTACTTAATTCGTTCCGGAGGTCCGTTCTTAACCTGAAACTGTTCTTAACCTGAAGCACCACTTTAGCTAATGGGGCCTCCTGCTGCCGCCACGCCGCCGGAGCCCGATTTCTGTTCTCATCCTGAAGCAAAGTTCTTAACCCAAGGTACTATTTCTGGGTTAGCGGAGTTTGTAACCTGAAGCGTATGTAACCTGAAGCGTATGTAACCCGAGGTATCACTGTATTTTAATACTTTGTTGGAAGCCGCCCTGGACTGTGCCCAGGGATAGCTTGGCAGTGGAAAAGGGCAAAAATAAATGCACATTTAGCCTTTCACATTTGATTTCAAAGTAACAAGATACTATCATTTCAGAAGTAATACACGATGGTGCATAGACAGGTTAGAAGCAGCCATTAGGGATATAAATATCCTTTGTTTGTGGTATCTAGCATACAAGTAAACAAAATGATGCCCCCCTTGAAAATCAAAATGAATGCTCTATCCGATGGCATCCTTGGATAGGTGTAATTTTGGGTCTGACAATGCATGGCATTTTCTGAGACTTCTCACCCTTTTAGGATTGTGATAATGTGCCTCACACTATGAACAAACACCACCAAGAGGCACCAAATATGCGGGCACGCCGTTTAATCAAGGCACAGAGCACATGATGCACAGCTGAGTGATATCATCACAAGCAGCTCTGGGTGGAATCAAAGGTCATAACCCAAACAACAATACAATGCATGCAGCAGAGCTTCTGAAGCCTGCTTACTGAAAGCTGTTTGCTTCCCTCCTAAACAGAAACAGGGAATCATTGGGAGAAATAATGACAGTGGTCCCTCAACCAAAGAAACAGCTTCTTTGGTCCCAGCCCAGAAAGTTCTGCACATCACTGTTTGCTCCTGGAAGCATAAGTGCATTACCATATATACTGAGCTCCCCCAACCCCCAGATGCCATGCGAGTTGGCCCAGGCAACTCCCATACAGCTTTTTCTCATGGTAGCAGCACTAGATTTAGGGTGACGTGGGTGGTTCCCCTGCACAGCACACCTAGTCAAGGAGATGCGAAATTGAGATCTATAATGGAGCAGATCCATTTTGGGGTGTCAAATGCTGGCTTCATACAGGCCGCCATACAGTGGTACCTTGGTTCTCAAACATCTTGGTACTCAAACAACTTGGAACCCAAACACTGCAAACCCGGAAGTAAGGGTTCCAGTTTGTGAACTTTTTTCGGAAGCCGAATGTGCTCTGTTTTGAGTGTCACACTTTTGTTTTGAGTGTTACGCTGACGATTTGAGTGCCACCTTTCCGTTTTGAGTGCCGTGCCTCCATTTTGAGTGTTACGCTGAGGTCTGTCTATTTATTTTGCGTCTTTGTTTTTGCACCTCTTTTTGTTTTGTTTTTGTAACTGTGTGGAGCCCAGTTCAGCTACTGATTGATTGATTGATTGATTGTGTGACTGCAGTACATTGTTTATTGCCTTCTCGTTATATAGTAAAATTCAGGATAAATTGCTGTTTTAGGGGTTGTTTTTAAAAGTCTGGAACGGATTAATCCATTTTGCATTACTTTCTATGGGAAAGTGTGTCTTGGTTTTGGAACGCTTTGGTTTTGGAATGGGCTTCCAGAATGGATTAAGTTTGAGAACCAAGGTACCACTCTATTATGAAAGATTACCAAAGGCCACCCCTGATGGCAGCACAATAAAGAGTGTTAATATCATCACAGGGACACAAGAGAAGCCTGCAGGATCATGCCAATGCCACATCCTTTTCTCACAGTGGCCTGTGGGAAACCTGCAAGCTAGACCAGAGCACAAGAGTCCCCTCCTCTCCTGTGGTTTCCAGAAACTGGTATTCAGAAGCATTGCTGCCTCCAACTATGGATACAGGACATAGCCATTGTGGCTTGCAGTCCTCCATAGCCTTGTCCTCTATGAATTTGTCTAACCCTCTTTTAAAGCCAACTAGATTGGTGACCATCACTGCCTCCTGTGGGAGCAAGTTCCCTAGTCTAACTATGCACTGTGTGAAAAGGTACTCTCTTTAATCACAAATGTCATCATGGTGAATCTGATGGTGACTGTTCAGATAAATATGAACATTCTTGCATCAGGGGACAGAGTAAAACATCTACTGATCAGCACCAACACCATATGTAAGCAGGATCAGACCTTCTGGCTCAATCCATATATGTCACCATTGCAGCACAGAAACCATTTCTCTGCAGTCTATTTTCATGTGGAGCTGAATTTTTATATAAAGGCATCACATGGTCAGCTAAATGATGTGATTTTAGGGAAGGATACAGCCAAAGATGAATGGTGGGTGAGAACTTAGCAAGGGAGAGAAATGATCTGATTTGGTGCACGAATGAGATCTCCCCTCTTTTCCCACATAGTCTTCATACACTATTTCCAACATGCTAGTCAGTTAAATATTCTATATATTGCCAGAAATAGAATAGGATCTGTGCCAGAAGAGCACTTTGAGACTTGAGGTAATTAAATAGCTTTCTGAATATTGGCTGTCAGTTGCCTGCTTAACTGACTATGAACCATATCTGCAAACTCACACCGGCTCTGTGGAGTGAAGAGGGAATTGGGAAAGGAAAAATAGTTTCGGTTTTGAAGAAAATCCATATAAAAATTAATACTTAAATATACATTTTGACTTAATATGTGCAGTGCAGGCACAGTGGAAGATCTGATCTGAAATCTCTGCCACTGTGCACACACCACCTCAAGCACACCACAGCCTTGCCCCAATGTAACCAGCAGCAATGTGCAGCATTGAGAAGTCAGGTAAGCAACAGTGGTTTGCCCACATCACCCTGCTGCCCGCTACTATAATAATATACCCTGCCCATCAGGCTGGGTTTCCCCAGCCACCCTGGGCGGCTCCCAACAGAATATTAAAAACATGATAAAACATCAAACATTTAAAACTTCCCTTCAGATGTCTTCTAAAAGTCAGATAGTTGTTTATTTCCTTGACATCTGATGGGAGGGCGTTCCACAGGGCGGGCGCCACTACCGAGACAGCCCTCTGCCTGGTTTCCTGTAACCTCACTTCTCGCAGTGAGGGAACCATCAGAAAGCCCTCAGAGCTGGTCCTCAGTGTCCGGGTTGAACGATGGGGGTGGAGACGCTCCTTCAGGTATACTGGGCCAAGGCCATTTATTACTGGTGCACAGTGTGTATTTCTAAATATATTCCCCCCTAAAACATGCATTTTCATGCACACTTTGGTACTTTTTTATTTCTTTGAGCCAAGAACGGTACTGCAAAATTCAAAGAAGTCCAACACCCAAGGAATAATTGCATTACAATGCACACATTAGACTGGGAAGTTCAGATCAAGTCAGTTGACTTCAAAATGAGAACGGAGCACATTTAGTGCTGATGATGTTCTCTGAATCACTGATTATATATGCTCAAAGTCATTTTTCGATCAACAAGAGGGTAACTCATTGTGCAGCTTTAGCATATAGGCTGTCTGCCCTACATGATATAAGCTTTTATGGCTCGCTTTCAAGTACATAATGTTTTCCACAACCCATAGCAATGGGTTTGCTCTAGAAAAACAAGTGCATGCCCAAGAGTGTCTTAATGATTTCGTTTAGGTCAAAGCAACAGAGACATGTAAGGAACAGTATGCCTTGAAGCTCTGTCCTGCTCCAAGCTTCTAGATAGCTCACACTCTGCATTTCTCTTTTGGGTAGTACAGCATGTTCTCCCTCCAGTGTTGTTAGGTCAGCTTTATGTGTGTTGACATATTAGAGCAGCTTCTAAGGCAAGAAAATCAGGGTGACATAGGTCCTAGAATACAAAACACGTGAGGAAAGGCTTAAGCACCATTTTATTAAACTTGGTTTTAAAAGATGGGGGAAGGGGAGCAATTGTAAATTTTGCAATACATATGCTTTAATTGCTGCTGTTGTCCTTTTAAAAAATGGTTGTAAATTCAGCCACACATCTTTTTCCACAGATTTTTACTAGCAGTCACTGACTAGATATGGTCAACTGCCAAAAAAAACAAAACAAACGTTAATTTCCTCCTCCCCTGAGTCAGTTCAAATACCTGAGTGCAAATTGCAGTCTATATTCATATCCGTTTACCACCACTAAGTGTGCTTGACAGACAGGGCACTTTCCCCCAGGCTACCCAGTGTGTTTTGGGTCTGATCAGGGATTCAATATCCAAACCCAACATTTCATTTAATGCCTCACACTCACTTTGTTTCATATTTGCATCTCCATCCCTTTTAATACTTTGTACTCCAGTGAAGATAAGAGAGATTTAAAAACTACAGGCTGGGTGCACCTACTAGCCCAAGAAGGCAGAACAAATAAAAACCCTCCATCTGGACGACAGGGTTATCCCAGCTGTCTCTTCGTATGAAGGGCAGTGTGCCAATATTTTCAGAAAGGTCATTTCAGTCTCAGCCCTCCAACCCACAACAGGCAGTTCATGTGGCACATCTGAAAAGGCAATCACTTCATTCCCAGATGAAGGCAGAGTGGCAAGTTTACCCTTCCTCCATTCCTGAATGTAAAGACAGCGCGATTATATAAATCAAGTCTGATGGGTGTGCAGGGACAGGCTGAGAGGTACCGTACTTGTAGGCCACTGCTCAGTGTCTAATCATGCAAAGAAAACTCAGAAGTCTTGTCGAGGTCAATGGGGCATAATGTCAGGTATGTGCATGTACAGGTAAGGATGAGGAGGGGAGGAATGTGATTGAGTTAACATTTAAAGGCTAGCTTACTACACTTGTGGTCTCCAAAACAATATGTGAACTGAAATACAGCCATCTTCCAAGAGTCACACTCTTTTGCAAAGAGGTTTGTCACCCAAGTAATGTCTACAAAAATGCATGCATCAGGATAAAATGTGTGTGTGTATACATTTACTATAGAAAACACCGTACAAAAATGCATTATATTAAGTGGAATTGCTTTACAAAAATGTGTATATTAGACAAATTTACAGACAAAAAATTGCATTAGGAGTAACTCAGACTAAATGCTAATAAATTTTCTTGAGAGCTTCCAATGGGCATCTGTTTGGCTAGTATGAGAACAAGATGCAGAGCTAGATGGGCCATTGTGTTCCCGCCCCCCCTCCCCCCCAGCAAGGAGAAATAATGACACAGGACACCAAGTATTAAGGTTAAATGGGCAAATTAGGCCACAACTTTATTGATTTCAGGAATGAGAGGTATTGGCTTAGGCACTGGTCCTATCGATTAACCGGCTCCAGTCCGATTGCATGAAGACCAGCATGGGTTAACACCAAAAGGGGGAGTCCTGCTGAGGCACGTCAACTAGGAACTCCCCCGGGTCACCACTCGGGGGCGTGCCTTAGGCCCACACCTCCATAGGTTTCGGACAGGGCCACGCCCCCCCCCCGAATCCTTTAACGGACTACCCTTAGCTTTTGGGGGGAGGTGATGGCGTTTCCTCCCCACACACACACATCCTCTTAACCCCTTCTTACCAATGCCTAACTGCCAATACCGAGGAGTTGTGATGAGTTGCTACGAGGTAGGCGAAAATTGACTGAAATTGCCAATTGGGAAAAATTCCTACCAGGACCCTTGCGGCGACCGGCTGAAGCCCATAGCAAAGCCAGGAGCCTACCTAAAGGGAGGGAGGGTGGGAAAATCAGCTGGCTGGCGCAGCGAAAAGAGGGCGAGCCCCAGCCACGCCGGCCCTAAATAGGGCAGGCCACGCCCCCCATCCACCCGATTGGCTGGCTGGGTGGGCGACGCGGCCGGGATTCCCTCAGTCTTGAGAGCTTCCAATGGGCATCTGTTTGGCTACTATGAGAACAAGATGCAGAGCTAGATGGGCCATTGGCCTGATTTCGCAGGCTCCCTCCTTAGGGAGCAAAACGAATGATGGGGAAGGCTGTGACTCCACTAAGCCCTAAAGTTGCCATCTTCTCTTTTTATAGGGAAGAAGTTATCGTGCAATTTTTTTTCTATCACAAACCTACCTACATACCACATGCCAACTCCCAATATTGCCCTAACCTGGTTTAGTTTTCTTGGCAATAAATATTGCATTTGACTGTGTCTAAATGCTTTTTGAAACCCTTGGAAAGGCAGCAATTACATTTAATAAAAACAATATTTTCCCTCTCTTCAGCACAACCTATATCTGCCATCTGATTTCACAACTGGTTAAAGCTTTCAAATAACAGTGATACTTTATCGTAAGCCATATTTCTTCTTATAGGAGGTGGGGTTTTTATTTCTCTTTTATTACTTCAACAACGTTCACATTAACAGTGGCAAAGACTACCAGGAAATTTTTATTGGGGTTATTCAGGAGTGTGTGATTTGCTTCTGCACTATTCACTCACTTAAATTGGGTTATATTCTTAACGGAGAAGACTCACCGGAGTCCTGTGCTCAGTCACAACTGGAGTATTGTAGGCAGGGGCAGATGGTGCCCTGCAAAGAACATAGCTTTTGGAGGAAAATGCACTGCATCAGAATGGAAACAGTGCTGTGTGTGACGAACACGGACCAGAATGGGAAACAATGTATTGTTCCATCAGTATCTGCAATCCCAAAAGTTCTACTGCTTTGACACAATTTCCCACTACCTTGCTTCAGCCTTGAAGCTCAATGGATAATACTAACAACTCCTTTATTATTATTATTATTATTGACTTAAGAAAATTATACAGACCTCAAAATGAAGAAGCCTAAATTAACATTGCCTTCTACCGATAAGAAATAATAATAACTATTAAAATAACGAAAATACTAAAAATACATTTACTTCTCCTTTTGAACTTCTATTCTGGTTACAATATATTACTATTCTATAAGAATCTATTATATCCTTTGCTGTTCCATATATTATTTTATTTCCCAAATTCAACCTAACCCTCCCCTCCTCCCCACTGCTTCACTTCGCCTGTGTGAGATCTTCCCATCATAATATTTTTTTCTAGTTGCTTTAATAAAATAGAATAACATAAAAAGTGTTAAATTATAATTACTTTTTTTGTCCTTACATGCGTAACAATTGCCTATTAAGAGTTCTTTTTTAAAAAATAATTTTTATTAACTGGCCAATCACATCAAATTAAATCACACCACATAAATTCCAAATTACAAAGCCAAATTTTTAAATTTTGTTGGGGGAACCCATACTTCAAGATCCAAAGGGGGATGCAGATCATCTTCTTATTACTGTGTTAATGTCCAAATCAGTCCCAATCAGTCCAAACAAAATTCATAATTCTATTCAGTCTTATCTTGGTGTTTCCACATCATATCTTGTTCATATAATTTCTACTTTTCCTTTACGATCTCTTCTGTTAGTCTCCTTAAGCCGATAAGCAAAATAATAATCCTGTGTGGATTTCCCGTTCCTCCACTAAGTCCAGATGGTTTCCATATATCTCCTTTGTAGATAACATCGCTCTTTCCATCATAAATTTGGCATTTGTCGCTCTTAAGTCCCACCGAGACATATGTAAACAACTCTATTTCTCTCTTTCCCTCCCAGACCCAAGAGCTCCAACAATGCCTCCCAAAATGGCGACGGCATTTTTAACTGCGTCATTCCAAAACTCTTAGCTTTCCAGCTTCATCTTGAAACATTGCTTTGGTTCGAAAGTTTATCTCCACACAGCCTTAAATCCACAGCTTAAGTCCTTAGTTCCTGACTCATTTGGGGAGGGGATTCTTGTTAAATCACATAATAAAAAGGAAGGCAGGTTTTTTCCCCCCTCCCCCCTCAAGTCATACCGTATCTTGGCGTATCTTCTCATATTTTATTCTTGTCTTGTTATCAGAGATCTCTTCTGTCAGCAGTCTTTACTCCCCTTTTTCCTTGAAGCATGTGCAATTTATCTTGTCCAAATTGTTTCTTTTGAAGATGCTTGCAACTAGCAGCGCGAATCAGGGACGGCATCCAGGAGTGCCGAAATCCCACAGGAGGGCTTTGTGCCTAGTGCCCCCACCCCCACAAATTCGGGGGTGGTATAGGGCACAGCAGGCAAGGGCCGTCCCCCCCACAATCCTGGGGGGGTTAAGGAGGCTAATTACCCCCATCATAGCCTCCAAATTACCTCGTGTGGGTCGGAGAGATGTTATTGTCAGCCATCTTCCGATGTGCCACCTAGTGGCCCCCCCCAATTGCCTAGTAAGAGTTCTGCTTTAACACCATATTTCTTCATGTATTCCCCTATGCATTCCCATTCTGTATAGAATTTTTGATTAGAGCAGCCCCTGATTGATGCAGTCATTTTTGCCATCTCAGCAATCTCATAAATCTTAACTTGCCATTCTGTCATTTGTGGTACTTTTTCTGTTTTCCAATATTTTGCCATAAGGTTTTCCCAATGGTGATGTATGGAAGTGAGAGCTGGACCATAAAGAAGGCTGATCGCCAAAGAATTGATGCTTTTGAATTATGGTGCTGGAGGAGACTCTTGAGAGTCCCATGGACTGCAAGAAGATCAAACTGATCCATTCTTAAGGAAATCAGCCCTGGGTGCTCACTGGAAGGACAGATCGTGAAGCTGAGGCTCCAATACTTTGGCCACCTCATGAGAAGAGAAGACTCCCTGGAAAAGACCCTGATGTTGGGAAAGATGGAGGGCACAAGGAGAAGGGGACGACAGAGGATGAGATGGTTGGACAGTGTTCTTGAAGCTACTAACATGAGTTTGACCAAACTGCAGGAGGCAGTGGAAGACAGGAGTGCCTGGCGTGCTCTGGTCCATGGGGTCACGAAGAGTGGGACACGACTAAGTGACTAAACAACAACAACAACATAGCTGTGGGTGCTTCAAATATAGGTTCTTTAAACCTATGCAGATGTTACAGTAATTAATATGCCATGTTAGCCATTTTGCACTAGTCTTTTCAATGCTTTTTTTTCTTTAAAAAATGTTTACGGGTACTCTCATTTTGACTCAAGAAAATCAGCATTTTATTGTTCAAATCAGGGAAAATAAATACAGTAAATGGACAAAAGTAGAAAGATCCACAAAATGTTTAGGGGTATGTGTACCCCTGCGGGCCCCCCCCCGAAAAAAAGCACTGAGTCTTTATCATCTCACTAGCTTTTTTATTATTAGCAATTCTGTTTACTCGGGTTCTGGTCCCTTGTGAGATTTTCCTGATGTCTTTTTGATATATATTTGATTAGATTTGAAGGATTTCATTATTTGCCACAGAAATGATTGTGTTAGCTAGCAAAGGAGGCATATAAGATTTGAAGGTCTTATTCAAAGCATACTTCCTTATAGTACTTTTAAATTTTCCCCCTTAGTAAAAGTACATAAATCTCTTGAGATGTATTATGAAACAATGCAAAATACAGCAGAAGGTCTATAAGCATTCTATACTGCGATTAGTGAAAGAATTTACTAATTTCACTTCATCTGGTTCGCTAGCTACAGCCATGCAGTCTCCTTCCCTCACTGCTCCATCAACTTTAGTAAATATGTTTAGCCAGTGTGTTTCTTCTGGAAAAATAGATGCCGGTACTCACCATGAAGTTGTTACAGTAAGTGCCACACTTTTTAACAATAACAAAACAGAAGTGCCGGTACTGTGTACCCTTGAAACCCCGCGCCCCACCAAAAGCACTTTGTTTAGTCTTTGTAGTCTCGTGCAAACAGCACTTCAGATCAGAGTAATCATGCGTGTTCAAGTGTGTTCCTTCTTGCTCAAAAGAAAACAGGGAATGCTTTTAATTACTCCAGCATCTCCTAGGTCTGATGATCTTCTGGTATGTCTGTCACGCTCCCTCTTCCTGACATATTTCTCTGAGATATACAGTTGGCATCTGTTAAGCCTCAACTGTCTATAAAGATTATCTAACTGGAGGAGAGAAATGACATGGTTTGAATGACATACCTGGTGCCTAATGAGTAGAAGACTACCACTGGTTATGAATCCTTCTGCCTGCCGTGCAGTTTAAGTACCTGAAATTTTCCATCCATCTGTCCTGACTTGGAAGCCATCTAATCTCTTCCACTTCTTATTTCAACAAATTCCTAAAATGTCCATCATTAGGCTGTGGAGAATGCCCATGGACAGAGAAGCATCTCACACCCAATGGAGTTCCCTGGTAATCCTAGTCTGGGCCACCTAATGCCAAGTGGAGAAGAAGTTGCCCTCCACCACAGTGGCTTAGTTCTCACTAAAGCAGTCAAACTGAGGAATGTGGACTGTACCATATTGGATGAGAAGGAGGGGGAGTTCAAATGACGGCATGGTCCATGTAGTATAATATCATTTGATGAAGAAAGGCTGTGGCCAAGCCTTCTTCATGATGTTTCTCTACATGCTTTATGGTGGAGCATTCCATCATGCATACCCTCCAACATGTCGCAGCTCAAAACCAGGACACATGCATTCCGGGCCACACTCTCAGCGGAGAACATTCTTTTGAACTACGAATATGTACGAATATGCTACTTTATTTACACATAGGAGTATTAATAAACTGACAACTCATTAAAAAACATCATGGCAGAGCACAATAAAACCATCATAAAATTATAAAATGCAGAAAATATGACCAGCCCTGAAAGAAATTAACTGCCTAGAAATTCTTGGTGAAACAAAACAGTTTTCGGCAGGCGTGAGCTGAAAACCTTCCTCTTTCTCCAGGCCTTGGGAGATGCTGTCACATGGAGTCTACACTGGGGGTGGGGGGTGGAGAGACATGGAGTGATCTGCATAATGTTTTGCATAATGCTGCTGTTTTTAATTCTCACTGATTTTATGTTATGGTGTGTTTTTTATTGTGGTGGCTCACCCTGGGGTTGTTTGACAACAAAGCATAGAATGTAAAATATGTAAATCAATTAAATACACGCATCACATAGGTTGCCTGTTCCTTGTTAGGATGCTTACCATGTCAGCACCGCTCCTTCACGACCGCTCCTTCCATCAGTATGGATTTCACATTTATTCCTCGTGGAGGTAAGTCCAGAAGGAATTCTCATTGGTATCCACATCAGCAACCAGATGTGAAGGAGCACAAAAGTACTCTCAAATATGGACATGCAAGTACGTCCCTCAGAAACGTCAACTGCCCTCCCTTCACAGAACATGATGGGAAAACACTGCTAAATAATAAAGTAAGGGCTGAAATGGGTAATACAATTACTCAGATTCATCCCTCTTAACTCAGGAACAGCCAATGAAGCTGAATGTTGGAAGATTCAGGCAGACAAAATAAAGTACTTATTCACACAGAACATAGTTAAACTAATTATTATTATTATTATTATTATTATTATTATTATTATTATTATTTCCCCAGCCACTCTGGGCAGCTCCCAACAGAATATTAAAAACACGATAAAACGTCAAACATTAAAAACTTCCATAAACAAGGCTGCCTTCAGGTGTCTTCTAAAAGTCAGATAGTTGTTTATTTCCTTGACATCTGATGAGAGGGCGTTCCATAGGGTGGGCGCCACTACCAAGAAGGCCCTCTGCCTGGTTCCCTCTAACCTAATTTCTCACAGTGAGGGAACCATCAGAAGGCCCCTCAGAGCTGGACCTCAGTGTCTGGGCTGAACGATGGGCTGAACGATGGGGGTGGAGACGCTCCTTCAGGTATACTGGGTCGAGGCAGTTTATTGCTTTAAAGGTCAGCACCAACATTTTGAATTGTGCTCGGAAACGTACTGGGAGCCAGTGTAGGTCTTTCAGGAATTCCTCCCACAAGAAGTGATGACAGACATCAGCCAGGAGAACTTTGAAAGAGGATTAGACAGATTCATGGACAATTAGGTTCTCCATGGCTATTGGGCATGGTGGCTGTGTTTGACCTCCACTATGAGTGACTGGGAATCGCAACTGGAGCAAATGCTGTTTTGCTCAAGCTTTATTTTCAGGATACAGGGAGACCAGAATTCTGGACTAGATGGACCATTTGTCTGACATAGCAGGCTCTTTTTATGTTCTTATACATAGCATTGAGAAACACCATGCCTTGTAGACCTGCCTTTGTCATCACACAAGTCTATACTTGCTCATGATGTTCTTAAAAGGGTACTAAGTAAATACAACCCAACATTTCTTGGCCAAAATTTTGTGACTGCTTCCCAGATGTAATCTGGGATATTAGCTAGCTATGGTTTTCCTAGTAGTGATGTATGGAAGTGAAGTGAGAGCTGGACCATAAAGAAGGCTGATCGCCAAAGAATTGATCCTTTTGAATTATGGTGTTGGAGGAGACTCTTGAGAGTCCCATGGACTGCAAGAAGATCAAACCTTTCCATTCTTAAGGAAATCAGCCCTGAGTGCTCACTGGAAGGACAGATCGTGAAGCTGAGACTCCAATACTTTGGCCACCGCATGAAAAGAGAAGACTCCCTAGAAAAGACCCTGATTTTGGGAAAGATTGAGAGCACAAGGAGAAGGGGACGACAGAGGACAAGATGGCTGGACAGTGTTCTCAAAGCTACCAGCATGAGTTTGAACAAACTGCGGGAGGCAGTGGAAGACAGGAGTGCCTGGTGTGCTCTGGTCCATGGGGTCACGAAGAGTCGGACACGACTTGTTGTTGTTGTTTAGTCGTTTAGTCGGACACGACTAAACAACAACAACACACGTTTATGCTTGTGTCTTATCTAAATGTTATGCCCATGTACAGACATTCTGTGAAGTCAGAGGTGAAACAGTAAGGTGCACTCTCATTCCCCACCATGCATAGGGATTCAAGAGATGTAAAGGCATCACCCGATCCAGTCTGGAGAGTTGGAGGACCAAAAAAGGCTTCCTTCCAGTTTAATAAATGTCTTGAAGCCTTGATCACAGAGAATGTAAAGCCCTGAACGCTTGGGGCAGCTGTTACCCCACCCTATGCTGACTAGCCGATCTGGTTACATTTGATGGCAGTTTTCCACAAGTGCCACACATACTAGAGCAGCATTGCTGAGCCCAGTGAGAGATCTTCAGAAATCTGCAGCTACTGCAAAGAAAACAGAACAAAATCCTCAGCATCCTATAGCATCCCCCTTGCAACCAGAACATTGAGGACCACTTGTCTTGTGTCATCATGATATGATGCTGAATTTACGAGCCCTCTCCCCTCAGTCAATGTGGTGAAATGAAACAAGGTGATATTTTGGATTCGTTTTTAAGATTTGTATCCCGCTTATCAATCAAAAGATGCCCATTTAGGTAAGTGAACCTAAGCATTATTGGGGAGATCTGGAGAAGACTGAGATGCCATTTTCAGGAATGTGGATTTCTGAGCTTAGTGGAACTTGCAGAACAATCCTTGCTTGACTTTGGGGTGGGAGATCTGTTAACAGAACCACCTCCAGATCCATTGCCCTGCAGAGACATGAGCTATAGGTGGGAGAGAGGGTTTCTTCTCCTTTTCTTCTCTCCCACTGACTACAATGTCAATTCAGTGGGCATGTCAAGGAAACACAGGGGCTGTGGACATGGCATGTTCACACACACCCTGTATTCACCTCACTGCACTGGTGGACTGTCGTTGCTGATAGAACTTTCTGCTGGCTTATCATCCTGCAGACATATCTGTCTCTGCCAGTAGAACAGCACTCATGCCACTTCCAAGACCATTCTTCCCCCCCAGCCCATGAAGGATGAGCTTGCTTTCTTACTGCCAAGTAAGTATGTACAGTGGTACCTCGGGTTACAGATGCTTCAGGTTACAGACTCCGCTAACCCAGAAATAGTACCTCAGGTTAAGAACTTTGCTTCAGAATGAGAACAGAAATCGCGTGGCGGAGGCGCAGCAGGCCCCTTTAGCTAAAGTGGTACCTCAGGTTAAGAACAGTTTCAGGTTAAGAACGGACCTCCAGAACGAATTAAGTTCTTAACCCGAGGTACCACTATATATCAGAAATTGTAATCAGGAGGACACAGCCCAACCCACTGCAGAAGAATGACTGGTAAAACTGTTGGACTTGGCTGAGATGGCAATGTTAACAAGTTGCATTAGAGAAAAATCATTACTGACATCTGTTAAGGATTGGAAATTTCTTGTGGACTTTTTGCATGAAAGAGAAAATGAACTTGTAATAGCTGGATTTGAAGGTTGAAAAATACTTGTTTATAAAGGATGGAGTGGTTGAATCTTAAGGAATGTAAATCATATATAGCTGCAGGACAGAGAGCCAGAAGTCCTTTTGGTTTGTTTTTCTTCTTCTTTAGTTTTTGTCTTTCTCTCCCTTTTCTCTTGCTTTCTCTTCCTTTAGGTTTCTCCTTTGCTTGTCTTTTCTTCCTTCTGACATTGTTCCCTTTTAGACTAAGTAGCTGTTTTATCTCAGTATGTTATAAAAATATACTTTGTAATGGGCATGTATTTTTGTATATCTTTGAGTAAGTATCAATAAATGATTTGTTAACAAAAAGAAATAAATTGTATCCAAAGACTGGATGTAGCCTCCCAACCAACACAAACGCAAAGACAGCCCTCTCCACTCATCAAATCTTTGATCTGGTGATTGAGGATGGAGCAGGGACGATCATATTCCCATCAGGGTCCTATGGTCCACTCAACCGAGAACTATGTCTACTTTCTCCTTTTCCACCACTACCACCAAAATCAGTTGGGTCTCTGAAGAACTGAAAAACTAAAGGTTAGCCACCCCTTCTCTAGCCCAGTCCAAAAACTGAGGGTGTGCCACCCATTAAGGAAGTCAGAAGGCATCAATTTGCGTTCTGACTCATGTTTGTCACATGCAGAATTGTTTCTATTCTGCTGCAGTTCGGCTTCCGACAAAAACTGTATTAGTCTTCTTGCTGTCCATTGTGATGGAGTTTTACATAAATAATTACATAATTTAGTACATTATTAGTGTGCTATTTAGTAGTACGTTATTAGTGCTTATTTATTGCAAAGGCCAATCATATCAATGTAAAGGAAACACAACTTGCAAATTTCCCCAATTTGCAATTTCCCCAGTGGAGAGTCATCCATTACGTATTGTTTGCAGAATGAAAACAACAGCCGCAAATAACGACTGTATTCCAGACACGGAATGAATAAATGGACATTGGTGATTTCTGCTGCCATTTCCATCAGAATTCCGTGACATCCCTACCACCCACAGCCAGCCCTTTAAACAAATAATTAATTAATTACTTAATTAAGCTGGAGCCCCATCCATCTAACTTTCAACACAAATGTCACAGACTCCCAGAGTAACTATAAACATACAGCTGCGCTAGAAGAATGTGAAATGGGCAGCATTCTAAGAACTTAATTGAAATTTCAGGTTCATTTAGGTTATGTCTGATTGGAAGCACTTCTTATCAGGCAAACGTTCAATTATGTCATCAAAGATATTCATTATAAAGCTTTTAAAGACCTCATTGGCATTGCCAATCTGCCCCGGTACTTCAGTGTAATCAATATTAAATTGCATGGAGGAGACGCCAGGAAAATATCTGTCTCTTGTACTCAGTCAGTCCACTTGGCCATTGTTATGAATCTCTGAATCAATTAATAAATCTGATATAAGTGTTTAAAAGTATAATGCACATCAATCTAGGGTTTTTTTTCTTTCTTATTTTTAAACCAAGGATTCTTCATCAATGAATATATTCCATGAAAAGAGAGTGATTATTGTTGGGAGACACTAAGAAGAAGGAAAGCTTGTCCCGCAATCACTTAAAATATCATTTCCCCAAATGACCTAATTATTATGGTCCCAGTGAAGTGTCAGTAGCAGAAAAAGTTATTTAAAATTATTTCAGCTCTTGGCTCCTCCTGATGACCTGTTTATTTATCCCAATTTGCTTGCACAAAACTTATGCAAAAGTGAGACTGTGCCTGGTCTTTACTGAGCGTTTGTTCAGATTTGTTTGTGGGGCAGTTACATGACAATGGGCATTTATCCAGATTTGCTTGAGGCATGTTTTTGCATCATCCCATTAATCATTTGTTCATCCTGCACTTTTCAGTGCATTTCCCATCACTTTCCTAACTGCAAAATGTTTGTGGGATGGGGTGGGGAGCAGAGTGCTTTAATCCACTTTAATTGCAAACCTAAACTTCCACTTTGTGCTTGAAGCCCGCCAATAAAATAGTGACAGTCTGAAGCTGCCCTTATCAATTACCTGTCAAGCAAAAAAGAAATGAAAAATATATTTTTTTAAAAAAAATCAAGACTTTATTATGAAGTTAAAATAATCCATTAAGAAATATGAAATAAAATAAATCAATGAAATTTTCTTTACTTTGTTTCATATTTATCATTTTAACTTCATAAGAAAAAAAAATATATTTGACATTTTTTATTTACCATTTTATTTATTTTCCTGCTTGGCAGGGGGTTGGACTCGATGGCCCTTGTGGTCTCTTCCAACTCTATGATTCTATGATTCTATGATCATGTCTATTTTCATTTCATTTTTTTGTCCACTAGATGGTGCCATAAAACGCCAAAGATTCAAACTGCTCTTGAATCTGTAAGGGGAGGGTGGGCAGATAGGAGCTGGTTGCAGAGAAACACGCTGCTCCATTATCAAGAAGACTGACAGCTAGTGCAAGGACAAAACCACGTAAGAAGAATCAATGTTCTAAATAGAGCTTTCAGTAATTGAAGTGCAGCTGTATGAGAATGATGTATTTTATGCAGAAGCTGATGCAGAGCCAGAACGTGGGCAAGGGGGTGCAAAAGAGGACATGTGCCTTGGATTGGCAGGATAGGGGGCAGCAAAATTACCTGCCAGCTGGGAAGTGGGAAAAGGCTCTTCCCAAGGGAATGCCTGGCTCTGGGGTAGCAAGGCTGCTTTTCCTTCTCTTCCAAACCCGGAAGCAGAAGGAGGGCGATTATTGCTGCTGCTCAGACACAGTGAGGCTGGAGTGGTGGGGCTGAGCCAGTGTGCCAGAGCCCACCCCTACCCCCCCCCCGGCCCAGCCTCTGTGCCTGCCCTATGCCAACACCCCCCACAGCATGAGCAAAAGAGCCCAGAGAGTATGAGTGGCATGGGGGCCCAGCCACAGCCGACCCCTGGACCAGCACGCCCCTCTTGCAGGAGGGCTGGCTGGGGTGTGCCGCAACACAGACAATAGGCAGGTGTGGAGTGCGACCTACTGCAGAGCCGGCCTTGGCAGCACTGGTTGGGGGTGCAAACAGCACTGGAGGTGGGATCAAGGTCACCATTGCAGAGCTTTGGGAGGCCAGCTATGATGGGAGCAGCTGCTGCTGAGCTGAAGCCAGCAGAGGAGCAGAAGGCGGTGTCAGGGGTGCTTAAATTTGTGTAGGCGTTTGGAGCAGCTTTGGTTACTACTAGAGTGTTAGGCTCTGCTCAGCAGAGCAGAATCCAAAAGCAAGATGCAGAAGGCAGCTGCTAACTGGAGTTGAAGACTATGGGGAGGCAAGGGGGCTTCTCCCTCCCCATGGCTCAAGCACAGTCAAGATCCTGGAGTTTGTAAGAGCTCCCAGAAGGGAGGGAGGGAGGGAGGGAGGGAGGGAGGGAGGGAGGGAGGAAGGAAGGAAGGAAGGAAGGAAGGAAGGAAGGAAGGAAGGAATGCTTTGTCAGCTCAGCCACTCATTCCCATTTCCTGCACCCATGGGCAAATGTGGAATTGCGGTCAGCACTAAAACAGAACAGCATGGTTCATTTTCCTGAGTGATGCCTCTATGGCCCACAGCATCCCTTTCCTAATGTAGTGCAATGGCAAAGAGCTCCAGGACCCCAGAATCAAATTGTATTACAAAGAAGGCCTCCGTAGAGTGAACTATCATCACCACAAATGGTCAATACATTGGAACATAGGAAGCTGTCTGACCAGTGTTGTCTACACCAATTGGCAGCAGGCCTCCAGGATTTTGGGCACTGGACCCTGACATCCCTACTGGGAGATATCAGGGGCTAAACCTGAGACCATCTGTATGCTTGGCCGCTGAGCTGTGGCCCTTTCCCCAGTTCGCACTGTGCATGGGAGCAAGCCGTGGCTTGTGCATGGCCTCCAACAAGCCTTTCAGCATGCTTGGAAGTGGATTTCCCAAGCCTTTCTCACTAATCTTTCCAGAGGAAAGCAGCATCCTCTTCTGGGACACTTCCATAGACACTAGGCCTCCTCCCAGAAGACCCTTCTTCTATTTACGGAAGGAAGCTCTGTTCTCACTATATCTTGTTCAAAACTGAAGAAGCAGCAGCTATTTAGGTCAGCCCACATTTTGAAAGGCCAGAGGCAAGCAAGAGAGCAAAGTGTGCCGAAGGTACAAAACTCAATTTCACAAGCAATCGGACTCTCTCTCTCTCTTCCCTGGCATTCCCTTCCCAGCAGACTCAGAGAAGAACCTCACAAAATACAAGAAGATAACATTAATTTGGTACTTCAAGAGGAAGTTGTCCGATTTCCTGTGGAACCTGACAGAGCAGGAACTCTGATCCATTCACTCTTTGCCCCCCCAATCCAAAATACAGGCACGTCCTTTATCGGGTTGGGACAGCAACTTAGTTGGATGGTTTATGGCATGAGTGGAGAAATTTTCTCAGCTGAAGGGTGACTGTCCCTTCTATGCATCCTTCTGGAGGCCACATTCTAGAGGCAAACACTTGTGGAGGAACTTGCATAAATTTTACATTTGTATAGTAGGCTGGTTTCTACAAACCCTCTGACAGCCCTATCCTTCCAGGCAAGGAAGAAACATCATTAGAATTCAAGGACACATTCCAGACACATCCTCAATCCCTCATCACTGTCATATTGGCTCACAAGATACCCACAATAGAAACTCAATACCAATCTGATTTACTAGACATTTTCAATTAATATATCCTCTCCACAGACACCTCTGTGATGGTGGTAGAATTAAAATATCCTGTTCTTATTCAATAAGTGGGGACAAGGAGACCAGTTAAAGCTGTAGCCTGGGGAGAGGGAGTACCTAAGAGAGGCTTGGGAGGGCCATTTTTTTAATCCCCAGGCCTGAGGTTCTTTGCCTGATTTATGGCATTGCACAGATGCAGCTGCTCATATGGCCCATGCTATGGAGACAAATACTCAACCGAACTGCAGAGGCTAAAAGCTTAATACCATCAAGTAACAGCCATGGTAGGGACGCGGGTGGCGCTGTGGGTTAAACCACAGAGCCTAGGACTTGCTGATCAGAAGGTCGGCGGTTCGAATCCCCATGACAGGGTGAGCTCCCATTGCTCGGTCCCTGCTCCTGCCAACCTAGCAGTTCGAAAGCATGTCAAAGTGCAAGTAGATAAATAGGTACCGCACCGGCGGGAAGGTAAACGGCGTTTCCGTGCGCTGCTCTGGTTCTCCAGAAGCAGCTTAGTCATGCTGGCCGTATGAACTGGAAGCTGTACGCCTTGCTCCCTCGGCCAATAAAGCGAGATGAGCGCCACAACCCCAGAGTCGGTCATGACTGGACCTAATGGTCAGGGGTCCCTTTACCTTTACCTTAACAGCCATGGTTAAAATCCAGATCAGCTCCTGATTCTAGAATGGTGAACGAGGTTATTCCAGGGCACCCCAGACATGTACTCTTTTTCAGGCTTATTTTGGGTTATATGCAGGTCACCATGTTACTCTGCGGGTATGGACTCCACTCTGTAAAGATAACAGCTGTTCCTGTTACATGCAGGAGAGGAGAGTCCTCCATCTCCTTATCTTGCCAGGAAATGTTGGTTTTGGATCAATTTGCTTCCAATCTCTTATTCAGCCACTCTTACACACACTGTAAACAAATAAGAGGTCAAACTAAGTTCTGGCTTGATTTCCCAGAATAACTGATCAACAGGCATCAGGCAGATGCAAAAGCTGCAAGTCTGATCCTGTGCGCAGCTTTTCAGCACCAATTACGAGGCAACCCTTGTCTTTTTGGCCTGCTGGTGATAATTTGCCACCCTGCTGCCTGCGCTGAAGAGAAACCAGGCACCAC
Organism: Podarcis filfolensis; assembly: GCF_964270895.1. NCBI lineage: Eukaryota > Metazoa > Chordata > Lepidosauria > Squamata > Lacertidae > Podarcis > Podarcis filfolensis. The sequence goes on from NC_139606.1 coordinate 25,181,427, forward strand.
TTCATTAATGCAATAATAAAATATTTGTAGTTTACTTTGATTTATAATGTTTTGTTTGAAATGTTCTAGAGGATATTTTGTTTAGCTGTTAATTGTACTTTTTTTAACACGTGGGACTTTCATTGTACGGTAATTTTGTAGTTGATTCTGATGTGTATCATTTTATTCAGATATTTAAGAGGGCGTCCTGTTTCACTGCTCATTGTGGCGTTCTACAACGTGGATTTCCCGCCTGGTATTTCTTGTATGTGATTCTGATTTATGATGTTTTAAGGTGTGAGGCAAACTACTTGGAGATTTGTTTTTATTATTATTATTAAAATGATATATAAACAGGCTAAATAAATATTTCATTCCTTGAAAGGCATGGGGTGGGTAGGTGGAAACAGTGGGGACAGCAAGGAAAAAAAGAAAAACCAGGGATAAGCAAAGAGAAAGTGCCTATTGTCCAACTGCATAGGAAGAATTCTATGCATCCACAAAGGAGGCCCACGATCTCGCCTCCCTTCTGTTTTTCCAAAGCCTCAAGCACAAAATCTGTCCCAAACAAGAGGTATGTAAAGAGCAAAGATTTTTATGCAAAGTACAAAATCGGAGAACAGCACGTTGATCCACCACATCTGTGATACATCAAGGCACTCCTGCATATGGATAAGTGGGGAGAATAAATAAACAAACGCTTGAGCCGGGCAAACTGCAGATCGGAGGCTTTCAAGTGCTACAATGCCATAGGCTAGAGGGTAAGGCTGCAGGACACCCACTCAGAGCCCCAAGTGTGACATCCATTGTTAGCCATCCTCCAAGCCAGCCCACTGAAATCCATAGACATAAGTCAATCAATTTTGGTGGGTTTATTTCAGTGGGATAATATCGCTTGCATCCACCAGGACCCTGACTCCACTGTTGCAGCAGATGAACCCTGAGAGGTGCCCAGAGCACTATCTGTGTCCTGTTATGTTGGATGAGTTTCAATTAGAGTACGCGGACATGGTCCTTGTATCAATCATGGTGACCACTTGCTCTGTGGTTGTTCTGATCCTACTTGGATGGTCATTCCCAGAGGGTGATGATTGGGGAGTGAAGCCTTCAATGCAGGGTTCGATTTTATCCCCTCCTGTCGGGCTTCAGGGAATCTGCCCCCCCCCCCCCCCGTGGCAGCAGATAAGCAGAACAAAGGAAAAGGAGTCTTCTTACCAGTTAGAAACTTTAATAATCACAGCGAAAGTACAAAGAACCCACCTCTTAGAAATGGCGGTGCTCCCAATTAAGAATCCCACCCCCTTACTTCCCTATTAATCCACGTCACTTCTGCGTCTTGTAATCTCAGCCTGTCCCCTCTGTGCTCTTTCTGTTCTGCCACTTTCTCAGTTCTTCTTGACTTTGGGGGGAGCGGAGGAATGCTTTCCAGAGACAGTGAATCTGTTAACCCTCTCTCTCTCCCAGTGTTTCTTCTCCTAGCTGTTCCCCATCCAGTATTTCCCAACTTCTGCCTTCCAAACTATGTCCCTCTGCAAACCACTGTTCCAAATCTATACTGTCCTCCTGCTCCTGGGAAGATTCAGGATCCAGATCAGGAACAGGGGGAGGGGGGCTCCCACCATTCCTCCTCAGTGCAGCCCTCCTCAGCACGGTCCCTGACACCTACACTGTTTAACATCTACATGGAACCTCTGAGTGGGGTCATCTGGAATTTTGCAGTAGTTGTCAGCAATATGCTGGTGTGCGGCAGTGGGTGTGCTGGAAAATGGTGTTGCCTCAGTAATGGACTGGATGAAAACCAACAAACTGAAGTGCAATCCAGATAAGACTGAAATACTATTAATGGGTGGCTCCCTAGAATGGATGGATGGGCGGTTGCCTGTTCTTGATGGGGTTACATTCCCTCTGAAGGAGCAGGTACACAGCTTGGGGGTATTTCTGAATCCACTTAATAACGTGGGGTTTCATGTTATTATAATGCAAAATGAGAAAATGAATTGTATTATTTTGAGATGTATTTTAATAAGCTTTGGCATACTTAGCATCATATAAATATATTGTAGTAATAAATGTAGGGGCTTATATAATAAGGACTACATAGTATTTACATGCTTCAAACAGGTTTTTAGACTTATAGGGACAGAACTACCTAAACTGTATAGAAACTTATTCACGTATGCTACTACAGTGGCAAGAATGTTACTTGCCCCAAAATGGAAAGAAGCAGAAGTCCCAGCAAAGGAAGAAAGGATTCAAAAACTTATGGAATATGCAGAAGTGGTGAAACGTATTAAGAAATAAAGATATTTTTTTAATAAGATAACAATTTTTAAAATAAAAGAATTTTTAAATAAAAGAATGGAAATGGTTAATTGAATATTTACAGATAAATTATCAACAGATAACAACATTGGCAGGATTATTGTAATAACCTGCAAGTTTTATAAGAGTATATATTTAAAGAAGATGACTAAATGAGCAAATTAAGTTAATTTGGATATGCAGAAGATATTAAAAATAAATTTAAGGAGCCGCAGAAAGAGGGGGGAGGAAGCCAAGTTTTGAAATATCAGAATGATTGTAAAATTAGTGAAATGTATAAACTTGAAAAGTATAAATAAACAAACAAACACACACACACAAATAGGTTTTTAGACTTGGTTATTTTAGAATATATGGGTGAATATGCAGAGGTCATATATGGAAGCAGAACATTGTGTACATTTGTTGGTTTGGATACATCCTTGGAGCATAAGTCTATTAATGGCTACTAGTCATGACAGCTATATTCTGCTTCCATGGTCAGAGGCAATAATGCTCCTGGCCTGCAAGTTTCCCATGGACATCTGGGTCACCAATGTGAGAACAGAATGCTAAACTATATGGGCTTTGGGCCTCAGCCAGCAAGCTCTTCAGATGTTATTATGTGTTATTTTTAAATGATATGTTTAAAATTGTATATAGGAAATTATCCAATAAGTCAAAATTTCAGCTACATAAGCTCTTGACCATTTGCAGTTTCTCTTAGACAGACTAGTGCTCTAGAGGGACAAAAGGTGAGGTCTAAAGCTTGCTGCTGTCGTCCATTGTGTCCCAACACATTTCCAAGGTCTTCAGTTGCTTAATTTTGTTCTGGCCAACGAGCCTCAGTGGTTTTTAGAAGAATTTCAAAGTGACTATAAATAAAGATGCTTTGTTTTCCAACAAAATAATTTGAAACCACAGGATGCAATCAAAGAAAATGTTTTTTTTTTTGAGCAAGACACTGCCAAGGATGGCTGCCCAATAATATGACCCTGAGGATGCATTTTCGCCTTCAAACACGAGCCGAGCGCTTAGTGGTGCTTTCAAGTACAACATAGAGTGGCTTGTGACCTCCGCTATGTCTGCCAAAGTGTTCACGTTGCTTTGCTTAGATCTGCTTCTAAAAAGAATAAGAATGGGGGGAGCCGAATCTGTTGACACAGCAGTTAGCAGTGCTGCTAAAAGAAAATTAAACACTAAATGTGGGAAAGTCCCACATTTTTTGAGTGAGGAGATGCCTTTTCTTGCTGCCCAGTAGCTCATGTCATTGCTGTGCACTGGCGAGCAGCCACGCTTACTTCTTCTCTACCCATATAACTAACATTTCTTGCACATTGTAAAAGAGTTGGATTTGATATCCCGCTTTATCACCACCCTAAGGCGTCTCAAAGTGGCTAACAATCTCCTTTCCCTTCCTCCCCCACAACAAACACTTGGGGGGGTGAGTGAGGCTGAGAGACTTCAGAGAAGTGTGACTAGCCCAAGGTCACCCAGCAGCTGCATGTGGAGGAGGGGGAAGCGAACCCGGTTCACCAGATTACGAGTCCACTGCTCTTAACCACTACACCACACTGGCTCTCATTGCATTGTAGACATGCAGAAAAGACATGCGGTCTAATTACATTTGGGCAAGCTTCAGAAATCAATATTTCCCTATTCAAATTAAAAGTATTTTGAAGAGCAATCACTTTGACTGAAATGGAGAGAGAGGAGATCCAAAGCTTGCTAAATTCTCCACATTATCTCTACTGTCACCCAAACAAACATTTCGTCTCAGGATTATCTATTTGATCACTCATTCACATAAAGCATATCTGCTGCACAGTGATGTCTATGCATCACATTCATGGGGGGGGGTACAGTAGTGTGGATATATCCTTGTATGCTGTGCTATTTTTCTAGAACTCTGCTCACCCCTTTTGGTGTGGCGGCTTTGTTGGACAACAGAGGCTTCACAGAGCCAGTGTGGTGTAGTGGTTAGGAGCAGTAGACTCTTAATCTGGTGAACCGGGTTCGGGTCTCCGCTCCTCCACCTGCAGCTGCTGGGTGACCTTCGGCTAGTCACACTTCTCTGAAGTCTCTCAGCCCCACTCACCTCACAGAGTGTTTGTTGTGGGGCAGGAATGGAAAGAAGAATGTTAGCCGCTTTGAGACTCCTTAGGGTAGTAATAAAGCAGGATATCAAATCCAAACTCTTCTTCTTCACTGGGGCCCCGAAGAGGGAGCTGAAATGAGTTTAAGCCCCCTCTGCCTATCAGGAACTGGATCCTAGTCTGCACCTGGCTTTGGCTAATGGGGATGCAAGCTGGGGACTTGGGCTGTGCCCCTTGCCCATTTAAGCAGCCCACACCTGGGGCACTACCTGTTTGTTCCTTCGTTGGGTTTTCCCCCCGCCCACCCACCCTCTGTTTAAGCTGATAGTCAATGACGCAGACCTAGTGGTGGGAGGAAAAAATCCTTAAATAAGAGACACGGGGGAATGATTAATGGACTTCAATGTCTGTACACTAATGCGCAAAGTATGGGAAATAAACAAGATGAGCTTGAGCTCTTGGTACAGCAAACTAAATATGACATAATAGGAATCACTGAAACCTGGTGGGATAAGTCCCACGATTGGAATGTAATAATGGAGGGATACAATCTATTTCAGAGAAACAGACCAGACAATAAAGGAGGAGGAGTGGCGTTATATGTCAGGGATGTGTATACCTGTGAAGAGATCCAAGATTTAGAACCTCAAAGCCAAAGTGAGAGCATTTGGGTCAAAATTAAGGGAGAGAAGAATAACAGTGACCTCATTGTGGGAGTTTACTATAGATCCCCAAGCCAAACGGAGGACATAGATGATGCCTTCCTGGAACAGATGGCCAAGCATGCAAAAGGAAGGGAGATAGTAGTAATGGGGGACTTCAATTACCCGGATATTTGTTGGATGTCAAACTCAGCCAAGAGCATAAGGTCAGATTCCTCACTGGCCTTGCAGACAACTTCATTGTCCAGAAAGTGGGAGAAGCAACAAGAGGAACAGCCATTTTAGATCTGGTCCTAACCAATGTTGATGACCTGGTTAGTGGGGTAGAAGTGGAAGGATCATTAGGCGCGAGTGATCATGCTCTTCTGAAGTTTACTATACAGCGGAAAGGAGCAGCCAAGCATACTAGGACTCAATTTCTCGACTTTAAGAAAGCCGACTTCATAAAACTTAGGGAAGTGCTTGGTGAGATCCCATGGACAGTAATACTAAAAGGAAAGGGAGTTCACGATGGCTGGGAGATTGTTAAGAGGGAGATAGTAAAAGCACAACTTCAGGCAATACCAATGAGACGGAAACATGGAAGGTGCCTAAAGAAGCCAGGGTGGCTATCTAAAGAACTTTTAACTGAGTTAAGATTAAAAAAGGATGTGTACAAAAAATGGAAAAGGGGGGAAACCACCAAAGAGGAATTCAAACAAATAGCCAGCACGTGTAGACACAAAGTCAGAAAAGCTAAAGCACAGAATGAACTCAGGCTTGCTAGAGAGGTTAAAAGCAACAAAAAAGGCTTTTATGGGTATGTTCGTAGCAAAAGGAAGAACAAAGAAACAGTGGGGTCACTCAGAGGAGAAGATGGTGAAATGCAAACAGGGGACACAGAAAGGGCTGAACTCCTCAATGCCTTCTTTGCCTCAGTCTTCTCCGATAAAGAAAACAATGCCCGACCTGAAGAATTTGGAGCAAATGATTCAGCAGAGGAAACACAGCCCAGAATAACTAAGGAGATAGTACAAGAATACTTGGCTAGTCTAGATGTATTCAAGTCTCCAGGGCCAGATGAACTGCATCCAAGAGTATTAAAAGAACTGGCAGATGTGATTTCAGAACCACTGGCAGTCATCTTTGAGAATTCCTGGAGAACAGGCGAAGTCCCGGCAGACTGGAGGAGGGCAAATGTTGACCCTATTTTCAAAAAGGGGAAAAGAGAGGACCCAAATAATTACCACCCAGTCAGTCTGACATCAATACCAGGGAAGATTCTGGAGCAGATCATTAAGCAAACAGTCTGTGAGCACCTAGAAAGGAATGCTGTGATCACCAATAGTCAGCATGGATTTCTGAAAAATAAGTCATGTCAGACTAACCTGATCTTGTTTTTTGGCAGAATTACAAGCCTGGTAGATGAAGGGAACACAGTGGATGTAGCCTACCTTGATTTCAGCAAGGCATTTGACAAGGTGCCCCATGATATTCTTGTAAAGAAGCTGGTAAAATGTGGTCTTGACTATGCTACCACTCAGTGGATTTGTAACTGGCTGACTGACTGAACCCAAAGGGTGCTCTTCAATGGTTCCTCTTCATCCTGGAGAAGAGTGACTAGTGGGGTGCCACAGGGTTCTGTCTTGGGCCCGGTCTTATTCAACATCTTTATCAACGACTTGGATGATGGACTCAAGGGCATCCTGATCAAATTTGCAGATGACACCAAACTGGGAGGGGTGGCTAACACCCCAGAGGACAGGATCACACTTCAAAACGACCTTGACAGATTAAAGAACTGGGCCAAAACAAACAAGATGAATTTTAACAGGGAGAAATGTAAAGTATTGCACTTGGGCAAAAAAAAATGAGAGGCACAAATACAAGATGGGTGACACCTGGCTTGAGAGTACTACATGTGAAAAGGATCTAGGAGTCTTGGTTGACCACAAACTTGACATGAGCCAACAGTGTGACGCGGCAGCTAAAAAAGCCAATGCAATTCTGGGCTGCATCAATAGGAGTATAGCATCTAGATCAAGGGAAGTAATAGTGCCACTGTATTCTGCTCTGGTCAGACCTCACCTGGAGTACTGTGTCCAGTTCTGGGCACCACAGTTCAAGAAGGACATTGACAAACTGGAACGTGTCCAGAGGAGGGCAACCAAAATGGTCAAAGGCCTGGAAACGATGCCTTATGAGGAACGGCTAAGGGAGCTGGGCATGTTTAGCCTGGAGAAGAGGAGGTTAAGGGGTGATATGATCGCCATGTTCAAATATATAAAAGGATGTCACATAGAGGAGGGAGAAAGGTTGTCTTCTGCTGATCCAGAGAAGCGGACACGGAGCAATGGATCCAAACTACAAGAAAGAAGATTCCACCTAAACATTAGGAAGAACTTCCTGACAGTAAGAGCTGTTTGACAGTGGAATTTGCTGCCAAGGAGTGTGGTGGAGTCTCCTTCTTTGGAGGTCTTTAAGCAGAGGCTTGACAACCATATGTCAGGAGTGCTCTGATGGTGTTTCCTGCTTGGCAGGGGGTTGGACTCGATGGCCCTTGTGGTCTCTTCCAACTCTATGATTCTATGATTCTATGATTCTATGATTCTATGACTTTGCTGTGGCTATGGTGGTCGCCGTTATCTAAGGGGCAGGGTAGGAATTTGCCCACTCGGCTAATTAGCAGCAAGCAGGTGGTTTTGCCTCATAGCAATCATCACAACTGGTTGGGCATTGGAGCAATCCTTTGTTTTGGATGGAGGGGAGGTTGCAGTCTTCATCTGCCCCTCCCAACTCTGGAGTATACCATTAAAGGGATCCAGGGGGAGTGGCCATGTCTGTGTGCCCGGGTGGGATCAGGGCCGAAGGCACTCCCCCAGACAGTGGTCCCTGCAGGGGTCACCCTATTTGATGTAAGTCTTAGGAACCCCCAGCTGGATTGACCACTCATCACTTCCAGGGGGTGGGCCAGAAGTATTCCAACTGCCCCATGCCCAAGCCAAACCTCTTTCATTTGTATTCAATAAAGTTGTGGCCTGTTTCGACCCAAAAAACCCAGCCTCATTGGTCTCTTATTTGCATAGGTTGGGGTATGGGAACTCAACGCCTGGTCCTGCAAAAAGAGGTGCTGGAACTCACCATGTTCTCTTAGAATGGCAATGGCGCCCACCTGAGAGGGGCCAGAACTGAGTTCCGGCTGAAAGAAAGCCCTACTTGTATGTGTGAATGATGAAAGAAAGTGTTGCCTGCTCATCTTAAACCATGATAATAGCAAACATGTGACAAAGGCGAACATGACATTGAGTCACAGTGTAATGCGGAGCAAGACAGTCTTCTGAGATCCAGTGCCACTTGCTAACCTTACTGAAGATTAGTAATGTTGTTGCTTACAAGCCAGATTGACTGAAACTTTATTTAGATTTATAGATGATCAAACTCTCCATTATGAGAGTATCAACACAAATACTGGCAGGTTCAAAATACCAAAATTCAAGGCGAACACCAACATGATGGCGAAATCCAATTTTCTCATGTAGCTTAAGCAGGTGCAGCTGGCAAGTAAAATTATAATATAAGGTAACATCCTTTTTTAAAAAATGCATGTACAGATCACAAGAAAATAGGCACAGCTGAAGAGTATGCTCATGAGGCCACATGGCCCGGGAACCCTAGACATTTTGCTGTCCGAGGCAGACAACACATAGGCACCGAAGATGTCAAAGTGCATAGTGACCGAGGCCATCCAAGTTTAGCACCTACCAGAAGCATCTCTTTCTCCCCATCTCTGCCAGGAGTGCCAACTTGGCCCTGCGACTGTGGGTGCCCAGGGCCACAGCACCAAAATTTGTGGGTGCCTGACCCCTTCATGGTGAATTTTGTGGGTGCTCTGGCACCCAGGGTCCCAGGGAGCTGGCACCTATGACCTCAGCCAATGAAAAAATCCAAACAACTTGCTACCCTTTCATGACATCCAGGTCAATTGCTTGCGGTTGCCTCCTTACTCTGCTTCAAGGTAGGCCAGCCTTGCAAGGCTAGGCTATGTTCTCCTACCTTTTGCTTGCCATCAGTTATAGAGGATCAGTAAGGCAACTTTCAATTCATAAAGCTTTTTGATCCACAAGGGTCCTTAGCCCAAAGTAGCTTGGATGCTTTTGGCTTATTTGACCTTCAGCTTCTACATCTTTTCTGTGACTGTCCTGTCCTAGGTTGTGAGCAAACATGGATATTATCAGATGTATGGCCTACATATGTTCCACGTGTATCTAAAAGTTATTAACTGTAACTGTTTATTATGGTAGGTTAAGAACTAGTCTACTGCCTTAAACAAACAAGGTCTTGGAGGCATGGTGAAAGAAGAGCTTCTGACAGCAAAATCAGGTACCTATCAACCCTAATGGTTATCATCTTGCCTTTATGCATACCCTAATAAAACTGGAAATGGAAGCTGGCATCAGCATAAGTCTGCACAAGTTTCATCACACGTGAATGTGCCTTTTTCACGAAGATCCACTGAGAGAAATTAAACAGATGGTTAAAACCTGCTTGCTGTCTTTCCCACCCCAGAGTCTCATTGTACTATTGCAAGATAACTCAGAGTCACAATGTGAAACAGATGAATCCTAATGAAGCCTCTGTTACCTGGGAGATATTCGAGTGTGAGGGGGTGTAGCTGTAGAAATGCCTTTTTGAAAACATTTTGCTTTGTAGCTTTGATCCATGGAGGGGGAGAGTGCTGCTTCCATACTTATGTGTTTGTGGTTGCATTTAGATTTATGTTGTTGTTTAGTCGTTTAGTCGTGTCCGACTCTTCATGACCCCATGGACCAGAGCATGCCAGGCACTCCTGTCTTCCACTGCCTCCCACAGTTTGGTCAAACTCATGCTGGTAGCCTCAAGAACACCATCCAACCATCTCGTCCTCTGTCGTCCCCTTCTCCTTGTGCCCTCCATCTTTCCCAACATCAGGGTCTTTTCCAGGGAGTCTTCTCTTCTCATGAGGTGGCCAAAATATTGGAGCCTCAGCTTCAGGATCTGTCCTTCCAGTGAGCACTCAGGGCTGATTTCCTTAAGAATGGATAGGTTTGATCTTCTTGCAGTCCATGGGATTCTCAAGAGTCTCCTCCAGCACCATAATTCAAAAGCATCAATTCTTCGGCTATCAGCCTTCTTTATAGTCCAGCTCTCACTTCCATACATCGCTAATTTATACATGTTTCTATTTAAGAAAAACCTCTGCAAGTTCCGATGGGCAGAAAAAATGACTTCTTCTCACTAGATGGCCTCAGTATACCTAAAGGAGCGTCTCCACTGCCATCGTCCAGCTCAGACGCTGAGGTCCAGCGCTGAGGGCCTTCTGGCAGTTTCCTACTGCAAGAAGTGGGGTTACAGGGAACCAGGCAGAGGGCCTTCTCAGCAGTGGTGCCTGCACTGTGGAATGCCCTCCCAGCAGATGTCAAGGCAACTATTTTACTTTTAAAAGACAACTGAAGGCAGCCCTGTTTAGGGAAGTTTCTAATGTTTGATGCTGTACTGTTTTTAATATTCAGTTGGAAGTCAACCAGAGTGGCTGGGGAAACCCAGCCAGATGGGCGGGGTATAAATAATAACTTATTATTATTATATATTATTATATAGACTAAAGGCGGGGGGCATTATGAGAACCAACAAACAAAAAAAGCCACAAAGTTGTGAGCATGATTTTTTTAATCCTTCCCGGATTCCCACCACCAACTCAACAAGATGGGAGGTGTTCTGCAGAGTTTTGCCACTAGTCCCTCTCTGCTCTTAGAGGCTGGCAAGATCAGCAGCAAAGCTGGGGGACAGAACAGGGGCCTACACCTTGGGTAGGGGTTGTTGGCAACTGCCTCACCCACTCTCAGCTCTGTTCACCAGGTTAGATGTTGAGCCAAAAAGAGGAGAAAAATATGTTGCTTCAGTAAGACGAAAATCCAAGAGTGCAGTTTACAACAGCCTTAAGATGAGGCAACGGGGATGCTAATACACATGTAATTAGGTTAATCCATGCCCGATTTGAAAGGATCTCAAGTTGCAGCAAAGCATTGTGGGATGAAGGAGAAATGGCTGCTCTGTCTCTGAAAATACAAGAGGCAGCAATGATTCAGATTTGCATCTTACATGAATTGAAAGATGTTGGTGGTCCCCCCTAACACAGAGAGCAGAAGGAAGGAAGAACATGGTGGTCCTTGAGCCTGGCTTCGGCTGGGGAGGGCAGGATATAAATTTTAAAAAATTATTATTATTATTATTATTATTATTATTATTATTATTATTATTATTTATTACCTTGCAGCTGGAGAGCATGCTGTTGCCCCCGTCAACAAAGCCCCATTAGGTGATAAAACCTTATCTCTCTCTAGCTGCTAGATTGAGGATTCACCTTCTGAAAGATGGAATCCATTATTCTCCATAAAGCCAGGCCCCCATGTGGGTTTAGGAGAGCATGGCAGGATTGCGTAAGGTTACCAGATGTCCCTGTTTCCTGGGGACAGTCCCCGGATTTACAAATCAGCCCCCATACAAAATCAATTGAAGTTGAAAAGTGTCTCTGGATTCATTGAAAAAATCTGGTAACCTTAGGATTGCATGAATCCAAAAAGCAACAGCACAGTTCTTTTAAAATAAAACATCACAGCTTTTTGAGTTCACGACAACTCCTCTTCAAGCAGGGTGTGAACAAAACCTAACATTCAAACAAGAAATTGTGAGAAAACAGGAAAATATGTGGCCAGGAATGAGGCAAAAAAACCCTGGTAACTGTAGACAGTATGAGGCAGTGTACAAAATCTGAATGGGATAAGAGTCACAAGCTGCTTGAAAATTATCAGGACTCCTTTCTGTCTCATGTTGTTTAAAACACATTATTTGAAAAATGTAGGTGGGAAGTATCATGCAACACTAACAGGAATTAATGGGAAATAGCTAATAAGAAAACTAAAATGGAACTATGGGAAACTACTAAGGTACTTTCTATTTTACCCTGTGTTACAAAATGTATTTGAATTGTGGTCAAAGGGGAGGGGGATCTGTTAATATCAGGATGCAGTGTCTTCCCTTTATAAATGAGAAAATAAGAGGGAAGTCGATAGTTTAAAATGGAAGCGTTCGATGTAAACGGGAATAAAATATAAGCATGCAAACTGCCCGGGGGAAAAGTTACAATCACAGAATTAATATTTGCTCAAAAATTTCCAAAGCTCATATTGTTGTTGCTTCCGCTTAATTAAAGCAACATAAAGGCATGTGTGGGAGCAACAGACACACAAGTAGCTCTGCTTTTGCAAAGAAAACAGCTTCAGCTTGCTGCCTTCGCCCAGTCTTTACCTCCCCCTTTTCTCCGGTTTGCTCTGCCAACCTGTCTCTCCCCCTCTGCTGATGATGTCAGATACATGAAACCGTTGCTAGGGGGACCCCTCCTGTGCAGAACAGGCAATGTAAAGCTCCCCCACTGCTTTGCGGAACTTGTGACCTTACCTAGTGGTATTTAAAGGAAACAAAAGCCACATGTAAGATCTCAATCCACTTACTAGCTCTTGTAGTAATAGATACGTTGTCAGGCCCTGACAAGCAATTAAGTTTCAAGTTCTAAAAGCTCCATAGCAATGTGCAGAAGGAAACAAGAGAGACGTGCAGGCAGAGATTTAGCAGGGTAGTTCAAATAAGTACATGTTTCCAGCTTTGTCACTCTGAAGTGGGACCGCAGCAGAGAGGTGACTCAAGATCCCCTCCTCAGGCCACAGCAGGCTGCTGGCACATCCTTCCAGCCGCTTGGACTTCCTGTAGATTTCCTCAGAGCAGTCCAGTCCTGCCGTATCCTTTTCTCTTTCTGTCAGGCTTGGCTATTGGAGGTGGAGGAATGCAAGTAGACAGGAAGGCAAGGTGACAGCTGGGCCATCAGAAAAGAGACAGGATTAAAGGATGCAGGAGGGAATATGAGAGAAGCAAAATGAGTGTGGGATGTCAGCTGGAGTTCTTGTCCCACCCACCACCTCCCAAAAAATTACTCTTCCCCAACTAGTGAAATATGAATGGCAATAAACTAATGTTCTAGGATATAGGCAACAAGATTCACCTCTTGTATAAATGTAGTGTTGCCATTTCCAGGGTATTTGTGTCAGTGGCTGTTGTTGAGTATGAGAAAGTATGTTGTATGCCTGACAGGGCAAACCTGTACATATCTACTCCAAAGTAAGCCCCACAGATTTCGTTGGCACTTAAAGGTAAAGGGACCCCTGACCATTAAGTCCAGTCGCGGACGACTGTGGGGTTGCGGCACTCATCTCGCTTTACTGGCTGAGGGAGCCAGCGTTTGTCCGCAGACAGTTTTTCCAGGGTCATGTGGCAAGCATGACTAAACCGCTTCTGGTGAAACCAAAGCAGCACACAAAAATGCCACTTACCTTCCTGCCACAGTGGTACCTATTTATCTACTTGCACTGGCATGCTTTCGGGCTGCTAGGTTGGCAGGAGCTGGGACCGAGCAAAGGGAGCTCACCCCGTCGCGGGGATTCAAACCGCCGACCTTCCGATCGGCAAGCCCTAGGCTCAGTGTTGTAGACCACAGCGCCACCCGTGTCCCAACCTCATTGGCGCTTACTTCCAGGTAAATTTATATAAGACTGAAGCCTAATTCACAGGTCTTCAACCTTTTCAAACCTGGATTTTTTCACCCTCAGCTGGTGATGTGTAACCCAGTTATAGTCATTTTTAACCATCTATATTAGACTATCTTGTCTTCTGTTTTTCTCCCTTTCTCTTCTTCAAAACCACCCTAAGCAAATAAGAAGGCAGGAAATGGTGGTGGTGCGATTAGAAGAACCCACCATCATGCACCATCAGCATCAGTTGTTGCTTCACTCATGCAACTGGGCCTTTCTCCCCCTACCCCTTAAATCTACTTCCATCAACACCAGTTAACATGGTCAATATTCAGGGATTATCAGAGTGATAGTCCAAAGCATCTGGAGAGCACCCCACTGACTACCCAAGTCAGGACAGGCCGAAGACATTTTACTACCTGTGGAATGCCCTGCCATCAGATGTCAAGGAAATAAGCAACTATCTTACTTTTAAAAGACATCTGAAGGCAGCCCTGTTTAGGGAAGTGTTTAATGTTTAATGCTGTATTGTGTTTTTAATATTCGGTTGGGAGCTGCCCAGAGTGGCTGGGGAAACCCAGCCAGATGGGTGGAGTATAAATAGTAAATTTATTATTATTATTATTATTATTATTATTATTATTATTATTATACCTGAGGGAAAGGACAAGATAGCACCCCTCCTCACATTCAGAAGTTGACCAAAGTGGCAGACAAACGTTACTTCAACACTGATGGTAGAGTAACATTCCTCCCCCCATATCTGGGGGCAGTAGAATAACGGGCGGGGTGGGGTGCAGGCAGGCATGCAGCTGCCCTCCAACACCTTACTGCTGCTCTCCTCACCCATACTCCTCTGCTTGAGGTGGCCAGTTCACTCTGCCTAATGACAGGGCCGGCCCTGGCCATAACCAAAATGGCAAAACAGTTTGTGCCCTCTCAGCTGAATGTATGTACCGTATCTTTCTTGGCATGCTGTTGATAAAAGTTGGGTTTACAGCTATGAGACCAAACACCCTTCAGGATTAACAGCAGTAAAGGTTCATGTCATTTGAGTGTATAAGCCCAGAAGTTATTTTCCATCTGCTTCATACTGTTGGAGAGTTTTTAAGGTTGCATGGCTTGAAATCTCAACTCTCCCCTCTTTCTTTTCTGCAGCACAAAAAGAGAAATCCAAGCAGGGAAGGAACGTTTTCTAACATTCAGAGGCACAGGGAGAATTTCACCAGCTTGGCAGCCGCCTTGGATTTGCTCTGCCCTTTTGGAAGAATCGCACAGGGAGAGTAATACAATCTTGCTGCAAAGGATAAAGCGGGCACAATTGAAAAACTGACTCTCACATCCTAGCCGAAAGAGAGTCTGGAATCAGAATTGTTGGTTTGTGAGCACACTCAAAAGCATCTGTAAAGATAGCACACATATTCAATTTCAGCTCCTTGTCAGCTCAAATCGTCCCAGCTATCTTCCAGCTGAACAGCAATGCTCTTTCAGTCTTCCCAACCAGGTGTTTCTGAGCTGTATCTCGCTGTCCTAGAAAGATGAGAATGCAACACCTAATAGACTAGAATTCATGATGCACTGGACCTGTAAAACTCCCTGTGACCTTTGGATGAAGGGCGGTACAGTGGTACCTCGGGTTACATACGCTTCAGGTTACATACGCTTCAGGTTACATACGCTTCAGGTTACAGACTCCGCTAACCCAGAAATATTACCTCGGGTTAAGAACTTTGCTTCAGGATGAGAACAGAAATCGTGCTCCGGCGGCGCAGTGGCAGCAGGAGGCCCCATTAGCTAAAGTGGTGCTTCAGGTTAAGAACAGTTTCAGGTTAAGAACGGACCTCCGGAACGAATTAAGTACTTAACCCGAGGTACCACTGTATATGAATTTAATAAATAATAATAATAATAATAACAAATAACATTTACCAGCCACTCTTTAATATCACATTGTAGGCATCAGCAACCAAAAAGACAATGGACTTAGGTTCACATCCTCCTTCTTCTTTTAAGCTTTACACTGCAGAGGTAAGAAACATGCAGCTTGACCAGAGAATCCTATGTGTGAGAATATGTTTGTTCTTATTTCTCCTTGGCGCTGTTTCGGCTCCAAACCTGTCACCACTCACCATCTGAGTTTGCTTTTAGAGTAGGGATGGTGAACTGCTTCCAGCTGGTGGGCAAGATGCCTTGGTCCTAGCCCCCAGCCCCGTGGGTCTTTCTGACAGGTTGGCAGGCTTGGCAATCACCCAGTGTGAAGCATTTCCCTTTGCCTGCATGGTTTGAAACTGAACTGTGTGTGCAAAGGCATAGCGCTTTGCAAGTGCTGGAAAATCAGCTGATCACCCGTGCTTGCAAAGCCTTTTCAGCAGAGAGCTTGTGTCCTTACCTGCCCCACGCCTGATGACACATAAGGTGTCGGGTGTATGGCAGGTAGATGTGGTTTGGCCAAAATGCCTCCTTGCGGACTAGGGCTGGGCAGTATCTGGTTTTCAACATCACAATATATCATCAGCTAAACACTGTGATATACCGATATATCACGATACCGGTATATCGCGATATTTGACCTAAGGATGGGTAGAGGCATTGGCTGGCTTCACGGTTTTTCCCGTATTGTGATTTTTGCATAGTACATACATGCACACACCATGATTCACAATATATTGCCAGGTCAAAAATTATGAAACCAGCATCACAATATGGACTTCAAACCAGTTCTGGGTGATATATTGCCCAGCCCTAGTGTGGACCAAATGAAGACATCTGCCAGGCCTATTTAGGTCTATGGGCTGGAGATTACCTAGCATTGTATGGGGAGGGGGTGATGATGACTTCTATCCTTGCAAAATGTTCAGGCAAGACCAGCAGTTGTCTTCCCAGTATAATGGATTTACATTAAAATTCATAGCAACATAATGAAGTCTTGACATTGAGCACAACTTTCTCATGAGAAAACACAAAAACAATGTATGACATGCTTTTAAAAAGAAAGAAAAAGAACAACACTGGCCAACTGCAAACCTCCAGCAGGGAGCCTTTTCTTTCTGCTTGTATTTATTCCAGTCCAGCATACGCCAAGGTAGTACAGAAAAAGCTTTTATGGAAATTCTTGCCTGCGCATTTGAGAAACAAGCTGCTAACGAATCACACTTGCTCTGCATGTAGTTCGCTCGAGTTGTGCACTGTGTCAGAAGCGTTTGCGTTAGTTAATCTGTGAAAACTGGCAGCGGCCACATGATCACGGAAGAAATGCATCCAGCCTTTTCCAGTGGGGATGCCAAGGCTTACAAAGCACCAAACCAGCTTATGGAAACACCGTACAATGTCCTAGATGCTCTCCCTGCTACGGAAAATAACGTAAGCCTGCGGGGTGGTGGGAGAGAGACCTAACAGTTACAAAAATATTATTTTAAGTATATTGGTCAAGTGTTGAAAACTGGACAGAATGTGCTGGAAAACAGGTCAAGTGTTCAAAAGTAGTCGGACTCGTGATGGCACAATTTGGCGGCAGTCCTGCATCCAATTAGTCATGTGTTAACAGTCTTTTTGTTAACAGTCTCCTAGGACTGAAAGTGGTGGGGGAGGGGGGATTTAAATTGCTTTTCTCTTCCTATCCCACAGTAATTTTCACAGTCATTACATAGTTGCCTGATAAAGAGCTTGAAGTGGTCTAACACGCAGCGTTCGTCTGGCAGAATTGTTGAAAGGGCTTGTCTTGATTCCCCGAAGTAGCCTAACCTGCAATGAACTACATGATCACCACATTATTTTAATAATAATAATAATAATAATAATAATAATAATAATAATAATAATTCTGATAAATGTATCGGTGATCCACTCACATCAAGCCAGGCATTGCTGCATCATGCAAAGAGCACTTATTCAACCCATTTCTTAATGTTTGTGTCAGTACACAGACCTGTGGCACAGCTGTAACACAACTTCTCTTTCATATGACTTTGCACTAAGTGTCCTGCGAGTGGGACACAGTTCTCTTAAAGTGCTTTTGTAGCTGTATCAAATTGACAGGGGAGACATTGAAAATAAGCCACTCATGAGCTGAAGACCCACTGGTACTGAGAGCAATTCCCCTGTCTGCTAACCAAAAACACGAGAGAGACACCCTTTCCTTGGGAATAAGGAGAGTATTTGTTAAAAAGAGTTGAAATTGTATCAGGTGTTTATTTACAAGGGAGCTCATTGTGCATAAAATGCTCATTAGGGATTGCACAGGGCTTTTGTTCATTAAACAGGTACGATTAGTATCATTTCCATTCTATTTAATGAGAGCTTTTGTAGTTCAAATATTGGGTCGTTCCTTTCCCAGCTATTCCTGTGAAAGTCTTCATGGAGTAAACAGGATTTGTATACAACAGTGCCGAGGCTCTAAATGGATTTAGTGTAATTGTTCAGTCAGACTCCCAGTTACTGCTAATGTGCGACAGAAAACCCGACTGTATATCCATTTAACCAACATAGTGTTGAAATTAAAAGCACCGCAGGACTGATTGGGGGTCTGTACATGAGAAAATGGCCAAGCAGGAAATCAGTTTAGAAGTGTCCCATATGTTACCGGCAAAGTCAATCATCTGGGTATGATTACGCAGGCATCACATAAAGGAAACTGCATTAAATGGCTAGTAATTAAGTCCAGATTATGGCCCTGAAAACACTCACTCATACACTTAGCTTTGAATTCAAGGAGGCTGCAGTTTTACCCCGGTTGCAGGATTAGAGCCTTACATATGTTTTGGAGCTCCATGAAATTGTGGAAATGGAAACTTTGCTTGTAAACGTTTTCATCCAAGATGCTTAATAATGCTTTTTTCTTTTCTTTTTTCTTTTTTTTTGTATGTGTGTGTGGGAGTTATGCACAAATACTTTGTGAAGACATACAGGAAATACATTACATGGCAGGAAAGGAGTCGTGTTGTGAAATGCTGAAGAGAAAAAAATTCTGCAGATGAAATGATTGCACCGACTTCCTGATTTTTGATCCAGCTGCCCAATTAAAAGAAACTGCCCCTGGAGGACAGGCAGAAATGGTATGGGTTAGCTTATTCTTTACTAAACCTTTAGAACAACGCTGCATGAGGCTGGGCGATGTTCCGGAAATCACGTTTCATCATTTGTTCCACTGAAGTGTGCAACAGGGTGTGGCTGACTGTTACCAAGATGTTTTAAACTTATCCAATATACTTCAAGCACATACATTACAGCCTAACTACACATGACCTCCTGGGACGCGGGTGGCGCTGTGGATTAAACCACAGAGCCTAGGACTTGCCAGTCAGAAGGTCGGTGGTTCGAATCCCCGCCATGGGGTAAGCTCCCGTTGCTCGGTCCCTGCTCCTGCCAACCTAGCAGTTCAAAAGCACAAAGTGCAAGTAGATAAATAGGTACCACTCCGGCAGGAAGGTAAACGGCGTTTCCGTGCACTGCTCTGGTTTGCCAGAAGCGGCTTAGTCATGCTGGCCACATGACCCGGAAGCTGTACGCCGGCTCCTTCGGCCAATAAAGCAAGATAAGCACCGCAACCCCAGAGTCGGTCACGACTGGACCTAATGGTCAGGGGTACCTTTACCTTTACCTTTACACATGACCTCAACAGGGTAGTTCTGCCTTTGAGATTCAGGGCTTTGACCAGTGTGGAGGGTCTGATCCAAATCATAACTGCAGCAAAGGATGGAAGGTTAAATCTACCTTACCTCCTACAGAAGGGTCTCAGTCTGGATCACTTCCCCCATACTAGCTATTTCTGGCCCCTCCAAAAGCCTACACCCAAGGACAGAAGTGTGCAGTTAAGGTCACCTGTAGCTATTTTTATGATACAGATTCAACCTTTCTTTGGATCTCATGCTTGACACTGGGAAACTTTTGGGGGTGGGGACAATCCAGCCAGTCCTCTACACATGCCATTATACAGGTAGTCCACCCCCCTCTGCCCCACAGCGTGTAGCAATTCAGAGCACAAGAAGACCATCTAATGTTTATTGGATGGATTTTCCCCAAAATTGATTTTTGAATTCTGAATTTATTGTTACAGTGGTACCTCGGGTTAAGTACTTAATTCGTTCCGGAGGTCCGTTCTTAACCTGAAACTGTTCTTAACCTGAAGCACCACTTTAGCTAATGGGGCCTCCTGCTGCTGCTACACTGCTGGAGCACAAATTCTCTTCTCATCCTGAAGCAAAGTTCTTAACCCAAGGTACTATTTCTGGGTTAGCGAAGTCTGTAACCTGAAGCGTCTGTAACCTGAAGCGTATGTAACCCGAGGTACCACTGTATTCATGTTTTATACTGTAGTTTATGCTTTTCTGTTGTTGCATCAATTGCTTTAAATATGTTGTTAGTCGCCCTGAACCTGGTTTTCTGAACCAGGAAGGGCAGGGCATAAATAAAATTATTATTATTATTATTATTATTATTATTAAAGGGAAACTGGGTTAGGTGATAAGGGACTACTGAACTGGACTGGACTGCCCCCAAATATCATCTACAGCAGTGACCAGAGGAGGTATGACTGCCGGGAGGAGTGCAGAGAGAACCGCCATGGTGCATCTGCAGCAGCACAACTGGATGCCTTCATCTGCCCCAGCTGCAACAAAACATGCCTCTCCCACATCGGTTTCTACAACCACAGCAAGCGCTGCAACCTGCCAACCGTTTGACCACATCCCTTGTCGCCCAAGGCAGAAGGATGCCATCTATGATTCTTATATCTAGCCAATAATTTGTCCCTTTCATCAAAACAGTTCCTAAGACCATTTTATATTTACTCTTCACTCTTCTTTTTAATTAATAATTATGGAGGGGGGAGGCACCACGGGGACTTTTGGGGCAAAGAGGAAAAGTGTAATCTGATCAGCAAACAGCAGCAAACTTAACTGCTCAGTCCTTCCATTGCTTGCTCCAAAAAGTATAGGACCAAATCAAGATATTTCCAAATTAGAAATATGTGCAGTTTTTTAAAAATAAAAATCTTTACCAGTTTTAAGAGACACCAACCCTGCAGTTCCTACCAATTTTAAAGAAAAACCCATATTTCTAAACATTTCACAACCATGACCATTTTTAAGTGCATAATGATGGGGTTTTTTTAGTGCGATATTTCACACCACTTGAATGATGCCTTTTATTATAGGATCTCCTGCTTTCGTTGGAAACAGTAAATTTTAACGTTAACATTTTGCAAGGAACGATCACGCATTTTAACAGACTCTGTGGGCCTTTTCTGAAGTTGTTACTTGCTTTAAGCAGCTGTTCCTGGGATAAAGGTCAAATATTCACTGAATGATAATCCTTAAAAAAATATATTAAGCACACAGTGAAGATTCCAACGGAGCCTTGTTTCACACACAACCTCCTTCCGGCAGCATGAGAGGGCATTAGCAGGAATGAAATGTCTCTGCAAGCCTCCCAACTCCTCATCCATCCCTCCTGCATCCATACAAGCTGCTTCTACGCCCAAGTCACTTGAATTGGGCAGAGGGGAAACATGGGAAGGGTACATCGGATGGGTGCTATAAACTGTAATGCCCACTTGTTGTGTGAACATTTATGGGGAGTGGAAGGTGGGAAAACAGAGCCCCACTGGGTCCATTGGAAACTTCCATGGGTGGATGTGCTGCCTGAAGTCAAAGTACCCCATAATACAGGATCTGTTTGTATGTTTCTCCCAGCTAATATGAAACACATCAGTGCAGTAAATTAATCTGCATGTGTTTATAAAATAAATGCACCTTTTAAATATTTCATGGTTGGAAGCCTTAACTGAGAAGATGAAAGACAAAATGCATTTCAGAGCATCTGAGAGCAATTGTGGCATCTGCAGGGTGGAGATTTGAGCAGAAAACCCAGGTAGCTACAAAGAGCGTTACTGAATGCTATTGGATCAGCCATAGTCCATAGTCCATAGACTTTTCAACCTTTCTGAGTCCACAGCTCCCATTCTTTCTGTGGCTCCCCTGTGGGGAAATGTGCTCCAAGCCTCAGAAGCCCAGTTATGTCGACCCTTGCCTGCAGAGCCAGCAGCCCCTCACCTCTTTTTGAACACCCTCCGCTCCTCTCCTCTCCCCTGGCCAGGCACCATTTGCCTGGGGAGTATGTAGCTGCAATAAACAGCTGTGGAAGCCTTTGAGAGGCAGAGACATGAAAGGGCATCAGAGGAGGGAGGGAAGGAAAGAGGGACAGAGGCCAGTGTTGCCTGCGGTACCCGAGCATCATTCAAGGCATCCCAGGGTGCCACGGCGCAAGAGTTGAAAACCACTGGTGTAACCTATCTGAGTGTTGTTGGAAGATGCAAAGGGTGGGCTGCTTCGTGAAGAAAGAATGGGATAAAAATCAGATAGATTGCAAAAGTAAGTGATTCACTTTTAATTTGGGATTAATTTCCATTGGGATTTATTTCCACATAAGCATGCATGAGCTTCATCTATTTGGCAAGAACACGTGCTGGAATAAGCTCCATAAAACTCAATGGCTAGGATCCAAAAAGCCAAGAAAATAGTTCTCCAAGCAGGGAGAGGCTTGGGGTTTGCTTTCCTCCAAAAGCAACCTCTCCCCCTTCCACGTGTATCAGGGCAAACTGTGTTTGGAACTGAAGGGGCTTTCAACAGTAGTGGTTAGCTCTTCAAAGGACAGAAGGAAAACATTCGCTGGGCTAGTGTAAGCCTCTTGTGTAAGCCCAGGTGGGTTGTTGTTTTTTAGGCAAGCTTACAAAGCTTAGTCAAATTGTAAATTGACTGAAAATAATTGTTTTGATACCAATCCATATAACATGGAAGCCAATATGCTGGGACTGCCTGCAAGCCTGAAGGCTGATATTCTTCTGAGAACATGCTGCCTGGCAAGCAATTACTCAGCATAAGTTTTAGAATGAAAACAAACAAACCAAAAGTATATGGCCTCTCTGTACAAAATGAACTTGACAGGTGAATTATTAACTACAATAAATCAGTCTCGTTTGCAACCTAGGGTGCTGCCTGGGCAGAATGGAAATCACCTTCTCTAAGCAAACTTCTCGTTTCCTTATGCGAACAATGGAAGAGCTATTTCTTGCAGAAGGATTCCGGACATCAAAGCAAAATATTTCAATTGTGTGCAAGAAGCTTCAAGTAAACCACATTTGGCTTTTCAGTGACTTGATTTGCAGTTAACAGCAGTGATCTGAAACGAACTGAAATCTCCCCTACAAAGAATTCACAGGTATGTTCATTCATGCCAATTTGCCAAGATTTGAATGAATGAGTTACAATACAAAACCATGATTGAAAGCCAGCAGTTATGTTAAAACCAAAATTGATAATTATGATGTGGCATATATATATATATATATATATATATATGCACAACTTTACAAAAAAAGAAGCAAAATTCAAATTTGAATTGATGCATTGATTTGTTTGTTTTAGTTAACCTCTAAACCCAAAATGTACATATAGGAGGCTTTCTACTCCCACTATGTACATATGGGAGACATTTAACTTTTTTTAAAACCTTGAAATCTGGATTCTGTTAAATCACACACTGTGGATGCAACTTCCTAAGGCTGTACAATGCCATGTCTTCAATAAAGACTCCATTAAATGTTAAAAAGGGGGAAAGGAGGGAGGATACTGTGACCTGGCTCTATAGTCCACTGCTTCCAACACAAGAAGCATTGTTTCTTTCCCCTGTTAATCTTCCTAAAAGGTATACTCTCTGAATGGGGACTGCCAGCAGCTTTTCTTCTGGTAATTACTACGAGCATCCAAGAAAAGAAAGCCAAGAGGTCAGGGAGGCAAAAGAAAAAGAAAAAGAAAGATTCCCCTTTTCCAAAGATGCATATTTACAAAAAGAACCATTTCATAGCTGAAATTCCTTTGAAAGTTGCTGCTTTCCTGAATTATATATATATATCTCCAAAATACTTCTAGACTGGAAAGTGGCACGGGCATTGCACAACAATTAATCTATTTTAGCAGCTTTGCAATGACTGCTTTGTATCTGTGCTGAGAGGTGAGCCGTTTCCTATGTGAACTATGCTAGAGAGCTCTGAGAGGCTACAGCCAGCTAGCCAACGCTTTAGGTGGGACACCATCCCAATTCTCCATCCATAGTGGTGCATGCACGTGTTAATTTGGTAAACTTCTGACAGTGGCTTTCTGTTTGTTTCTTTCGGTGCAAAGAGGCTGTTACACACTTTTCGCCTTGGATTAGCCTCTGCAAGTTAAACTGCAGCCCCAATCACTACCACCACCAATGAAGGCTGGAGACCATGCACCTGCTCTGACCCTTTCCTTGGCAGAGGCCTGGTCCTGCCGATATTCATCAGAGCAAAGCACTGAGATAAACTCCAGCCGGCCTTCCCAGAGCTAGGTCAGTTCTCATAACGTCAGAGGACTTTCTGGCTCCCCCGTTTTCTCTTTCTCCGGCAGGGTAAGTACAAACGGGAGAAGGACCCCTTTAGTATCAAATGGGGCTTTGAGAAGCTCTGGCTCAAAGCTCCCCTTGAGTCCACCATCTGCTTCCACCTCGCCATTCTGGGACAGGGCAAAGCACAGCATTCCAGTCCGGTTGACACAGTAGATGGCACTGCCCAAGGCGGCACAGCGGAACGGCTGCACCGGGTTGCCGCCGGGGCGCAAGGAAGCACACTGACTCCAGTGCTTGGCCACTGAATTGTACCGGAAGACCTCCACCCCACCGGCCTGCCCCGGCTCCCCACGGCTGCTGCTCACGTCGAAGCGGTAGATGAAGTTCTTGTAGGACACCATGTCAGCGGAGCGTCGCCGGCTGCTATTGTACGGGCACTCCTGCCACTCATCCCGCTTGGGGTCGTACTTGAGCAGGCGGTAGAAGAGAGACCCGCCCGACACGTAGATCTCTCCGTTGCAGGTGGTGGCTTCGTGAGCCACGGCAAAAGCCCCTTTCGGCAGAGGAGCCACCGGGCTCCACCGATCCGCCCGGGGGTCGTATTTCTCCACCGTGAAGAGACACTCGCCGCCCACCGCGTAGAGATAGCCGTCGAGGGCCAGCAGCTTCAGCTGTGAGCGAGGCTGCCCCATGGGCTTCACCTGGCTCCAGGTGTCCGTCAAGGGGTTGTAGCAAAAGACCTTGTCGGAGAGCCTGGCGCGGGGCTCCCCGGGCCCTGTGGAGATGCCCCCGGCCAGGAAGAGGTAGTTGTAGAGCACGCACATGGCGCACCCCTTGGCGTTGGCCTCGTCGGGCAGCCGGGTCAGCACCCTCCACTCCTTGGCCGCCTCGTGGTAGCTGTAGAGCAGGTAGCCGCCGTCGTCCAGGGACACCACGGAGGAGGGGCTCTGCGGCCTGCTGCTCTCTCGGCTCTGCGGCCTGCTCCCGGCGTTGAGCCTCTCGAAGGCGTCGCTCACCTCGGCCACCAGCAGGCAGGGCTTGCCGGCGTCGAGGCGGCGCTGCAGGATCAGGTCCCTCTCGGCGCCGCTGAGGCGCCCGTAGACGGCCGGCTCGCGCAGCACCTGCAGGTAGTGGTCGCTCATGAAGCGGTAGGCGGCTTCGCGCAGCTCGGCCAGCCGCTGCTTCTTGGCCAGGGCCAGCAGCTGCAGGCAGTTGTCGAGGCGCAGCTGCGCCCTCATGGCCTCGGCGGCGCAGTGCAGGGCGCACGGCATCTGCAGCACCCGCGCGCCGCTCACCACCTCGGCCAGGTTGTCGTGGCGCACGTCGCCCATGCGCGCCGTGTACACGTAGTCGAGCAGCAGGCGCAGCGCCGCGTAGCTCACGCCCTTGACGCGCAGGATGTCCCTGGAGGAGCGCGCGCGGAAGTAGTCGCTCTTGGCCGCCAGCACCGCCTTGTGCGCGCGGATTCGACGGCCCGACACCTCGATCACCAGGTCGGGCTCTTCCTCCGGCTGCGTCCCCCCCGGCGGAGAGGCGCACGGGTCCTGAAGGAGCGCTTCGCCGACGGCCTGCGCGGGAGCCGGAGGGGACGACGGCTGCTGCTGCGACGACGACGATGGCTGGCTGCTGCTACTGCTGCTGCTGCCTTCCCCTCCGCCTTCCTCCTCCTCCGACTCGGACGCCGCGTTGTTGATCTCCCACTGGCTTTGCACCACGCGGCTACCTCCGCCGCTGCCCGCCGACGACGGCGAGGAGGCTGCGTCGCGCTCGGGCGCCGGGGCTTTGTCTCCGGGAGAGCTGAAGCACAGCGAGGAGCTGAAGCCGCAGGGCGCGGGCGATTCGGCACTGGTTCCGCCGCTGCCGAGGATGCCGTCCTCGCCGTCTGCCGCAGCGCGCCGCTCCATCGGGGCGGACGGCGGGCTGCTCCTCGCCGCCGCTTGCTCGCCGCCGGCAGCTTTCCTCGGCGACGCTAGCTGCGCCGGCTGCGCCATCTCCATCTCCCCGCAGCGCGCCTCGACCTCGCCGACAGTCCCATTCTCACCTGGGGGAAGGACACAAGACAGCGCTGAGTTCTCCATCGGCCCTCGGAGGGCTCTCGCCTGCCTGCCTGCCTGCCAGCCACCCCCTCTCTCTCTTTCTCTGTCTCCTGCTTCTCTTGCCCTCCCTCGCAGGCACCTCCTTTTCCTCCCACTGCCTCTCCTCGTGCTGCCTGGCAGCTCTGGAGGCAACTGCGGACGCTCGCTTTTGCTCTTAGCTTGGGTTGGGTTTTTGTTGGTTTTTTCCCTTCCCCTTGGCGCTTGTTCAATTTCCGCACTAGTTTCCCAGCCGTCGGGCTTCTCTCAGCAGCTAAGAGAGCCGCTCACCGCTGAACTTTTGAACTGCCGAAGGGTGTATATAGTTCAGCTCGCGCTGTTTGCGTTGTTTGATCAGGTCACAATATCACTGAATGGCATTGCAAAGCCTACATACAGTATAGTAAATTATCGCACGTCCTATGGAGGTGGGGCCGGAAGATCTGTGCAGGGGATTTCCTGATACCCAGCTCCCATTCTTCCAAAGTCATTTTATGGCACCCTCAAGATGGCTTTATATCTTCTCAGTAAATCACATCGTTCTGCAGTGGATCAGAAGTGGTTATCCACTTTCCTCATTTCCAACCCTTCCCCTGAATATTTCTGTAAGCCTGTCTACCCTATTAGCAAAGTCTTGTTCTCACCCTGTCAAACCAAACTTAACATTCTGCACCAAGGCAAATTTAACCTCTGGAGATTATGCAATTTAAGCAGAGCTTTGTGTGTTTACATGATTTCTTCCACCGAGTTCTTACACTCCATGCTCTGAGCCCGCTTTTAGATTTCACCAGGTTATCACCCTTACTTTCAAACTGATCTGTATAGTCTTGAGAACTGAAAACTTGCCGCTTTAGAAATGGAAGCAGTATACCTATTGTCAATTGATGCTCTGGTTAAAAAAATCTACACCATCCTACCTTTAACATTTCTAAGGGCTATTTCTGCACAGACAGTCTGGTAGTCATGGGCCTACTCAGAAGTAGCCTGAGTTCACCAGGATTTACTTCCAACTAAAGGTGCATCAGTTTGCAGTGAGATCCTATCTCTGCCAGATCCTATCTGTTTTTACTGAGAAGTAAGTTTCATGAGTTTTGATGGGATCTGGCTTCTACATAAGCACAAATTATTTTGCAGCCTTAATTGCACCAAGAAAACTGCAGACTTAAGCAGGAAAGCAATGAGTCCAGCAGTCAATTCATACAATATCAGTAGAGCACAAAGTTCAGTTTGGAGCCTGTGGAATGAGTTTGGTCACACACTGAAACAGTAGTACCTCTTTAAACGCTTTGATGCATAACTAAGACTCCAATCTGTGTGTGGGGAGATTTGACTATACGATTTGCAATTTGGAAAGACTTCTGAGAACTGGTAGCTTGAGTGCCCAGCAAAGCTATTATGCAACTAAAATTCAGCCCACCTAAGACTGCACCATCTTCCAATCACTCTTGTATGTGGCCCTGCTTTTTGAAGGATGACCAGTAGCAAACAACACCAAACAGGAACCAGTGGTGGTGTAGTGGTGAGGACTAGGACCTGGGAGACTAGGGTTCAAATCCCCACTCGTCCATGAAGCTCACTTGGTGGCCTTGGACCAGCAACTGCCTCTCAGCCTAATCTACCTCCCAGGATTGTTGGGGGGATTAAATGAGAGGTGGTAGAACTATGGAAGCCACCAGGCTCCATGGAGCAAAAAAGGTGGGATATAAATGCAGCAAATGAATAAATAAAATAAACGTTGACATTGTAGTGCTGTATATGATCAGCCGCTACTATCCTCTCGATACTGCTGTATGTGCATCAGTTGTGAATGGAAAGAGAGCAAGGCATTCAGAGGAACCTATGGCACCACACATATTGTTGGGCACCAATTCACATCAGTCTGACCTTGAGTATTTTTCAAAGGTGATGCCAGAGTGGGCAGCCATCCATCAGGGATGCTGAAGTTGCTCTGCTGCATCAAGCAGACCCTACATCAAGCAGAGTTGGACTTCTAAAGTTACCGTCTGTCTCTGATGGCAAGACTGCACAGCCTTTAAGCAGGAACTGATTTAAGCACTGGGTTATCAGTCTCCTATTTAAATTGTGGTTTGCCCATAGTATAAGCCTATGGAAAGATGGGTCTATAAAAGCAGAATAATGCTATCTAAGGCTAGTGGATCCAACAGGTCAACTAAGTGGCTAACTGATTAAATCATCTACTTGTGATTAAGAATCAAGGGACTCTGACTTCCCCCTGCAATGGTGCAGGATCCTTGTCGTACACACACACACACACACACACACACATATGCAAAGGAAGGATAATTCTGCAGAGTGCAGCTTTTACAGACACTGAAGTAATGCAATGGCAAAAGCTGGACCTCATGATGGCCTGGTGATACAAATGTTTAGTTGGAACTATTGATCAGTTAATATTTGCTAATTGGTTGACAGCTGAAACTTATAAGAAGAAGTTAATTGATGGTTCTGCTACCTGAAGCTCTTGTGATCGATGGCATCCTCAGTGCTCCTTCAACTTGAGAATGTGGTCCTTTATTATAGTAATAATAATAATTACTGACTATCAGTGAGCATTGAATATAGTCATTCCAGAATATATTTCTGCAGTTATTTCAGTGGAATAAATTAATGGCAATACTGTACATTTTCAGAACATTTTAGGGGGAGATTTTGCATCAATCTCCCCCTTGGGTCAGCAAGCTGGCACAGGAATTTCCTTCAATCAGCGTCAAAAAGGTATTCCATTTCTCACCGATTCACTGTGCATCTTCCGTCCACCTATATGATAAAAACAGTTTTGGTTATCATTCAGTTTTTAAAACAAAACAATTCCACATGTATTTTGTCTGAATTGATTTCCCCAGAGTAAACTTTGATATCATTTTCCTTTAATAGTGGATTCTGTATCTCATAAGCTAAACCAACTTTCTTTTTCTAGGTGTTCCTCTAATACAGTATAGGACCCAAAACTCTTGTTTGTTTTAGAGTTTGCCTACTACTTACTGGAACAGAAGATTATAATGCTCCTATCCGCTAATTAGGAGTGTTCCATCCTACATATTTGGTGAAACACATCTACTGGGCAATTAATCCAGCAGGCATGGATGTGGAGTTTACATTTCCACCCACATCAAAAGATGCATCCAGCCCATGAAATACTGCATTCAAAGATGAATACTGCATTCAAACCTGTAAACCTAAATACAGGCCTTCTTTGAAGTATCTCATAATAAGACTGTGATCCTCTGCTCACTTTCCCTGGAGGAGACTGACTGATTTCATAAAATTAAGGGCCAAACTAGACATGGCATTTTTCACATCATTTGCCCTTTCATAGTTGTTTCAAAGAAGAAGCTGACATGGCTGGACCCCAAGTTGGACTGCGATTATGGCCTGGCATGAGAGGGGAGATAACCCTGTATCCCCCCCCCATCAGAATCTCCCCCCATTTATGCAATGGGAGGAAAGGTTCCATGAGAAGTGAAAGGAAGGATATCAATGTAAGAAAATAAATAATGGTTTGGTGCTGAGCTGAGATCAACAGTTAAGTTGGATACTCAAATCTGTTATATAAAATCATAGCCCAGCATTAAAATACGCATATTGATAGTTTGCCTCAAATGGTATCCCAAGCATGTACAGTGGTACCTCGGATTAAGTACTTAATTCGTTCTGGAGGTCTGTACTTAACCTGAAACTGTTCTTAACCTGAAGCACCACTTTAGCTAATGGGGCCTCCTGCTGCCGCCGTGCTGCCGGAGCACAATTTCTGTTCTCATCCTGAAGCAAAGTTCTTAACCTGAAGCACTATTTCTGGGTTAGCGGAGTATGTTACCTGAAGCATATGTAATCTGAAGCGTATGTAACCCAAGGTACCACTGTATTTGCAAAAGAAGCAATTTTCAGCATTTGAGCCATAAGGATCCCAAGTTATTCAACTGACTTACAAATCTGGTTAGTTTAAAGTAGCAGTTCAGGGTATTCTTTATCATGGTTTTAATCAATTGTCCAAAAATCATGGCACCTTGCAGGGGGTTTTTTTTATAGAATACCCAATAACATCATAGCAGAGGTTGTAACTCACATTCACCAATTTTATCTATGTTTTGCTTTCCATTCACATTTTTATTTGACATGCAAAACATGCAAGTCAGCAATGAATTTCATTTCAGGTGGTTTTGGTCTCATGGTTTTGTTTTGTTTTCTTGCATCCACAGTTCATTTTTCAGGATTTACTCAGTTTGCCTTCCTCACCAGAAAGAAAATCATTTTCCTTGGAAAGTTTGTGGTCCAGGTTTGGCAGATGCTTTACTTTCCAAAAAGTCACTTTCATTTTTAATTTCCGAACTGAGTTTCCAGTCTAGGCTGTGCTTACGAAACAAGCCAATCCTGCAAAGTCCTCTTCATCAAAGCTTTGCAAAAATGAGAAAAAAAAACTCTTAAGCAAGTACATGCAGGACTCCTAAAGCTTCTTAAATATAGAGCAAAACCTGAGCATGCACATGCATCCACACACCAACCAAATCAAATCCAGCTTTAATGATTAGTTTGCATGATGTGCCCACAGAATCTTACTGCATACATGGGGAAAGCTTGTGGTACATTTCTGTTAAAGATGGAGAGCCTAGCCTGTCATCTGTGAAACATTTCATTTCTTAAATAAGACTTAATGAATTTGTATATTTTTGTTGTTGTTAACTGCTGTTGATTTAGTCCGGGATGAATGGAAATGTAAGAAGACAGTGGACATGGGAACCTCCAGCAACCCTGAATTGTGCTGACAGTCTTGGCGGTGAGTCACTAGCAATATCCTGGACCCGTGCCCCCTCAACCAGCAAACAGAGACTTAAAATTGGCAAAGAAAGTCTTGGCAATCATAAGCAGCCTTCTGAGATTGCATTTTGAGCAAGAGAAGTGTTGTTAATATACATACGGAAGGTCATATTTCCTAAGCACTTGCCTACCTATGTATTTCTTCGCCACATGTTCCCCAATTTTGCTTTTTCTTGTTAAAACAGCTCGGCCTTTTCACCAAACATCAGTCTCATTGCTGGACGGAGCTTCCACGTTGCCCAGCCACACTTAGATGTAAATGTGCCAGGCACAGCTCATTAGAATCAAAAGGTGTATAACCCTCTCATATAAGGTGTTTGTGTCTCCTTGGTTTGAATGGAACTTTTTATATAGGAATCTGCCTTATTCCAGATCAAGCTATCCATGTGGCTCACTGTCTACTCTGATAAATTTCACTCCCATTACCTTTCATCCTTTTTAAAACTGGAGATGTCTGAGATTGGACATGGGATCTTCTTCTTGAGAAGCATGTGTTCCACCACAGAGTTATGGGTCCTCCCCAAATGGAATTTAAGGCTATCCAGGTCTGAAGCAATGGGTTTTTCTGTTTTGTTTATGGAAGCACTACCATAGTTTAGTCCCATAATGAAAACTGGATACATAAGAGCTGGAAGGGACCAATGCAGGAACATGCAACTGTTCCATGTTTGATCAGACCTGCAACCTTGGCATTATCAGCACCACGCTGTCACGAACTGAGCTATCCAGGCTGACTTACAGAAGGTTTATTCTCCAAGTCTAGTCTCAATTGTGTGGCCCATTAAAAACCTATAACTTTACAAAGGAGTGGCTCTCAAATGCTCTTGTCAGCAAGACTGGATACAGGTTTGTAAGACTAATATTTGCTAAGATCTTACGTTTCCAGAAATGTTTTAAAATTATTGGATATAGCAAACTGTCCTTCATATAAACACAGAATAAAACAAACAAACAATGTCAAATAAAACAAAATTGAGAAGACCTTTTAAAGCATAAAGGAACTGATTCAAAGGGCTGAATCCAGACACAGTCATGCTTAGAGTAAATGACGTTAATAATTCAAGGGTCTACTCTAAGCAGGACTAAGTTTAGAGCCAACAGAAACAATTTTTAGTCCTGCTAATGTCAACATGAACAAGTTAAAGCATGTGCTGAACTCCCAATGAAACTGAGGGTGTTTCGTACCCGAAAAAGATGTTTTAGCTGAGTCAACATGAAAATGAAAAGCTGTATTTTGCTTTGTTTTAAAAAACTGCCCCATCACCAAACATTTTTGAGAAACTGCCTCATGGGAAATTTCAGGAAGGAAGGGTTTTTTATTTGGTTTAAGTAAAGTAGCGGTCAAAACTGCACTTTGAGCAATTTGACTTAACTACAGGATGTGTCTTAAAGAGATTGTGTCATTACATCTACTCTCAAAGTGCTTATTAAACTTCTTCATTATCCATAACTGGTCGTATTATTATACTCCCAGAGTGCTTGAGAAAAGTACATTTATTCCATCTCGTAAGTATGAATTTCTCCAAACAATCTCTATGACAACAAAAACTAAGCTCCCAGGAATAATTTTCCCTGATTAGGACCACACATGCATAACTACACATCGAATAAGTTCCTGTGTGTGTGTGTGTGTGTGTGTTCAGAGAACAAACAAGCTGCATAGCCCCCAAACCTCCTGAGTCCTGAGCCATCTCAACAAGGCATTTTATTACAAAGTAATGCCAGCCTACCATTGTTTGTAAGGTGAGAATTTAATTCAACCCCTGATCAGGTCCTTCTTTCTGAAAACGCTATGGAACAAACCTCTCTTGAAAGGCAGGTCAAGCTGTGTGTCTTTGTTTCCTTCTGGAGAACTCTCATTTTCAAGCAGAAGTTTAACAGCACTTCAGCCTTAAGCAGGCATTCAAATTACTTTTGCACAAACATTCACATGAAGGAGAGAGCTGCCCAGCCCAGCCCTGTGCAGCACATCACTTCCATCCCATTTACAGCCTTCCATTAGTTTAAGGGCAACAGTTTGATGCAGGGAGCCTCCTCTAACCAAAAAGTCTCCTCAGGTGATTTAAAACAGTTAAATTGCATAGAAATAGAGAAGTCTCCACGATTCAGACTCGGGAACATCTTTGGATGGTGGTGATGGGGCTGTACTGCGTAGAAGGACTTAGGAGGGAAAAAAAACCTATCTCCATTTTCTTTTTCTTTCGACTCCTGTGGCACCTCACTGTTCTCCTCACTGCCTGCTTCATTTCTCTCTCTCTCTCCCTTCTGCTCCTATCCTCCCTACTTTCCTCTCTACCCTCTTGGTCACTCAGCTTTCTGTTCAGCTGCTCAGGTACCAACCTGAGCCTTGAAAAACACCCAGAGCTGAAAGTGAGATAAAACACCACTCTTTCAACTTCAGCTGCTTCATCTCTATGTGTTTCAAGGGCGGACAAGGTAAGCAACCCTCGCCACCTCGTGACAAAGGAGACAGAGGGGTGACCAGAGGCTACACAAGCACCAGGGGAAGTGTTCAAAAGTGTTGGTGAGCCTCAGAGAGCCCATGCATCCAGCCCACACACTGTCCAAATGTTTGCTTCTAGTGTGCTGAACAGAAACATACATCGCCTCCCTCTCCCTGAACCTTGCATCTTGGAACTGGTCATAATAAAGGTGCTGTTTGAACACTGGCATTTTCCAGTCAGCTAACCACCACTGAAGGTGCTTCAGTATCCTTTAACTTAGCAGTCAATTACTCTAGCATGATGCAGCAGGATTTCACAGTGTGAAACCTTATCCACTAAACAGCTCAGCACTGACTACAGATCCTAGCCAACATGAGCAGGCAGAATTTTTATTATGTTCTATTGACACTGCAGATCAGGAGATTTTATCAGCTGACCTTAATAATAATTCAAGG
The DNA here is from genome assembly GCF_964270895.1 of Podarcis filfolensis. NCBI lineage: Eukaryota > Metazoa > Chordata > Lepidosauria > Squamata > Lacertidae > Podarcis > Podarcis filfolensis. The sequence continues at coordinate 25,215,228 of NC_139606.1, forward strand.
ATTTTGGAAAATGAAGGCAGAGCCAAGAGTCTCCCTTTCAATTCTCCCTTTCTCCTTTATGACTGCTCAAATTTACCTTGTTAATTTTATTTTCTTTGTTGTTGTTTAGAATCATAGAATTGTATAGTTGGAAGGGACCCCGGAGACTCATCTGGTCCAACCCCTGCAATACAGGAATCTCAACAAGCGGTCTGCCATCCAATTTGAAACCATAGAGGACCCTGCTTAGCATTACAAATGTGCTAGCAGTTTTATTCCTGCATCACTTTCCATAGAAAAGTCAGGTCTGCAAGAAACAGACCCAGAAATCTTGTGGATTAATGGTGAGTGACTTAACACGGTGTAATCTTGGCACAACTCTAGCCAGGTACTGGGCCAAAAAAAGCAAAGAAATTTATCATGGATTATCAGAGAAAGGCTGTCCTTGGCTGTTGGGGATGTCATGGCAATCAGAAAGAGAATTCAGAGCAATGGTTTAAAATATACTTGTCTGCAAAAACTGTACTGAACAGCCCATCTGCTGAGGAATGCAGTCAGAGGTAATGTCCATTTCTTTTGTTCTTTTGTTCAGGAAGTCATTTATTTATTTATTCATAACCCATCCTTTCTCCTTGAGAAGCTCAGCGAGGCAATGATGACTACTAGCCACTCTCTGACCCAGCTGGGCCATAGTAGATGCTGGACTTTTCAGTGAAACCTTGTTAGTACTTATCAGTTCTGCAAAGGTAAAGGTAAAGGGACCCCTGACTATTAGGTCCAGTCGTGACTGACTCAGGGGTTGCGGTGCTCATCTCACTTTATTGGCCAAGGGAGCCGGCATACAGCTTCCGGGTCATGTGGCCAGCATGACTAGGACGCTTCTGGTGAACCAGAGCAGCGCATGGAAACGCTGTTTACCTTCCCGCTGGAGCGGTACCTATTTATCTACTTGCACTTTGACGTGCTTTTGAACTGCTAGGTTGGCAGGAGCAGGGACCGAGCAACGGGAGCTCACCCCATTGCGGGGATTTGAACCACAACCTTCTGATCAGCAAGCCCTAGGCTCAGTGGTTTAACCCACAGCGCCACCCGTGTCCCTTCAGTTCTGCAAAACTGATGATCCAATGTCAGTTCCAGTTTGGAGGGACGACTTCAGCAAGGACATGAGTTAAATTCATTCTCATAATCTGTGCCCTCCTGTTCACCACATTATAAGAACCAATGGCAGCAGAAATGAATATAGGAGTAACCATGCCATCTGGAAGCTTGATATGAAATGACTATGTGGACATCCATATTCATTTGAGATACAAGGGCTGGGGGGAGTCACAAAGAGGCAGAGAATTCTCCATCCCTTTGACGCACGCATTCACACATTCCTGTGGATCCCTATCCATGCTACCTTCATGGCGATGCAGACCAAACTGCTCCACTGCCCATTCATATAGCAAACAGGTCACCATGCATCACAGCACATTGTGCTCCATAGACAGTGATATCACTCTGCCCAGGTCTGTGCAACTCCAGGCTGAACAGAAAGCAGCAGCCTGTTCTACGAGGATTTCCTCCAAAGAAAAGGATAGCAGGGACTGAAAGAGCCTAAGGCATTATTAGCATTCAACAAGCACTGTCTAGGATGGGAACTTTCAGCCTTCCAAATATTTATTAGACTACAACTCCCATAATCTCCAACCACCGGCCATGTTGCCTGAGATTGATGGGAGTTGTAGTCCAACAACACCCCTGGTCTAGGAGCAGCACTTGTTGAGCTGTAACAGTTTGTTGCCCACTTCTGGGGCTTGGGCACATTTGCAAATAATAAAAACCAAAAACCTGTTGTGAGCCTCACACACACAAACATCACAACCTATTATATTGGCAACAATGGAAAGCTTCTTTCAAGCCTAATTTTTGGTTTATAGTAAAAGAGAACTCTGTGTGCGCTATAGAAGGTATCCACAGTCACACAGGTGCCCATGGGTGCCATGTTTGCAACTCCTTTTTAGAGGCCATGGTTTACTCTGAGGGCCAGGAATAGAGAACCTGTGGCCCTCAAGATACTGGACTATAGAGCATATCACCCCTGACCTTTATGCTAAACTGGCTGATGGGAGCTGGACCCCCAAATGTATGGAGAGCAACAGGCTCCTCATCCCTGATACGGGCACACAACAGTGTGCAGGGGATTGTGGGATTGGGAAACAAGCCATTTCTTTCCACCCAGTCCAACATAAGCAACCCCTTGTTATCCACCCTACTTGCTTTATACTAGCATTGCACAGGTTGCAGGGTCTCAGAGGTTTGATGGACAGGCATGTGCCTCTCTTCCAAGCTGCCAAGTGGCTTCTCCCTAACCCCCGCAGAGCTCCACTGAACTTGTGTCCCACTTCCAAGAGAGTTTATGTAACAGACAGAGCCCCGGGCATCACTTGTCAAATTACATGCTCAGCATGAGGCTGCTGTTTTAAGGAAGGTTCCTCTTGAATAAACAATCTGGAAAATGCAGCCCTTGTCATTTAACTTGAGACTGTGTGTGTGTGTGTAAAAATAGAATAATGGAAGCCTCCATTTGACTTGAGGAATAGAGACTCTATTTAACACTATAATTTGCACACTGGAGGAGGTGCCTACCTAAAATAACAAATAGTTACGCAGCCATACCTAGAGAGCAGTTTGCTCAGCACCCAGCAATTAACAGCCTCATCCTGATTGGGCCTTTTGGCTGGGACACTTATGCCAACCACAAAATGCTATTTGCCACTGGAAATTCCACATGTGAAAAATTAAAATCAGTTAATTTTGTCAAGATGCAGTGCAACCCCTTTTCTAGAAAAGTATCATATTTTTACAGTGCATTGGAATATTTCAGTAATAATAATGATGATAATCTATTATACCCCGCTCATCTGGAAAAACATGTAGGAAACACGTGTCACATGCTAAAAGAAAAGTTACTTCAGATATTCTCTTAAATAAGCCATAAAGTGCTTTTCTTCCACCACCTTATTATATACTAAAAATAGAATTTCATGTAGAATTATGTTCATAATTCAAGAGCTCAGAGGGAGCTAACAAGAAGAATGTCTGGTTTTCTGTTCCGTTGAAGGGAATGGATTCTTCAACTGCAACAGAGCGTTCATAGCTGTGAAACAGTATGATGGCTGTAGCATCCATCTCTAATGCAGTAGCACAGGACAAAGTAGGGTTGAAGTGCTCTGTTACAGTGTGACCCTAAGCACATTCACCCAGAACTAAGTCCTACTGAGTTCAATAGGGTTTACTCCCAAGAGGAGGGCAGCCTTATGCTGCAATCCTGTATACACTTGAGTAAGGGCCACTAACTCAGTAGGACTACATTCTGAGTAAATGTGCAGTATTGCTGACTAACAGCAATAAATTGCTGTTATTTAATACTAATAGATAGAGGATAGATAGATGATAGATAGATAGATAGATAGATAGATGGATGATAGATAGATGATAGATAGATGATAGATACATAGATATAGATGTAAAATCTGCAACCTTCTGAGATCACTATGAGATTCTTTCACTGAAAGCTTATCTTTAGAATTATTTAAATTAGAATGTTACCATGGACACATGTCTTCTGCTTGCACTAGATTCTTTACTCAGAGGTAAACCTAGGACAGTCCCAAATACTGTATAATTTGGCCTTCATGGAGAATGCGGTGGATAATGGCCTTTACTACAGAGCTATGAAATGCCTGTGACTTGGACCTGCTTCATATAATCAGAGATGGAGAAATACTGTACACCGTGAGGTCATCTTTGTGCATGCAATGTAACATAACATCAGATGTTGCAGCAGCCAGCCAGCCAGCCACACAATGTGTTCATTCACTTCACTGCTTCTGTCCCTGAGGCGAAATGGTGTCTCCTGTTTAGGCATTGGTACAGTCACTCATCCAGCATTTTTTCCCCTTCTTTGCTGTGGAGGTGGCAAGGGCGGGGGAGTGAATTTAGCAGGACTCCTCCTCTCCAGTGACTTATGGTGTTTTGTGTTAGGCTAGACATAAGGCAACACCTCCCACTTCTCCATCGATAAAGACCTAAGGGGGAAAGTGCCTGAGAAATGGTTTATCATGGGAAGAAGAAGCAGGGTAGAAACCACACAGCTTAACTCAGAACAAAAAGGTGAAATCCTCTAGAGAAAGAGTAGGAAAAGGAATTTCCTGCTGGAAAGATACGTAGCCCAGATCCACAATGCATTAGTTATCAACAAGGTTAGGGCTATATCCTGACTGTTGCTGGAATGAAGGGGGAAAGTATTGTCAAATATCTCTGTTGCTCTTCGTTAGGAGTGCAGGGTTCACAACCCCAAAATGCAAAGCAGGACTTAACATGTGAGCAACCACCCCAGTGGGGCACTTAACTCGCAAGCTCGGGAGGGAAAGCCTTCAACCTGCTGCATTATGACCTTTCCTTTCAAATGGATCCCCTGGGGTGGAGGGAAGCTGCAGCTCGTGGCGTGAAGGGGTAGCCGCATAACACACTAGAGGAGAAATCCCTCATTTGGTTTTCACTTTGGGATTAGGTACAGACAGCAGCAGCTGTTTCCAAAGCTTTTTTTTCTTCTAAGGAATATCATTTGGTTCAAATGTATTTTGTACACAACTATCATTTCTTTCTGCCAAAGAATCTAATAATTGCAGCAGGGGGTGGTTAGCAAGGGGAAACCCTGCTAGAAAAAGGTACCTAGAGGTTTCCAGGGTTCTTTATGTAGAGGAAATTACTTAAATTACTTATGATGTTAATAAACTCCCAGGAGTAGATTTGGATAACTATTTATAGCTTGTAAATTCACTCTAAGGCAGCTGAAACTATCTAAACCGGTGGGGGGGGGGAGTCAACATGGCACACCCCAAATGTCACTGGACTACAACTCCAATAATCTTGGACCACCAGCCATGTTGAATGTCAGAATCCATGTTGAAAGTCAGAATCCAACAACATCCGCAGGGCACCATGTTGGTTAGCCCTGGCAAAGACAGTGTGTAAAATACAGCCATGCACGTCTCCTGAGAGCTGATTGGACAAGTACAGAAAAGGCCACCTCCTTTTGTGTGGCCAAATGGTGCACAGGCCCAGTATAAAACACTCAAGGAAAATCAATCTGCAGTTTTATATGCACTACACTGAGATCATGGACCACTTATAAATGCCATCTCCAACTCCTCGAAAGATTCCATCAATGGTGTCTCTGAAAATTTTTGTACATCACTTGGGAAGACTGGGGAACGAATGCCAGTGTACTGGAAGAAGCAAAGATCACCAGTATTGAAGCAATGATTCTTCAACATCAACTTTGTTGGACTGGTCATGTTGTTCGGATGCCTGATTATCGTCTGCCAAAGCAGCTACTCGATTCTGAACTTAAAAATGGAAAGCGTAATGCTGGTGGTCAACAAAAGAGGTTTAAAGACTCTCTCAAGAGAAATCTTTAAAAAATGTAGTATAAACACCAACAACTGCGAAACACTGGCATGCGAGTGCTCCAGTTAGAGAACAGCCTTTACCAAAGGTGTCATGGGCTTTGAAGACACTCAAACTCAGGACAAAAGGGGGAAATGTGCTACGAGGAAGGCATGTTTGGCAAACCCTCACTGTGATAAACTCCCACCCAGAAACCTATGTCTCCACTGTGGAAGGACGTGTGGATCCAGAATTGACCTCCACAATCACGGACTCACTGTTAAGACCATGCTCCATGGAAGACAATCTTACTCAGCTACAAGTGATCGCCGAAGAGGAGGAGGAGGAGGAGGAGGAGGAGGAGGAGGAAGAAGAAGAAGAAGAAGAAGAAGAAGAAGAAGAAGAAGAAGAAGAAGACTGAGATCATATCCTGTACTGTGCTGAGTTTGTGTGCCTTTATATATAGACACACACACAGCCATTCTGCACACAGGCAATGAATCTGAAAGCAAACCAGACATTCTGAGCTGCCTATGATACAGCAGTACCAAAGAATTCTACTGGCGCCACTACTTGAAAGACATTTCAAATTCTCACAGCGTGCAAAGCTGCCATGTCAGGAAGAAAGCTAAGGTAGAATCTTTATGGGGGTGAGGGTGGGTGGTAGCAACTGCCTTGCACGCTGATATAGTCCCAAATTCAATCCCCAGCATCTTCATCTAGAGCTGAAAGTGTCTCCTGTCTGAAACCCCTGCAATCTGCTGACTTGCTACAAGGCAGCCTTCTCTGCTCCTAGGACTACATCTCCCAGACATGGCAAAGCTTTGCATAGTCAGGGAGCGCTTGAATCTGAGGAGTTTTCAAGTAAGCAACACGTTTGCTCTCCTGCACATGGGTACTGTTGCTGGTTTGTATTGCTCAGTAATCAGTTCCACTTAAGAAGAGGTAGGCCCTAGAATGTAAAAACATGGTGAAACTGATACTAAACATTTATGGGTCCAATTCAATCAACACAGGGCACTTTTAACTCAATAGGACTTCCTTCTGGCTGTACTGTAAAAAAGGGCTTGATTGGATGGCATTGTTTATTTGCAACATATCAATCAATACGCCCCATCTTCCTTGAACGAAGCTGGCACTTCGTCATTCAGATAGTACTGGTTTATACTCCCCAATGAATCACTGGGAATTATACAGAGCATTAAGAAATTATATTATTGATTACGACATCAATATCTGGAAATAGTATGTTTTATTCTTGTATGTTTTATTCTCCAGGAATAAAAATGCTAAAGATGTTGGTGTATTTAGTTTCTGACCATAGATCTAGCACCAATTTATAGGTCTCTGCCCCACGGAACATACAGTAGGGGGAAAGGAGAGTAACAGGAGAGGTCAGATGCTGTCATATGTATGTAGGCTACAATCCTACCTGCTCCCTGGGTGTAAATTCCATTGAATTATATGGAGCTTGCTTCATAATAGAGATCCATAGGATTATGCACTATTAGGCTTTCTGTCAGTACAACATGAGACTCTTCTTCTCTGAATCGTGGGACATTGAGCAAAAGATTCCTGCATTGCAGGAGGTTGGACTAACTTGGCAAATGCATTTTTGAGGAGGAATTTCGAGTTGAAAGAAAAAGAAGCAGAACCATGTAAGTGTAATGTATAAGGAGAAGGGAGAGCATGAGCTGAAGCCAACTAAATCAAACGCAGAGCAGACCCACTGAAATCACTGGACCTGATTTGAATGGGTGATTCTGAGCATGATTTAGTTGGCTACAGCACCATGTTTAGTACAAACTTGGGGCGTGGAGGGTGGGGAATAAAAGTGTTTCCTTTTGTAAGGCTGCAATCCTGCACACACTTGCTAAAGAATAAGCCACACTGGTCTTAGTTATGGTGAAATATGCACTGGGTTGCTTTGTACATTCTAAGTCAGAAGGAAAGGACTTTAATATGAATCGGTCTTCTCTCTTGCAAATGCCCACACAGCAGCTGAAGATCTCAGCTTTGGAACAATGCTGACAAATCCCTGAGTATTCCAGCAGGCCTCTAAGAAAAAAAGCAGAAATACTGGGGATGGACGGGACCTGCAGATATGAAGTTGAAGCTCCCAGCCTGGGTTTAAGCTCAGGAGAGAGGACAAGATAATATGCCTGTGCATATGACGGAGAGCATGCTCAGTGCAGCCGCGGTGTCTCACTGTACAGGCTAAGCAGCGAAGTGGATTAATCGGGATTGTGGGAAAGCGGGCGGGGATGGGGGAGCATGATGAGAACTGACATAATTCCACATCTCCATTGCCACACACATTCCGCTTGTTGTCCTGGCTGCATCTCTTTCTCTCCCGTTCCCCACCCCCTTCGACACATGTAACAACCCTGCTGCTGAATTAACTGTTGCATTATGTGCGAGGAGACGCCGGAGAAGCAATTCCTCCGGAGGGAGCCAGGAAATGTCAAGCGCGCGCGCGCCTTTCCTGCATCTCTCTCCACGCCACCCACCCGCGAGGCGAGATCTTTCGCGCAAAGTGCGTAATAACAGGCATGTTTCCAAAACCGCGATGAACATTAAGTTCATCATGCCTGCTGCTGCGTCTGTTTCGTTGCAAACCTCGCCGCCGGCCTTCGAGAGGGGCGTTCATGTTCCCCCGTTTCCCACTCAGCAAGCAACCATGCCTAGTGCAAAAAAAGGGGGGCGGCGGAAAGGGAGAAGGGAAACGCTGCGCATAGCTGTAGGAGTGCACAGGCCGCTCGCAATTACGCACGCCAAAGAACCGCAGGAGAAAGAGCAGCGGGAACGGAGAGCTCCAAAGCTACTAACCTCAGCTTGGGCCAGGCAGGCAGGCTTCTCCAAAGCAGATTTCCCTCGCAGGAGCGAGGACAAATCTCAGTCCGTTCCAACCTTTATCCTCGGCGCCACCTCCCCTAGAGCACAAGAAGGAAGCCTCGGTCGGTGCCAAGCGCCGCCAAATCGCGCCTTCTTCACTTCAGCGCAGCCAGGAACACGTCTGGCCGAGCCGTGCAGTGCAGCGCCGCTACTGCGGGAAACATCCCTCGTTTAGACGAGCCGCTTGGGGGATTTAAACGAGCAAGGCTCCCTAGTGGTCGTCGGCGTCGTCACCGCCACTACCTCCGCCACTTCTGGGCGCCGGGAAAGGGGAGTGTCCTCGCTGCTTCCCGCGTGGCGAGGAGCCGCATCGCGCCGTCGTCTCCGCGCACCGCGGGCAGGCGGAGTTTGGGCAGGCGGAGCGCGCACTCTCGCGCTAGGGTCTGCAACCCGCGCGGCGCTCTGCAGGCTCTTCGGCTGGCGCGTTGCAGGTCGGAGGCTGGGATCCTGCACCAGGGGCTGGAAGAAGAATTCCTTTGTTTTGAGGCCGTTTCTCTTTACAGCGCTCGTTTCCGCGGCGCGCACGCAGAGCAGCCTGCCAAGGGCGCCGGAGCCTCGCCATGCGCGGTCCTGGTCTGGGTCACGTAACGTTGCGCGCCGGGCGAATGACCCTTTGTTTATCCCCGCCCGCCGTCGCCCTGTTAAACATTCCTCTGGGTTTGCTGAGAAAATGCCACAGGGTTCAACGGAGTTTACGCCCGTGTAAATCTACATAGAACTGGGTGCACCCTTAAATATTTGTTCAGTAGCTTTCAAATAAGAAAGCAAGAAATCAGCCTCAAGTAAAACTGGCCTCCTCGCCCACACCCTTTTTGCTTTAGTACTTGAGAAAAGCAAATATTGCAAACTTGTTGCTGCCCACGCTGCAAAATAGCAGCTGCTTGTCACACAGTGACACAATCCGAAGCTCTTTGGCTTTAAACCTGTGGCTGGCACTCTTACTTAACCTTTTAACAGGACAGAAAGTATGGGGTGGGGTGGAGGGTTTATAGCCCCTGCTGTTTGCTGGCCTAACGCGCCCCTGAGCTTCGTCGCAAATCCCATTATTTGGAGGAGCTTCTTTTGTTCAGAGCGAAGAGGGCAAACCCTGAGACAGTTTCCATACTGGCTACATATACAGGGTGGCTCCGTGCGCTAGGAAGGCAAATCAAAAGCAAACCCCGCAAAGGGGAAGTGATTGGCATTGTTTGACATGGAACGACAATAGGTAGGAAGGAAATAGGAAATGTCGCAGCAGATCAAAGCATGCCGCTCATCACTGAGCATTGCCACAAATGCTAACCGGGCATCTTTGCTCCTGGAGTCTATCATGCAGAGCGGCAACCCATCAAGGAAAGGCAAATCGAATTAGCACCCACAACGGGGAATAACAGGTGAATTTGGGGAGGGAGTGCGGGTAGGCATACAAGGAATTATATTTTTACTATATGCTTCTTTTTCTTTCCTTTCCAAAGATAAAAGCTTAATATAAACCAAATGGCAAGAGAAAGCCAATTTGCACATGCCTGCACAACACTTAAGGGACGCGGGTGGTGCTGTGGGTAAAACCTTAGTGCCTAGGACTTGCCGATCGTATGGTCGGCGGTTCGAATCCCCGCAGCGGGGTGAGCTCCCTTCTTTCGGTCCCAGCTCCTGCCCACCTAGCAGTTCAAAAGCACCCCTAAGTGCAAGTAGATCAATAGGTACCGCTTTATAGCGGGAAGGTAAACGGTGTTTCCGTGTGCGGCACTGGTGCTGGCTCGCCAGAGCAGCTTCATCACGCTGGCCATGTGACCCGGAAGTGTCTCTGGACAGCGCTGGCTCCCGGCCTCTTAAGTGAGATGAGCGCACAACCCTAGAGTCGGACACGACTGGCCCGTACGGGCAGGGGTACCTTTACCTTGCACAACACTTAGGAGCACATAGCAAACTGCAGCTAAATGTACTGATGCCACTAAAAAGCCTTGCATCATAGAATTGTAGAGTTGGAAGGGACCCTGAGGATCATCTAGTGCAACCTCACTGCAATGCAGGAATATGCTGCTGTCCCATACAGGGATTGAACCTGCAGCCTTGGTATTATCAGCACCAGGCTCTAACCAACTGAGCTACCCAGAGGACATGCTGACATATGAAAGTTTTGGTTTGTGTTTGATGTATGAGGGCTCATTCACAAATACAGCCCTCAAGTGATCAGTGTGCATGCATGAAGGAGTCTGCATTCCTCTGTAGCAGTCTATGGACTGTGGAATGGAAACAACTAAGAAAGACTTGGTGCAATAGCCAATAGGCAGGAGAAATTGTGAACAAGCACACACACACTTCTCTCTCCATAATATTATATAGTATTGAAACAGGGGCACGGGAGGCATTGTAGATGTTATTGGACTATCCATGCCACATGACTTTAAAATGATATCAAGGCATGACCCACTAGAACCAGAGAGTGCTCCAATATTAGGGCTGTATAAACTGATGGATACCTTCCACATTCTCCTTTCTAGTCTCTTGCTACCTTGTAGCAGGCCTGTTGTTGTCATGTTAATCGGTGCCTACCTGCAAGACCATGCCCAACCATGGCATGTCATTCCCATCACTATCAATCGCCTTTCCTCATTCATCCACCGTACACAGATTGGTTGTCAGTTTGCTTAGTAGGTTTATCAGGCAAAAAGCAGCAAACAACAGACGATAGCCCAGAAGACATTCCTTATTAGTGGGTATAGGGAGGTTATGAAAACAAGGAGAAATAGAACTTGAATTTTATCAACAAAGCCATCTCTGTGCATTCTTCCTACCCACAGTTCTTTCCATTATGCCACTGTCATTTCTGGTTGCATGTCATAATATTAATAATAATAATAATAATAATAATAATAATAATAATAATTTATTTATACCCCGCCCATCTGGCTGAGTCTCCCCAGCCATGTCATGTGTTAAGCATCCCACATGCTACTTAAATCTTGGTCTTCCTTCTCCATGTATAGATTTAACATTTGGGGGATGAGCCTGTGAAGCCCTTCAGATGTGGCTGGATTCCAACTCACATCAGACCCAGCCAATATGACCAGGGACCAGCGAGTATGGTCAGTTCTAGTGGGTCATGCCTTGATATCATTTTAAAGCCAGACCGTTCAGTCCTCTATAGAGCAGAAGCTCAGTCTAAAGTAAAACATTAGCCAGCACTTATTTATTTTTAAACCAAGTAGTCAAGATAGCACACACGTTCACAAACACCCACTCACATTATATAAAACATTTGGAGTTTACACACCCGATTTTCTCCATTTCCCCCAAGTCACCCTACAATAAAATACTGGGTGATGGGAAGCACGAAACATGTATTCGGATGAGACATCAACATCTGTTCTACAACCTGATTTTTAGCTTTGGTGAACTCACATTGACCTATCTGACTCGTGGAACCTTCCAACCCAAGCTGGAAGGAGTAGTGTTCAGGGGTGGAGGGAGAGATGAGAAGAGCCACAGGTCTTTTTTTATACAGTAGTGCTGTGCTGAAATCTGTCCTCCAGTTTTCTTCCTCTGGGAAGAGAGGCTTTCATTTTCCTGACTCATTCTCAGGGTGTTACAGAATTTCAGTGAGTGCAGGGATGCTCGAGTGGCCGTGGGTTGGCTTGTTTGTCTTCTCTTTGCAGCCAATATTCCTCAAAGCCTTCCACAACCTCTCCCAGCTACCCTTCAGCTCAACACCCTTTAACCCCTTCCCTTCCCAATGCCCTGATTCTTTTCCTCCTCGGCATGCCTTGCCTTTCTTTATTTTCATTTAACCCTCCCCCACTATTCAGAAGGAGGGGAGTTTGTTGTATTGTCTTTTGAAACTTATTTGCACTTGTTTAAAGGTTGCAATCCATTCCATTCCGATCAGAAGGTTGGCGGTTCGAATCCCCGCAATGGGGTGAGTTCCCGTTGCTTGGTCCCTGCTCCTGCCAACCTAGCAGTTCAAAAGCACTAAGTACAAGTAGATAAATAGGTACTGCTCCGGCGGGAAGGTAAACGGCATTTCTGTGTGCTGCTCTGGTTTGCCAGAAGCGGCTTAGTCATGCTGGCCACATGACCTGGAAGCTGTACGCCGGCTCCCTTGGCCAATAAAGCGAGATGAGCGCTGCAACCCCAGAGTCGCCCACGACTGGACCTAATGGTCAGGGGTCCCTTTACCTTTACCCATGCACAGGATTGTATGCCATTGAGAGTCCCATGGACTGCAAGAAGATCAAACCTATCCATTCTTAAGGAAATCAGCCGAGAGTGCTCACTGGAAGGACAGATCCTGAAGCTGAGGCTCCAATACTTTGGCCACCTCATGAGAAGAGAAGACTCCCTGGAAAAGACCCCGATGGTGGGAAAGATGGAGGGCACAAGGAGAAGGGGACGACAGAGGACGAGATGGTTGGATAGTGTTCTCGAAGCTACCAGCATGAGTTTGACCAAACTGCGGGAGGCAGTGGAAGACAGGGGTGCTTGGCGTGCTTTGGTCCATGGGGTCACGAAGAGTTGGACACGACTAAACAACAACAATTTTCAATGCCGCCATTTAAAGTAGAGCCAACTGAAGTAGTTTGGGAGAAAGTTTTTAGTGTAAGAAAATGGACATACAGTAGCTAGTATCTAATATAATTAGAATGAAGCTAGTATACAGTCATAGCTTGGATTCCGAACACCTTGTGAGTCGAACGTTTTGCCTCCCAAACACCGCAAACCCAGAAGTGAGTGTTCTGGTTTGTGAACGTTCTTTGGAACCCGAACGTCCGATGCGACTTCTGTGGCTTCCAATTGGCTGCAGGAGCCACGTTTTCATTCCATTCAACTTCTGAGGTATGATTGTCCATTAATTAGAAGCACTGTTAAACTGTGACTATAATCCTTTTGATTTCAATAGGGAAAGACTAAGCCCATATTTCATTCTGCAGACATCAGTGTGACTTGAAGGCAAATGGAATTGTGCTCTATACTATTAATATATTCCACTATATACTATCTATAAACAACAATGAAACCTTATGTCATCATGTGATCTGAAGGCCGTCACCTGTAGCACTTCCATAGGATGTGGATAGAATGTATTGTTGCATGCCAGCCCAAACTCTGTGCGATGCAAGATCCCCAGGGTTCAAGGAGCTTACCCAGGGTTCGGTTTCCTTGGAATGAGGGACAGTAGAGACTGTGCTGTCTTTATGATATATGGTTCATTTACACATATATACAACCTGGGCCTATGATGGAAGGGCTCAGAGCATCAACACCCCAAGAGGGCCTTGCTTCTCCCAGCAGAAATCAGACACTGCTCTGTCTCCCAGCTGCCCAGCCTACAACCTTGCTTTTAGCTTCTACCTCATCCCTCCACTCTGGCCTTTGCTTTTCCAACTACCAGCAAGTTGAGGGAGGGGCGCCCACCCATTTTCTATCTGGCTCAGAACCACTTCCTTTGTTACCTTAATGGCCCATACTTAGAGGGCCATTACCCCACAGGAAGCTAGCCTGGCTATTCCATGAAATAGGAATTTGAAGGGGGGGGGGGGCTCAGGCATACAGCCTGCCCGTCCCTCCAAAAAAAAATCACAACAGCATAATAGAAACCTAATTCTGAATATTCTGGTTCACATACTCATACCTGGAGGTGTCTCACAGCAGTCCCTAAAAATTCCAAATCTGCACACTGTCCCGAAACGGTTAGCGACACCCCCCCTCCCGCCACCAGCATAACCTATGAAATTATTCTGAAAGAAAATGCATGGGGACATGGAGCAGCACAAAATGGCGGCCACACCTAAAAGAGTAGGGAAAGAAACAGGACCACAAAATCATGTGGTCCTCACAGCTAACCCAACAATGGAGGGGAAAGGCGCCTACAACAGCCACTGCTGCTCAGAGAAAGAAGCCTCTTTGCACTTCAGAATGGGAGGGTGTCCAATCTTGGCATCCAATGAAATTTGGGCATATCGGCAGGGTGTGTGTTTTCAATGGAGGAGATGCCAGGTCTGCACAAACAGGAACTGAGCAGAAAGAACGTCGTCTTCTGCACCATGGATTTTTGAGGTAATAATAATAATAATAATAATAATAATACAATTTATTTATACCCCACCCTCCAGGGCCAGGGCCGGGCTGAGGGCGTCTAACACCAAATATAAATTACAATAAAACGTAATAGGGGAAAAAACAAACAAACAAAAAAAACCAGTTAATTAAAATATGGCTTAAAATGCAGCCTCATTTTAGTAGTAGCCCATAAATCAAGACCATAAAGGGAGGAAACACCTGAGCCAGCTATCCATGCTGGTCCTACTTGGGCCAGCAAAAAAGCCAAGGGAAAATTTATATACCAAATCCCATTTAAGGGGTCAGAGTGAGTCTAAGCCAAAGGCATTTACTGAGACATTTGATGTGCACCATAGAATACGGGTATCATGCTGGCATCCCAATATACGACATCTCTCCTCTCCTGGCTTATTAGCACAATTTTACACAGCCCATCAGCCATGGACCCAGCCTACCAGGTTACTTGACCAATTCCATGTTTGCAGCCCCAGGCTCAAAGGATCCTCACGAGGCTTGTTTATCTTCCCGGCTGTGTAAATGCTTTGAAAAAGAGGGAGGGTGCATTTATTATGCATTTGTTAGGGCTGCTATCCAAAACCAGGATGGGCTATTTGGGAACCATGTGGCAAAATATTATTGCAAAAGTGCCACACTGTTATCAGGGAGAATCACAGCACCTCCATGCTTCCCAAGTAATGATGTGCACTGTAAACAATAAGCAATTGAAGCACCAATGCATTAAAATAAATGGCTTGGAATATCTGGCTACATATATATATATTGTGGACACTGCCAGCCAGAACACAACAAACTACACAAACCCTTTTGTAGGCTTTTAACTCATAAAATAAGAAAGGTTAATATAGTTTTGAGGAATGGTTTATTCACAGTTTTTCTTTATGAAATATTTTTTTCTGAGTTTATTGTAGACATAAATACAAATCTTATGGCTCAGGTTATAACACATACTGTTAGATGTTAGAAAATATTTAATGTGGTATAGTGGTTGCACACTCTTCCCTTCCTCCTATTTTTTTCTTAGGATTCTTGCACTTGCAAGTGGAAGCCGAAGCAAAATCTGGTCCACCTAGCAACACGTTTATTTTTATATACGCCCGTTTACTCTAGAAGTACATTAGCACTGGCGTGCACCCAACACTCAAGCAATATAGCACAAAGTTTGCAATATATCGCATAGCAAATGTAACTTGCAATTGGTTACTTGTTAGCATTTTTATCTATATATAATTACATAAGATACTTTAAAGCTGTTCTTTGCCATACTACCTAGCAGCGCAAATGTCTTTCAGAAGATTTGCAGAAGTCTGTGTTTGGCAGCAGTCAGCGGCTGGGATCCAGAGAGACAGCCTAGCGGAATCTGCAACTTTTTATCCTTTGAGCAGGTGAGCCCAAGGCCACAGCACAAACTTATTTTTAAAAGTCCCTTCAGTTTCAAAAGCAATTCTGCATGTGCTGCACACACGGGGATGGGGTGTTGTTCAAGAAAGGCAAGTTCAAAGGGATCAGAGAATTTTTAAACATCTCTTTGGATGAATGGAACCAAAAGTCAGCAAGGCTATTCAGGGCAGGAAACTGAACCAGCTACATAAATCTCGGAAGCAGGTAAATTCGGTGCATACGTCATGAGAAAGAAGGTCGATCCTGCTCTTGTTTATGATAGTGGAAGTTATTCCTTTGGTTTTTCCAAAGGAATGGTGCACACAGTAGGACCAAGGAAAAGGTGTACACAAGTTCCATGGAAATATGTTGGTTTTAGGAATGACCAGCCATTGTGCTCAAACGTGTCTTGAAACCAAAAGCAGCACACAAGCCTAACAGTTCTTCTAGTACATTTGGAAGACTGGGTTGGTTGGGTTTTTATTAGGAATTGATTTGGCAAGCTGGGACAGTGACTAATATTTCCAGCTTTCATAGATGGCATCAGCACTTTTTGTTGATCTCAACCCATTGCTCCAGTAAAGGACACAAGGGGTCACTAGGATATTATTTGCTGTCAGGTACAGCAGGGGTGAGAGTCAATTGAATCTCTGAATATCTAGCTCCATGCTCCAGCTATGGTAACTTGCATCTTGTCTGTGGTTAGTTCCTTGTCCACAAATGGAACACGCAGGCTTTGCTGTGACGTATCTCCCCAGGCACCAATAATTCAAATGTTACACTACTGGCAGACGTAGAAGCGTGAACCACTTTCACATCCTCTTTGCCAAGTGTGAGCAGCAGACTTCACACTCACGGGATCTACATTTATTTTCTGTTACAGCTCAAGGTACACAAGCCGGGGAAGCATGTGCAAAACAGTGGCTCGGGAATGAAGCCAGCTGCCCACGAATATAGAAAGAAAAGAGGGCAGGGGGCTTTTCAATTGTTAAAACATCTGGGATTCAGAAATGCTTGCCCATCCACTGCAAATCAACCAGCAATATAGCAGTAGATCACAAAGTACCTTCTATCCAGCTCTGCTCAATCTCAAGTAAACCCAAACCACATTCCTATTTTGCCCATTTGGTTAAGTGCCTGTGCCTATCATCTGATGATCTTAAGTCCATTCTAAATCTACACTTACAGTAAATGGTCATAATATATATACAGTGCAAACTTTTCCCACTGGACTTCTCCCTGCATCAAGGAGTGACCTCAGAGTGATACAACATTCCTGCTGAGATCCGAGTATATGGGTACAGCAAGTTACACCAACACCAGTTGCTATTCCATCCCATACTGTGAAAAGGGTTGCTATCATTGATCAAATAAACCCGTCCGGGGAGTTTTAAGAGGCATGGTCAAACATGATCCATAAGATGGCCCCATTATGCAGCGGTCAAGTATCAGGAAGGTTTCAAGACATCACAGAGGCCCACCGCTTGTGAAACAACTTGCAGGAATGCATACAGCTGTCATGACTTCTGGACTAGATGTTGAAAGCCCTGGTCTTGTAGTTGGCTGGCTTCAAGTTGTTACCATTTCTCAACAGTCATAGCAACATCGGAGACTGCTGTGTTGCCTATACCTGAATCCCAAGTGTGCATTATTAGGGCTAAATGGGAACGTAAGTTATAAAGCAAAACAGGATTGTGAAACTTGCTCTAAACAAAATGACCTCCCACCCCTATTGCTTGTAAATAGAATGCTTCTTTCCATAGATATTAGGCACCGGGCTTGGCCTGTAGTCATGGCAAATGTACACTTCAATTGATTTCAGCTCAAAGCTTGCATTAATAATGTGCACTTCTAGCAAACATTCATGTATTTGGATAGTGCTGAACTCTGCTACTTTATGGATACATAATCTCATAATTTGTTTTGCTATTTACCCCCCCCCCCCCAATTATTCATGTACAATAAAATGGAGCACATTCTACTGCCAGCAACAGAATATGCTATAAACAAAAGAGCACCAAAACATGAACTACTATTTGTACCTACTAACATCTGTATTCATTTTATTTTCTTCTACCTATTGGCAATGACCAAACAGTTAAAAAAAAAGCAAACAAAAACCCCACACTTAAATAAGTAAAAAGGGTAAACTATGTAGTTTTGTGTCTCAACATTTTCTGCAATTTTTTTTAAATACTGAGTATTAAAATAGTATTAGCTGTTTGCTTCAAAGGATATAAATCTAAATTACTATTTGACTCAATACACTTTTCTTTTGTTTTGGTCTGAATAAATATACTACAAGTTTACCTATGCCCTCTGGAATTAAGCTAGTAAACAAAATGGAAGATTTATATTGCTTTGTACGAAGAAGTTAAGGGAGACCCACTGGTGGAATTCTATTTGATCCTTGCATTTCATTTAGTATTCTCTAGGATAAAACTTTTGAATATAAATAATGGCAAAATTGTTGTTGTTTTTTAAAAAGAAGCAGCTTACACCCCCTATTTCCATTAGAGAGTTTGCATTAAAAACTAAGCATTTTCAACCCAAGGACATCTTATGATATTTTTTAGGACCTTATTCAAGCAAGCAATCTCACCAATTTCAATGCAGCTAGTCATATGTGTGCACACCTTTGCAAAGACTGACACTTGGGCCCAGAACTCATTTTCACGTGACACCAGAAATCTATTTGGATGAAGGTTCATCATGATGAAGACACATTTAGGTCTAAAGCAGACGTTTTTCACAAAATCACAATGTACCGTGATGTTAGATCTTTAATAGTGGAATCTGCCAAACCATCACAGATGAAACCAATTCATCTGGCCGCTGCTGCTTACACTTCTTGTTCACTCTTCTGTGCCCTTGTCCTCCAGAGATAACCAAGACAGATACTGCTTTTCCTTCTTTGGATCGACATTTTCTACTCTGGCTAAGAGAGACTTCTTTCAAAAGCTCATAGACGGCACTCTCCTCGGGCCTGTGCTCAGTTGTGTTTGATCCATGAGACAACGTCAGGGACCCAGAAGATGAAGACAAGTCACTTTTCTGAGCGATCGACCCTACTGAGCCTCCCAGCCAAACAGCACTGTCATTCGGGTTGCTCAGAGAAGAACTAGGTCTCTCATTGTGAACAACGTTCTTTTGGTCCTCATCTTTCAATCCCGAACGAGGACGACTCAGGCTGTGCCTTGATTTGCTTTTGCTTTTGCTTCGTTTGTTGGTCACAGAGGCCATTACAAGGAACTTAACTGGGCCGTTATGTGCATGGTAAGAAACCATTCCTCTTCCTGCAGCCGGGGGAGAAAAACAACAACACCTTCATTTAAAAAAAGAGCAATTCTCATTATCTTGACCTTAATTTCACCAGCCATTCAGTCCTCGGAACAATTTTTTAAATGGTTCTCTGCACATTACAGAACAAAAACCTTGCCAAGTCATAACATTTGCATATTGTTAAGTCAACATGAGTTTGGTGACTACTTACTTTGCAACTGCACAACATTTACTGGGGGGGAACTCAATGTGATGCTCCTGTATCAAATGGTAAAGGTAAAGGGACCCCTGACCATTAGGTCCAGTTGTGACCGACTCTGGGGTTGCGGCGCTCATCTCGCTTTATTGGCCGAGGGAGCCGGCATACAGCTTCCGGGTCATGTGGCCAGCATGACTAAGCCGCTTCTGGCGAACCAGAGCAGCGCACGGAAACGCCGTTTACCTTCCCACAGGAACGGTACCTATTTATCTACTTGCACTATGGCATGCTTTCGAACTGCTAGGTTGGCAGGAGCTGGGACTGGGCAACGGGAGCTCACCCCATCGCAGGGATTCGACCTTCTGATCGGCAAGTCCTAGGCTCTGTGGTTTAACCCACAGCGCCATCCACGTCCCGTATCACATGCTAAACTTACCTAAAATGTTATGGGAGAGAGCTTACTACAGGGAAGAGATATATACAGCTGCTTGCCAATGACGTAGTGTGAGGGGCATAGGGGTGGTTGCCCCAGGGGCGAATCATTAGGGGTGCAAAAATTCAACATCTGGTGCTGCCTCAATACAGCTGTGTACTTCCGTCACTGGGCTCCACTGGAAATGGCTTCTCCATGTGAACCAGGAAGTGACCTCTCCAGACAACAGAGCAGCTCTTTTCTGATCTCTGTGGCTGTGATCTCCTGGCAGTTGAATGTGCATGCGTACTTTGTCCTTTTTCCTCCCACCCATCTACCCTCTCTGCATGGCCTCAGGCACTGGCAACCCATGCTATGCCACTGCTGGTCTTTGCTACCTTCTGTTGGGTCCACCTCTACTCATTGATTCAAGCTGCCTATAAACAGATACTTGCAGGTCTCTTTCCATCTTGCTGAGCAATATGATGACCTTGTGCTCCCAAGTACCTTCTCCCTTCTATCGTTTCCCCCCTTATGTTACCCTGCCTGCCTGATTACCTAGGCCTGGATCTACACATGCAAAAAAATAGTAAAGCAAACAAATGCACAATACCATTTCAGACTGCGGGTGAGCAATACCAGTTTTGAGTACCCCTCCATTTACACACACACACCGCCCTGGGAAACAAAAAACCAGCACACCATAATGGACAAATACCTTTGCCTACTGTGGTCATTTTCCATTTTCAGGGAGGTTTTAGTGTAGGGAAACATAAACAATTGATCATCCGCTGCAGTCCGAAATGGTACAGTCCACTCTGCTACATATATAGGCCAGGGGTTTCCTGCAGTCTTTTGATTGTTCTCCAAAACCTTGCCCTGACTCTCTCCCTAGGTTAAGACCGGTGAACAAGACTAAACCTTCACAGAATCACGGAATGGTAGAGTTGGAAGGGACCCCCGAGGGTCATCTAGTTCAACCCCCTGCAGTGCAAGAATCTCAACACACTGTCCCCCCCCCATCCAGTTTGAAACCGTACCAGACCCTGCCTGGCTTTATGAATATGCCAGCAGTTTTGCTTTTTCTTGTTGCTGCACAAAATGTTTTCAGAAGCAGCCTATTATATATACCGGAGTTACCTTATGATTCTAGAACAAATCAGCAAAACTGAGGACATGCAGAGCTAAAGTTGACGTACAGTTCATGCTTTGTTCTCTGTTTTCACAACAGCATGAGTAAGGGAATCAGCTGACATGTTTTGGTTGGCATTTGCACTATCTTAACATTACTAGCTTTCTCCACAATCTGCTGCCAAAGACCTTTTTTCCAATTAAGCTTAATACTCCACTCTTGTTGCACATATACATATTGTTGCTGGCCTTGCTGAAATAGATAACATATTTTACTGGGGAGGCCAGATGAAAGCTTCAAACACCCAGGATCCTTAAGTGCAGTGACATTTATTCTGTAGAGTGTTCAGCTGTTATAGTTTACTGGAGTAAGAAGAGGGGATTTTAAACCGTAGGGCATTTTTCTTTACTTGTTAACATATGGACTGGCTGCTAAAAGTAATTGACCAGTTATAACAGTAGCGGGGGGGGGGGAGCAAACTGCAAAACATAAAGTATCAATGCATTAGGGTTCAGAATTTTATTTGTATTTCAAAGAATACAATGGCTATTAAGCGCAGCCTTCAAATTCAGCACATCTTACTCATGTGCAGGGACGCGGGTGGCGCTGTGGTCTAAACCACTGAGCGTCTTGGGCTTGCTGATCGGAAGGTCGGCGGTTCGAATCCGCATGGCAGGGTGAGTTCCCGTTGCTCTGTCCCAGCTCCTGCCAACCTAGCAGTTCAAAAGCATACCAGTGCAAGTAGATAAATAGGTACTGCTGCGGTGGGAAAGTAAACTGCATTTCCGTGTGCTCTGGCACTTGTCACGGTCCTCCGTGCGCCAGTAGCAGTTTAGTCATGCTGGCCACATGACCTGGAAAACTGTCTGTGGACAAACGCTGGCTCCCTCAGCCTGAAAGCGAGATGAGCGCCACAACCCCATAGTCGCCTTTGACTGGACTTAACCATCCAGGGGTCCTTTACCTTTACCTTTACCTACTCATGTGCAATTACCAATAGGTACTTGGAGTTTCATATACTGTAGATGTATTTATAGTTTATTTTTACGCCAGATACTCAGTTCAAAAGCTGCTGCAGGAGCCACACAATGTTCTCTAGTGTTTCAGTGTAAGTCGTGCATGCGTGTGAGAACAGCTTCCAAAGCACAGTTATCCAGCATTTCAGATCTAATCTCCATTCAGTCATGAAGGTCATTGGTTGACCTGGGGCTGATCACCTTCCCTCAGTTTTGCCAACTTCACAGGGTTGTTGTGAGGGTAAAATAGGGGAGAACTTGTTGACATGCAGAGGGCTGGGAGGCCAGCTGGCTAGCCCCGGCTGGGCCGTCTCCTTCCAGTCGTCCTGCTGTGAAGACCCATCACCTCTGCTCCAACGTAAATCAATGACCTGGGCTTCAAAGCCAGGGCACACTATCAGCAGATCGAACTGTGCACATAGAATAGGCGTGAGGCTTGTGGAAGCATACTACAACTACAGATTTATTAATCATAAATCAGGACAAAGAAACATGTCGTCTCTCTCTCTCGTTTTCACAGAGAGAATGGGAAAAGCAAAAGCTATACACAAAGGAAGTTCCCAGCAAGCTGTGCTGGAATGTAAACAGACATGTGACATGCAACATTTCTACACATCTGCTCCTTAAGGTGGAATGGAAATTTCAACAGAACTATGCTTGCCACCTTGAGCTCCTTGCAGGAAAACACAGGATATAAAGGTAATAATAATAGTCATTTTACTTACCAGTTACTTTGGGAATTCCTTGCAAACGAGGAACTGGGAGTGCTACTATTATCCCAAGATTTGTCCCAACCAATAACAAGCCATGGCAAACCAGGAGGCTGGTCACAGAAACACGCTGCTGCCCTATAAGATTGAGAAGGTATCGAATTACTCCAAAAGCAAGATATTGCATTTATTTACTTATCTTTTAATTAAAATATATTTAGGCCATCTTTAAGGACAACAGCCCTTCTAAGGTGGGTGAGAAGATAAAGATTACATAGAAGAACACCTTAAAAATGAATAAAACAAACAAGAAAACAATGTATTATAAAATTGAGCTTGCTGTAAACAAAACATTTTTAAAAAACCTGCTTTAATTGTTGTAGACCCTACCTTATACTAACTTTCAAACTTTGTCACAAATGAAGACCTAGCAAGTGTGTGCTCTCTTCTCTTTGTCCAGAACTTCTAGTTCAGACTAAGACTATCCCAACCTAAGCAATCCTTTTTTTTACACCAGATTCATAGGGTTTATTCATTGCACAATGAAGCAATTGTGTAAATGCGTAGTTCACAGTTGTATAATTCTGATGAAGTCCTTTAAAAAAAGGAGATATATCTTTACCCATGCATATTCAGCTACTTTAGAAGATGTATTTTTAAGCCTTTACTTCCTCAACCTGCAAATGTGAAGCAGTGAACCTGTTTTGCACCATATTGTGCAAAACGATTTGTGTGAAACTACATATTTGAGTCTCAAATCTTTTTTAAAGGTAGAACCACACATTTCGTATTGTATTTAAAGGGAAATTACTGGTGCATCACTTAAGGATGGATATCAAAACAATAAAATATTAATGAAAGGGACAATGCTGGCTCTCTCTGGTGCAGAATGCCTGAATGCTCCATCAGAATGGATCAGAGGGGGCAGCCTTGAATGAATCTGAAAAGTCTGCCCTTCTAGCCAAAAGGTGAATGACACTAAGTTGATCACAGCTGGAAAGAAGACAAAAGTGGAAGGCATCTGTCAGGTTGAAGTCATTAGACCTCCCAAATATTGCCAGAAGCTCCAGCCTAGAGTTGTTTTTAAATGCCAAAATAAATAAACACATATTATAATATATTATATCTAATATAATTCTCAAGAAACAAAATACTTACAGTGTTAATGCCTGGTACAACCTGCTCCCCACCCCCCACCACTAAAAAAATCCCCAAACCACACTGAATGGAACCATGCCATTATTTTCTTGGCATGTAAATGCTTATCTAATCACTCAAAGAGGTATGAAGAAGAGGAGGAGGAATTTGGTTTTGATATCCCGCTTTATCACTACCCTAAGGAGTCTCAAAGCAGCTAACATTCTCCTTTCCCTTCCTCCCCCACAACAAACACTCTGTGAGGTGAGTGGGGCTGAGAGACTTCAAAGAAGTGTGACTAGCCCAAGGTCACCCAGCAGCTGCAGGTGGAGGAGCAAGGACGCGAACCCAGTTCACCAGATTATGAGTCTACGGCTCTTAACCACTACACCACACTGGCTTCTAAATATAGGTAATTAGAAACAGTAATGCAGAGGTAGTCTACCGCTCTTAACCACTACACCACACTGGCTCTCAGTGGGTGGGGCAGAGACAGGTGAGATGAAGGAACCTCAGATTGCTTGGGAAGAAATTGGAGGAGGAAGAAAGCTGGGGGAAGGCAGGGAATTTTAGTCCTTGCAACTGCCTCATGGGGCAAGATCTACTGGGAACAGTTGCTGTGCTCACTAGGCCTAAACTGCTCTGTTTTTCTGAATAAAGAGTTAACATCACTGACAGTTTGTCAGTTACTGGTGACTTGCTCCCTATACCAGCCCTGACATAGTGATGGTAGCTAGGATGCCAAACCGTTCGTTTTCAAAGCAAACTTCATAGCTCCTACTTTTACTGCCAGTGAGCTGCTTTGTTATAAAATTAAATGCTACTGCACCTTTTGACCACCTCAAGGAAGCCAAACGATTGTACAAGTGATACTAGGAAATAAATTACCTGGTCACACAATTATTCCGCCAGAGCCATGGCCAAAGTGCTGAATCTGACTGTATTGCATGATAGGATGGGAAAGACTCATGGAGGACAAGGTTCTCAAAGGCTACTACCCAAGACGGCTATGTTCTCCCATCATTGCCAAGTACTGATTGCTGGGGATTCTGCTTATGGGCTTCTCATAGGCTTCTGACCAGCCACTATGAGAAAAGAATGCTGGACTGCATGGGCCTTTGGTCTCATGCAATTGGGCTCTTCTTATGACTTATTAGGGACGCAGGTGGCGCTGTGGGTTAAACCACAGAGCCGAGGACTTGCTGATCAGAAGGTTGGCGGTTTGAATCCCCGCAACGGGGTGAGCTCCCATTTCTCAGTCCCAGCTCCTGCCAACCTAACAGTTTGAAAGCACTTCAAAGTGCAAGTAGATAAATAGGTATCGCTCCAGCGGGAAGGTAAACGGTATTTCCATGCGCTGCTCTGGTTCGCCAGAAGCGACTTAGTCATGCTGGCCACGTGACCCGGAAGCTGTACGCCGGCTCCCTCGCCCAATAAAGTGAGATGTGTGCCGCAACCCCAGTGTCGGCCACAACTGGACCGAATGGTCAGGGGTCCCTTTACCTTTACCTTTTTATGACTTATTAGGGTTGACATGGCAAATGTCTCCCTTACAAAATGGGGCAGAGGATGTGGTGGCTACAAGAAATCCTTGCAGAATGTTTTTGGTGGGAATGAGGTTGCAACAACTACATAGAGAAGTAAAAAAATAAATAATTCCTTCCAGTAGCACCTTAGAGACCAACTAAGTTTGTTATTGGTATGAGCTTTCGTGTGCATTTGTTTCGACTACAGCAGACCAGCGTGGCTACCTACCTGTATCTACACAGAGAAGTGTGAAAGGTGTGCTTTACCAGCTTCCAGTAACAAAACACACACACACACAGAAACCAGTTATACAAAAAATCATCTTTTGGTTGCTTGTCATCTGCCTACAGCGTTTTGAAAATATGTGTGGATATGTTACGCCCTATTGCTAATCTTCAGCACTTTGACAGCATTAACATGATGGAGACAGGGCAAGAACAGAGTCCCAGCATGGCACAACAATGCTTCAGAAATGTCTAACTGCTGGCCTGAGCCACTGAAAAAACATTGTTTCCACATGTGAAGATTGCAAGTGATTATCCAGGAATCTAACATCTTGAATGCAGAAGGAAATAAACAATCAGAGGTGAGGTCAAACGGAAATCCTCTGTTCTTGAAGCAATGGAACAACTGGGAAATGAGGAAACACCTGTTTGGGGATGTGAACTTCTAACACAATATAAAATCATCATAGGATGGTAGATGTGCAACATGATTTGTCTGTACTTCTCCATATTAAGTGCACATGGTCAGAGAGTGAGAAGCTTTTCAAATTATCGTTCTATTTGCATTTCTCAAAAATGGTTCCTGATCAATTCAGTTTATGATCATCAACAGCTCAAAATGAGCTCCCTTTGGGATAAATTTATCCAACACAGGACTCGGGCAATTAATAATTGTTGTAAAACTCAACCCTACAACAAATTATTCATGTTACATTGCATCAAATAATGGAGCTTATATCAAGAGGATAAGAATGTAAATTTTTACTCAGCAGGTCCATTAACATAAAGGTGGACATGGGCACAACTATGCACATACACAATCTCAATTTGGAATTTTGAAAAACTGGGCCATCCTTTCACTTAGAGCTATATAAAAAGCACACTTTCCAAATGAGACTCTTTGCTCCTATAATTTATACAAATAAACTGAACGCTAATCAATTATTCAAAGTGCTTCACATGCATCATCTCAGTAACCCTTTACAATACCAGATCTGCAACAAGAATCCTTACAGACAACCAGAACTGCAGAAATGTCAACAATGAAATTGACAAAAATCTGAACCCAATGCACTGCGTAAGCTACTGTGCTGCATCACCTGGCATGCCATTTATTGACACCTAGGTTTAAAGTCTCCTTCGTGGATCACTGCCTTGTCGTGTATAGTTAAAGCTATGGTTTACCCAGTAGTGATGTATGGAAGTGAGAGCTGGACCATAAAGAAGGCTGATCGCCAAAGAATTTATGCTTTTGAATTATGGTGATGGAGGAGACTCTTGAGAGTCCCATGGACTGCAAGAAGATCAAACCTATCCATTCTTAAGGAAATCAGCCCTGAGTGCTCACTGGAAGGACAGATCCTGAAGCTGAGGCTCCAATGCTTTGGCCACCTCATGAGAAGAGAAGACTCCCTGGAAAAGACCCTGGTGTTGCGAAAGATGGGGTGCACAGGGAGTAGGGGACGACAGAGGACGAGATGGTTGGACAGTGTTCTTGAAGCTACCAACATGAGTTTGACCAAACTGCGGAACGTAGTGGAAATCAGGAGTGCCTGGCATGCTCTGGTCCATGGGGTCACGAAGAGTCGGACACGACTAAACGACTAAACAACAACAACAACAACAACAACAACAACAAAGGTTTAAAGTTGAACTTTTCCTTCAGTGATAATCTTAGAGAGCACAGTATCAGCCTACTTCCAAAAAGTATTTGAAGGACAATCTTTGGGCACTTCCAAATTGTCTGTTCTTGTTGTTTGATTCTTCTCACTGAAGGAAACTCTTGGACTTAGCCTACATGTCTGTACGTTTCATACCTGTCCAAAATCCACCCTCCTATTTAGTCATTCTTCCATTAATGAAGGCATTTTTAATCTTCTGGCAGAGTTAGGACCTATTGCAATGATGTTTTTGTTGCACTACTCTCCCTTTACTGAGGAAATGGTACACTTTCCTGTCCCCCTTCAGTTTGCAGGAAACACATGTCACACAACAAGGTAAATAATGGAAATTGCTTTGTTACCTAGCTAAGCTGTCATCAGTTGTTAAAGGAACACATCAAGAATTTCTTCAGTCAGCGGAATTGTTCTGAAAGGATTATGTTTTATGAAATCCCATGTAAGCACTGGGGGAAATGTTAGCTTCAGGATATGACATAATGAATAAAAATACCATTTACTGAATAAAAAAAAAATACATTGAAATGTAAAAAGCCCAGAGTTCATGGCAACATGGGCTTTATAACAAAATTCCTATGATTAAACTTGGGCTGTTCAGATCAGTGCAACAGGCATGAGTGAAAAGGAGTAAGATTTACTGTTTCAAAAACTATAGTTAAGCATCCCTGATTCTTCTGAATATCTTAAAACTCCACACTGGTGCACCTTGCTATCTGCAGCTCAGCTGAGGATAAATGGCAGCTCAAACTAAAATTCATGAAATTGTTCCAGTTATTCAAGGAGAAATGGGGTAGGGTTGTCGAGTTATATGTAAAATTATGTCAACTCAAGAGCACTAGAGCCCAAGGAATTGTCCGAAAGAAAATGATGATTCTGTGGTATGGCTGGAGTTAAGCAGGTCTCACCCTGTAAATTGCCTGGCTGAGAAGCCACCTGGAATCCATTTGTAAGCCAGTGTGTAATTATTTGAAGGAAGAGCAAGGGCACAGGTGTGATGAATAAAGAAACTCAAGTATACCACGGCCAGGTTTACGTGACTGCGTGCCCCCTTCCTTTGGTGTTTCCCCAAGAGAGTAGTAAGAATCTGTTACAGTTTAAGGATCTCTTGCTTTAGAGCTTTAGTTTAGAGGAAATTAGGCAGAAAGGAGGTTCTAACCCACCATTCACCCTGTTGCACAAAAGCAAAACGAAGCTGTATAGGTTATTTTAAAATTTTCCATTCACTCATTTAGATGCTAAAAGCCATCACACTCCACCCCTGGCACAGGTTTGCTTTTGCCAGATGCTACCTCCAGGAAATATTCTCCCCCTGCAGAGCAACAGGCATTTACGACAATACAAAACTAAGCTCACAGACATTGCCGCTGCATGTTTCTCTCACAATATAGGAAGATATTGGTGACACGTTTACAGCTATAATTTTTAGCCTGTTGGCTACACTAGCTGGAGGTTTACAAATATATTACTAAACAGATAATCTGATGAGCACAGTGTCTTCCAAACTTGGGTCTCCAGCTGTTTTTGGACTACAATTCCCTTCATCCCTAGCTAGCAAGATCAGCGGTCAGGGATGATAGGAACTGTAGTCCAAAAACAGCTGGAGACCCAAGTTCGTGAAACACTGTGCTAGTGAAACAGAGCATGCCGCCACTTGCACAGAGTGCTAAACTAACCTGATGAGGCAACTGTTTGCCCTGCTCACATAGAAACACAGGGACGGAGTGGGTTCTCAAATTTTCAGTGAAAATGAACATGCCAGTAGGAGAGAGCAAAATCTACCATCTCCCTCAACCTTCCTGCAGTAGCCTTGTTGCTTTAGGTCAAGGGTGGTTTATTCTGAGGCCCTCCAGATGTTGTTGGATTAACTGCTACCACCTGTTGCTGATGGGAATTGTATGTCCAACAACATCCGGAGGGCCTCAAGATTAGCCACCCCTTGCTTCAAACAGTTCCTTCTCGCCCCAGTTCAGATACTGGAAAGGAGTCCAGTTCAGAGGAAATTGGTCAAAGCAACATAGCAAAGCAGAGTAAAGTGGGAGAGGGAAGAAGAGTTGGCTCTCCTTTCCCTAGTGCTCCTTTGAATGCCAAAATTGTAAAATCAAATCTCCTTTCTATATGAACAGGAAAGGCATGTGGATAAAACGAATGCAAGTATCACATTAGGAGCAATGCGCGTACTTAAGATTACTTTGAAGCACCTGTTTTGCGTTATTGACCCTGCTCAGGCATTCAGAGGGAGAAGCGACTGACCAAACCGGAACGACTAAGTTTATTTTAACATGGGTTCTCACCTAAAAATACAAAGCTGGATCTTCTTAATCCCGTCAGACATCCCCTATAGAGTAGGAGTGGGAAGTGCCAGGCCCAAGGCCTCTCCATCTTGGCTTTTGGGACTCTTCCCCAGGCCACACACCACACTGCCCTCACCAGCTGTCCTTTGTTTCCTTCCTGGAGTGTTTTTGCCTGGCTGGAACATGGCCTTGAACTGCACTAATGACTTTTGTTTGTTTGTTTGTTTGATTGATTGATTTAATGAATAATAATTTATTTGTACCCCACCCATCTGGCTGGGTTTCCCCAGCCACTCTGGACGGCTTCCAGCAAAATATATTAAAATACAATAATTGAACAAATATTAAAAGCTTCCCTAAACAGGGCTGCCTTCAGATGTCTTCTAAAAGTCAGGTAGTTGTTTATTTCTTTGACATCTGATGGGAGGGCGTTCCACAGGGCGGGTGCCACTACCAAGAAGGCCCTCTGCTTGGTTCCCTGTAACTTCGCATCGCGCAGTGAGGGAACTGCCAGAAGGCCCTTGGCGCTGGACCTCAGTGTCCAGGCAGAAAAACTGGGTTTTCTGCGGTGATGTGTAGGAACCTATGGAGGAATGAGGTTTCCTATACAAAAGGCAAGAATCACATTGACTGCTCCTCCAACTTTTGCTTCTAGACATGCCCACCAGTGGTATGAAGCCTCCCAGAAGAGAATAATGCAAAGGGTTTCCCCACACCCCTTTATAGAAGGTTTAAACTCTTTGGAAGAATTGAGAGAAATCTTGCTGCTTTTTAATACAGACTACAACTATAGTAAAAGCTATGGTTTTCCCAGTAATGATGTATGGAAGTGAGAGCTGGACCGTAAAGAAGGCTGATCACCGAAGAATTGATGCTTTTGAATTATGGTGCTGGAGGAGACTCTTGAGAGTCCCATGGACTGCAAGAAGAACAAACCTATCCATTCTGAAGGAAATCAGCCCTGAGTGCTCACTGGAAGGACAGATCCTGAAGCTGAGGCTCCAATACTTTGGCCACCTCGTGAGAAGAGAAGACTCCCTGGAAAAGACCCTGATGTTGGGAAAGATGGAGGGCACAAGGAGAAGGGACGACAGAGGACGAGATGGTTGGATAGTGTTCTCGAAGCTACCAGCATGAGTTTGACCAAACTGCGGGAGGCAGTGGAAGACAGGAGTGCCTGGCGTGCTCTGGTCCATGGGGTCACGAAGAGTCGGACATGACTAAACAACAACAACACAACTATAGAAGATGAGTATCACCGCTAAATCTTACCGTTCCAACACATAACAGCCATCTATTTCTCAAAGTGAGCAATATACATTTATAACACTAGCCTGTTAATAGGATGGGTAGTTTTTTCCCTCCCCATCCCTGCAAGATGAGGCTATAGGAGAAATCCGATTTCTGCACTGTTCTAGCGCAGGAATTTTTTAAGTGCGGTCCATGACACATACATGTCAAGCAGTGCCCGCCTGCTGCTACCTAGCAACAGCTTCCCTCCCCTCTGGGTGTTCAGTACAGCAACAGAGTATTGAAGGAACAAGAGTTTTAATTTAGAAGCCTTTCAGGCAGACTTTAATATGATGGTCGTAATATAAGGGGATGTGGGACCCATAAAAGAAAAATGGAATATCGGCCTGCAATATAGGAGGTGTTTTTTTTAATTAAAAACAAAAAAAGGTGTGCTACTAGAAAAACCATTTCAGTTCAGAAAGCTGGAGGGGCACAATTAAGAGGCCTTGTTTTCAGCCTGTTTCTTTCTTTGCCCCCTTTCCTCAAGGTAAGTTATAACCAACAAGCCCATTAATGGCACAATGATTATTTCAGATATAAATTGTCTAAAGTAAAAGAGAAGGAATATGAAAATGAATCACCAGGCAGCTGGTTATTTTGGGATTATAGTGTTGCTACAGTCTGACTCAAAGTATTGATTTATCCTGACATCAGTTTTGTGCCCCCCACCCCCAAAATATTTTCTGTAAATTCTTTAAAAGGATTTCGTTCTCAGTTTTCCTTCCGCACTTTCATTTTCAGCATGAAACTCTCTGTGTGTTTGCGAATACACGCACATCATTATCCTGTTGCTTTATGAAATTGATCTTCTGCTAAAGTAGTCCCAGTCATAACTCAGCATTAGCAAATAAAACATTATGTACAAAAATATCATGTACATAGGATCCCTGACAGAGCAATAAACGCCGATGCAAAAAAGCGATACCCAGTGCACTCATTTTAAATGTTAAAATGATTCCTTTTCTCAAGTATAACACATTTGTCTCAAGCATCAATCACAATTCTAAGAACTCTATTGAAACTTTGGCTGTTCGCTTATAAGGACAGGAAAAATTCTTCAGATAAAATAAAAGCAGCTGAAATGACACCAGGGCACACACACACATATATAATTAACTCAAGCTCTTCAACAGAAAAGCACAGTTTACATCATCTTGTTTTATTTCCATGGCAATTGCAGCTAAGACTAAATATTTTCCAGTTAGCTTTTTCTCCCTCCATTAAAAACACACAAAATAGTTACTACCAAGCGTAGAAGGGGGGGAAGGGGGGGAATACAGATTGCCCCTAACACTACAAAACATTGATTCTTTTTCCACAATGGTAGCAAACTGAATGGAAACCCTTTCTGAACTCAGGACAAGCTTATGTGTGAGTATGAAACAAAGTTAGACATGGCTATTAGAAAAACTGGGGGTGGACACCAAACATAGCTTTATTAAACTCAAAACACAGGGCACTTTTGGAGCTAATAAAACTGTAGGTGAGACAGAAGGGCTGGCAGTGGATGGGGATATTTTACTATATTTGAGACTAGTTAAGAGCAAAATCCACACCCAACTCCCTACTACCTACTCTCACGTTTACAGGAAAAGGACACACTCAGGAATTGTTTTGAAAATGTCTGTCTGTTTCCAGATCATTCTATTTATATATCTCCCACCTTCCTCCCATGGCAGGATTTAGGGTTTCTCACAGCATAAATTAAAATGGATACAACTAAAACACACAATATAAATAGAAATATTAAAAAATCAATTAAAGAAGTAACCCTATTAAAAACAACACCTTGTTGTTGTTTAGTCATCTTAGTCGTGTTCGACTCTCCGTGATGCCATGAACCAGAGCATGTGTTGGAAACTCTCACTTTCTTCTCAAAGCTTCTCCTTTTTCATGTCCATGGAGTTTTCTTGGCAAAATACTGGAGTGGTTTGCCAGTTCCTTCTCCAGGTGGATCACATTTAGTCTAAACTCTCGGCTATAACCTGTCTTCCCCTAAAGATTGAGTTTTGTTAAAAGGGGTAAGGGGAAGGGCCATAACCATCTAACAATCATAAATTGGGCGTAGTAGAGATGCAGGTGGCATTGTGGTCTAAACCACTGAGCCTCTTGCGCTTGCCGACTGGAAGGTTGGCGGTTCGAATCCCCGCGATGGAGTGAGCTCCCATTGCTCTGTCCCAGCTTCTGCCAACCTAGCAGTCCGAAAGCACGCCAATGCGAGTAGATAAATAGGTACAGTGGTACCTCGGGTTACAGATGCTTCAGGTTACAGATGCTTCAGGTTACAAACTCCGCTAACCCAGAAATAGTACCTCGGGTTAAGAAGTTTGCTTCAGGATGAGAACAGAAATCGTGCAGTGGCGCGGCGGCAGCGGAAAGCCCCATTAGCTAAAGTGGTGCCTCAGGTTAAGAAACAGACCTCCAGAACAAATTAAGTTCTTAACCCGAGGTACCACTGTACTGGTGTGGCTGGGAAGGTAAACAGCATTTCCGTGCGCTCTGGCTTCCATCCCGGTGTTCCATTGTGCCAGAAGCGGTTTAGTCATGCTGGCCACATGACCCAGAAAGCTGTCTGTGGACAAACACTGGCTCCCTCAGCCTGAAAGCGGAGCTGAGTGCTACAGCCCAAAGTTGAATTTGGCTGGACTTAACTGTCCAGGGATCCTTTACCTTTACCTTAAAGTGCTTAGTAACCACATTTTGGGCTAAGATATTGGGGTGACTTCTTCTACAGCTTGCTTCATAGTTATAGGCACATCTTAAATATAAGCAATTGCTTAAAAACAAGTATAACAGTGTCCAGGCAGACATAAAAATGGCTTTTCATCTTCAAATACCAACTTTGAAGCTGTGCACATTTTAAAAAAAAAAAAAAAAAAGCTATGCAAGATACAGTGGTACCTCGGGTTACAGATGATTCAGGTTACAGACTCCGCTAACCCAGAAATAGTACCTCGGGTTAAGAACTTTGCTTCAGGATGAGAACAGAAATTGCGCGGCAGTGGCGCGGCAGCAGCGAGAGGCCCCATTAGCTAAAGTGGTGCTTCAGGTTAAGAACAGTTTCAGGTTAAGAACGGACCTCCAGAACGAATTAAGTTCTTAACCCGAGGTACCACTGTTTGGACAGAAATCTGGAATACTATGCAATTATGTTTACCCCCCCCCAAAAAAAAGTTACTTACATATTTTGATTATGCAAATTTCCTATTTAGCTGCCATGCCTGTGAAGCACTGGAAGACTCAAAAAGTTCCACAACCTGAACAAAGCGGACACCCTTAAATAAATGTTTATAAGACTGGTACCTGACAACATATTGTGAACCAGGGTAGCGACATTCACATCTTGGAGATGCTTAAGGGTTTCGGTGTGGAAAAGGCGAAGCGTAGATCCCGATGTGAAGGCAATCCAGATCCCAACTCCTGCGACAGCCATATGAGAAATCACCATCCCTTCCTCTTGATGGGCTTCAAAGTGGCACTGAGTAATAGACAGAAGTAACTCAAAATAACATAGCAGAACAAAAACACCTGCAATCTACAGTTCTCATTGATGATGATTAGCCTGCTCTTCACCCTAAAGTTCCAGGGCAGGTTATCATAATGAAAACAATTAAAGGTTGGTTGTTTTCTCAGGGCAAACCAGGTACCCACTGTAAGCTGTGTCAAGAATTAAACTCTCTCTCTTGTTCCCACAACATACATGTATGGATGGAAAACTCATGATCATCAGGAAACTCCAAATGCTGTATTTTATTGAAACTGTATTTTAACACTGGGATTCAGATGTTCCTATTATAGAAGAAAAACAACAGCACCCAACTCCAAAATACAAGGGTGTGTCCTAAGGTGTCACTCTGTTGACAGTAAGGCTACTGTCAGCAGAGCAGCAAATTTCAAAACTTTTTCCTTCCTCTTGGTGTCTTTGCAAGTTCCTTAAATAAGCACTGGAAGGTCCTCAAATCCTCCCCTGCGAGCAGGATTTTTTGGGCAGTAGGGGGCGGCGGATTTGAGAGGGGTGCCAAAAACCGCTTGCCTCCCTGTTCGATTGGCAGAAGCCTTGTCACCAGCTGAGCGACACAGCTACAACCCACAGAACATATCAATCACCAAACTCAACAATAGAAGGAAAAGAGTAATCAAGAAAAAAAAGTAGGTCTTCAAGGAGTGGGTCTTGTCAGAGAATAGTTGGTAATGTGTCCCAGAGCGATGGGGCCTTTACAGAATAGGTCTTCTCCTTTACACCCACAACAACTGACTGTTGTTCACCCTGGCATTCAAAAATCCAGATTTCCTCAAAATTTAACCAGAGTGGAACCAATTGGATGATAGAATCCTGGAACAATGATGGATCTGAACTCTGTTCACCCTAGGGATTTTAACAAGTTATAGTGAGAATAGTCTTGTTCCATTAAACTTCACAGATTTCAGCCCACCCTAGACAAGGAATGTCGACATATTGGTTCAAATATCTGCATGTAATATGTTCTATTTGAAGATATTCTGAACTCATTCAGATAAGCAAAATAGCTTATGTTGCAGATGCCTCTTGATAAAAGGATAAATTGTGACAGTTCCAGTTATATTATTCTGCAAAAACACAGTTCTGAATCCTCTCCTTCAAATATATGGGAACAGATGGCATTACTCAAGGAAAGAACAAGACCGGGAAGGGGGGAGAGGAGGGAATATATGGCCAAGAAAGATTGTGTTAATTTTGTCAAATCAATTGACTCACATCAATCATGAGAAAGTTCAGTTCAGGCAGGATCCACAATATTCTGTTTTTAAATCTAAAGTTACGAAAGGCAATTATTAACAGCATTTTTTTTTAACTGAACTCTGAGTTAAAAGGTGGGTGAAAAATTGAGCTGTACAGGAAAAAATACAAATGATATTAGGAATAAATCAAATCTTTCCAAGTGGGTTATTTGAGGATCATTGGTTGCTGTGATACATATCATTACAGTGGTGCCTCGCAGGACGAAATTAATTCGTTCCACGAGTCTTTTCGTCTTGCGATGTTTTTCGTCTTGCGAAGTACGGTTCGTCGCAACTGCGCCTCTTCAAGCGGCTTTAAGAAAAAAGCGAACAAACTCGCAAGACGTTTTCGTCTTGTGAAGCAAGCCCATAGGGGAAATCGTCTTGCGAAGCAACGCAAAAACCGAAAAACCCTTTCGTCTTGCACGTTTTTCGTCTTGCGAGGCATTCGTCTTGCGGGGCACCACTGTATGTGACACCATGCAGCACCATTGCTTTCTTTATGATTAAGATATATTAGAGAACATTATGAATATTAGTAATTTCAAAGCTGATTTTCCAGTGGGAGGAGGAGGAAAGAAGTTGCTAGGTGCCTCTTTGAAAAGAAGATAAAAATACTCAGAAGAGAATCAAGTAAATGCAACACTAATTTAAAAGTTTTATATCACTTGCATGCTGTGCTTCATAGGTTTTTAAAAAGTAACAGCCGTGAAACTGATCAAAATAAAATGGGAACGCATAAATAAAACTCAAAGCCAAGTAGGCTGTTTTTACTAACACATTAAATCTGCAATCTTACACACTTGGAAGTCCCACTGAACTCGGTGCTATTTAGAGTGCATTCCCTACGCATATCTACTGAGAAATAAGTACTGACAAACTCAAAAGTACACACACAAAACACTAACTATGAAAGCAGCTTAAAGTAGACATTGAAAGTAGGCATTGAAAATATATTTATTTTAAAGGGTGCAATGTACTTTTCCTATACTCAGAGCAGATTCCTTCAAAACATTAACTCAAGATAAGACGTATTAACGCAAAATAAGCAA
The DNA here is from genome assembly GCF_964270895.1 of Podarcis filfolensis. NCBI lineage: Eukaryota > Metazoa > Chordata > Lepidosauria > Squamata > Lacertidae > Podarcis > Podarcis filfolensis. The sequence continues at coordinate 25,251,687 of NC_139606.1, forward strand.
TGAAAAACCTGCAAATGCAAATCAAAGAATTAAAACCCAACAATCAAGCGCCCTTAGAAATAGGAAGATTTTATATTGTACGCAGAAGGAAGCAGCTGTGGGCTCACCGAGAAGAGTACTGTTATTGCTCCAATGCTGTAGAGCTAAGCCCTGTTCCTTGCACCTGGTGCCCTCCTGTTGCAGAGCAAGACTGTCAATTAAACAGTGATTGATCATACAGAGAACATGGGTCTCCAAGGTGTGTGCATGTTTCAGGCCTTGAGGTGTTTAAAAAATTAAGCACCAGTTGCTTCTATGTGGCCCAGAAGCTGACAGGCAGCTAGTGCAATTGCTGCAAAGTAGGTTTAATGCATTCCTACCTCACAGTATCTCTCAGGAGGCAGATAACTGTGGGAATATTAACCTATTTCCTAGGTTATCATTAGCACACGTTTATTGAAAGGAACTGTGCTATTTGGAAAAAAAGATGTCAATATTTTAAAAAAGAAGTTACCCTTTCCCAAATAGTATAGGATGACGTGCACCATTTCAGCTATGCATACCATTCAGACCAGAGTTCCAAAGACCTTTTAAAAGCAATTCACCAGTTCATACAGTACAACATAAAAAATAGCACATGCACATCAACAAATAGTGCTACTAAGGCAGAAAGAGACAGTGCTGAACACCATCTCTCAGTTGGTACCATTCTTGAATCCAAGCGGCCGCAGAAACTAACAGCCAGTTTCCAGGATTTATACCTAAAGAGTATCATTACTACATTACCAAATAGTCATCATTTAAAAACAAAAAACAAAACAAAACAGCAACTAACTAGAAGCTGTGCCAAAAGCACCGACTGGAGAAAGAATGGGTATCCCCTTGAAGGCCAGCCTTGCAGATTAGTGTCAGTCACCCAACCTCTTCCCAGTCTCTCTCTCTTCCATTTTGCCATTACTTCTGTGTGTGAAGTTGTACTCTTTTCCTCCTTTCAGAGCAAAGACACCCAAAGCTACCATAGTGCCCTATTGTTTCCTCTGCCAGGGGAGAAACAACAAGAAGTGCAATTCAGTACAGTGGTGCCTTGGTTTGCAACTGTTTTGGATTACAACCACGTCAAACCCGGAAGTGCGTGCCCCTTATTTTGGATTGTTGTTGTTGTTTAGTCATTTAGTCATGTCCGACTCTTCGTGACCCCATGGACCAGAGCACGCCAGGCACTCCTGTCTTCCACTGCCTCCTGCAGTTTGGTCAAACTCATGCTGGTAGCTTTGAGAACACTGTCCAACCATCTCGTCCTCTGTCGTTCCCTTCTCCTTGTGCCCTCCATCTTTCCCAACATCAGGGTCTTTTCCAGGGAGTCTTCTCTTCTCATGAGGTGGCCAAAGTATTGGAGCCTCAGCTTCAGGATCTGTCCTTCCAGTGAGCACTCAGAGTGAGCACTTAGAACTGATTTCCTAATTTTTTTTTGGAGGCCCCACTGGCAAAAGCTCGCCTTGGGTTACAACCTGTTTTGGTTTACAACCGGACCTCCAGAATGGATTATGGTTGTAAACCAATGTACCACTGTACTATGGTTTGCTACCCATTGGGATTCGTAGAATCATAGATCTGAAATAGATCGCGAGAGCCATCCAGCCCAGTCTCCTGTAATGCACAAATCTTTTGCCAAGCATGGGGCTCAAATCCACAACCCTGAGGTTATGAGTCTCATGCTCTAGTGATGGTCCTCTTCCAGAAGAGAAACATGAGAACATGCACAGGTTCAGCAATTGCCCTCCAACCATTTCCCCATCTCTCTAATGGGGGGGGGGGGAATAAAATGCATTGCAGTCGTTCCTGCTCTCAGCAAAATGAATCCAGCCTAGCATTCTTCCGGTGGTCTCAGCAATCCATTGCATCTTCAATTTCCTCCTCTCCAAAGGAGGCCTGTATTTCTTTTCTCAAGCTCCAACTCTATGGCAACGCTAGATCTCCATCACACATTTTTCGGAGTCACAGCCAAATCTTTCAACACAGTGGTGCCTGCGATGGCCCACCACTGTTACAGCAGCACATCACATAGTTTGCATCTCTCTCTCTCTCTCTCCCACACACACTTACCCCCAGTACAAACTCTTTTGTGATTCAGGCCCAAAGAGCTGTGCCAAAAACTGAACTGTGCTTTCTCAGGCATAGCAAGTTCTGTATAATGGGCACCATTGTTCAGGAGAAGTGACTGACTTTTAACTACTCGGGAGAAAGAGAGAAAGAGCAGCATTTAGGCAGCCTACCAAGGAACACAGGGTATTTCTTGTTTATCTAGCGCGTTTCAGATGGCTTTGTTTGTTTTTAAAATGAAGTTGTCATGTATTTCATCCACACACAAAAAACACTGAACAGTAGGATTGTTTTACATCTCCGCCGGGGCACTTTTCTCCCCTGAACGCTGAAAGGAAGATCCATTTCACGAACACTGAGCTTTCTGTGCACAAGACACCTACGAGATGGGACCTGAGACAATTCTGAAGTAGCAGCTTGTTAAGCTGGAAAGCAGCCTTGCCAAACATGCATGAGAGGCAAGTAATCAAAGGCACCCTAAAACCCAATAATGCTTTTGTGAAATCCGCTAGTTATTAAGCAACTCTCTTTTGCGGCAGCTAGCCTGGTGACTGGGAGTGTCCGTCGAGACCACATAACATCCGTCCTGAAAGACCTTCATTGGCTCCCAGTATGTTTCTGAACACAATTCAAAGTGTTGGTGCTGACCTTTAAAGCCCTAAATGGCCTCAGCCCAGTATACCTGAAGGAGAGACTCCACCCCCCTCATTCAGCCCAGACACTGAGGTCCAGCTCTGAGGGCCTTCTGGCGATTGCCCACTGCAAGAAGTGAGGTTGCAGGGAACCAGGCAGAGGGCCTTCTCGGTAGCAGTGCCCGCCCTGTGGAACGCCCTCCCATCAGATGTCAAGGACATAAACAACTATTTGACTTTTAGAAGACATCTGAAGGGAAGTTTTTAATGTCTGATGTTTTATCGTGTTTTTAATATTCTGTTGGGAGCCCCCTAGAGTGGCTGGGGAAACCCAGCCAGATGGGCGGGGTATAAATATTATTATTATTAATAGTATTATTATTATATCACCATCATCATCTTTTGGAAGGGCAAACACTTCACAATTGATGGAATTTCAATAAAGCAACAGTAAAGGTAAAGGTAAAGGTAAAGGTAAAGGGACCCCTGACCATTAGGTCCATTCATGACAGACCCTGGGGTTGCGGCGCTAATCTCGCTTTATTGGCCGAGGGAGCTGGCGTACAGCTTCCAGGTCATGTGGCCTGCATGACTAAGCCGCTTCTGGCGAACCAGAGCAGCGCACGGAAACGCCGTTTACCTTCCCACCGGAGTGGTACCTATTTATCTACTTACACTTTGACGTGCTTTCGAACTGCTAGGTTGGCAGGAGCAGGGACCGAGCAACGGGAGCTCACCCTGTCGCAGGGATTTGAACCGCCGACCTTCTGATCGGCAAGTCCTAGGCTCTGTGGTTTAACCTACAGTGCCACCTGCATCCCCTAAAGCAACAGTAGTAGCACCCTAATTCTATGCACTGCTCTGGTTGCATAGCAACATCTAGGAATAAGTCCTGGACTCCTGTTCTGGCTAGGGCTCTACCATAACTTCTAGATTGACATTGGGAGCTGGTACTGGTGAAGGTTCTGTAGCAATCACAAAAATGGAGGTGGATGTTTGCCCTGTCCGAGAAACAGCAAAGTGTTATCATGTTCAGGGCAGCTGGGCTTGCTTCTTCCTACTCCAGCCAGAACATTTGTGTCCATGCTTTCTTATGAGCCACCCTTGCAAGCTCATTTGAATTACTGTGTCTTTGTTTGCAGAAAAGAAAAATGAGGATTCCCTCTCTTGCCAAGGATAGTCCTTACGAGAGCTACAACATACTGGGTTGGGGTAGGGTGACCAGAACTGCAATTGCTAAATAAAACACATAGACACACACATTATAACCATGATGTTATAGACTGGCATGCAGCTTCCAAGAGAGGTTAGACCAAAAACGTTCAGCTTGTGATGAGGCTTCCAAGTGTCCTAAACGCACAGCAAGGAACGAACAATGGGTAGCAAGCCACAGAGATGGCTCTGCATCTCGACTTGTTCTTTTGCCTTGAAAATATTTAACATATGAGAAAGACATTAAGCAGCATTTATTATGGACAGAGAGTGGCTGAGCTGCAGACCGGGAAGGCAGTCTTTTGTCAATATTATTAACTGGCAATTGATCTTGGGTGTGCATGTTGTTAAGAGCAATGCGTGCCATATTTGATTGATGGGTGCTTTGGCATCAGGCAAGGATGCTGGCACCTGAAGTGGTCTGGTGAATGGAAAGGGTTAGCAGCTCACAGAGAGGTAGGCAGCCGAGGACAGCAGTTGTCAGTCTCAATCGACTTCTGCTTTACATACCGTATTTTTTGCTCTATAAGATGCCCTTTCCCCCTCCTAAAAGGTATGGGGAAATGTGTGTGCGTCTTATGGAGTGAATGCAGGCTGTGCAGCTATCGCTGAAGCCAGGAGAGCAAGAGGGATCGGTGCGCACTGATTCCTCTCGCTCTCCTGGCTTCAGTGAAAGCCGCACGAAGCCTCTTCAGGGCAACGGGAGGAACGCTCCCCCTGCCGTGAAAAGGCTTGGCACGGCTATCCCAGAAGCCAGAACAGCAAGAGGGATCGCTGCTTTTGCTGCGCACCGATCCCTCTTGCTGTTCTGACTTCGCTTTGCTGCAGAGGCGCTGCACAGCTTTCCCTCTCCGTGCAGCGCCCCTTCAGCAAAGCAGGAGGAGAAACGGAGCCCCTTTCATTTCTCCTCCCTCTTTGCTGGAGAGGCGCTGCACAGAGAGGGAGAGAATATTTTTCCCCCTTTTTCTCCTCCTCTAAAACTAGGTGCGTCTTATGGTCGGGTGCGTCTTATAGAGCGAAAAATATGTAATTTTCTTCGCTATTCTCAAGAGTGCTGGGCTGAGGCCACAGTTGGGTTCTGGACCTCTAGCCACAATACTCTTTGTATATTAATAATATTGTCCCCCTGTTCTTCCCAACACCCTGCAAGTATGATTGAAGCTTGAATTTTTTAATGTTAAGACAGAAGGGACAGCATACACATGTCAAGTAGTTTTAATGCCAAAAGAGCTGTATCTAAAACTGTCAGGGGGGAGGAAGAGTAGAGATTTCTACTGGATTTGAAGTTGTTTGAAAAACAGGCCATAGCTTTGCTTTAAAAAAAAGCCCTGAGGTATCTGATGGCCGGGGTAGAGGGTGAGTTCTCCAAAGCAGGGCTATGGTTTGGCAAAGACAACAGAGGTACCAAATACAAAGGTGACAAACTGTGGAGAGGCCACTAACAAAAAGTTAATGGCTAGTGCTTCATCCACACTCAGCGGGTGAGAAGTGCAAAATTCAAAGAAGGATAGACATGGGAGCCGTACTGTAATCATGGATGGTTCATGTCTTTGTTCCCTAAGTGTTTATACTGTTGTCAGGAGGAAAAGCAAGCATAATAAGCTTTCTGCTTGGACACCCTTAAAGCGCAATGACGCATTTATAGCCTGAGCTATGATGAGGTGAGAACAAACCAGATCGCCATATTTTCTGCAGGTGTTAAGCTGACCTGAAATGAAATGTACACAGTTCATGTAGAAAACAGGGCTATATGAAACATTTTTTTAAAAAAGGCATAATTGGAAGGGTTTTGCTTTTTTTTTTTTACCTCTACAGTATGAGTTTCGGTACTGATTATAAAAATTTGTCCGCCAGAAGCAGCCCAGATGGTTTCTTCCATGACAAGGAGACTTCTTACTGGAAGGACACCTAACTTGACTACTTTCTGAGGTTCTGAGTTCCAACTTCCATCTTTAGAAAGAAGAGACAAGAGAGAGAGACAAAAACGGCTGTCAATGGATGCTCAGGGAGATCATGAGACAATCTATTTTCATATCTAATATGATGCAGTCCTCCTTGCCCAGAATGCATTCTATTCTTTTCTTTCCCCTGTCCTGCTGTAGCCTCTATTCAAATGAGTTTTGTGAGGTTTTTGTACTGCTTCAAAAACCTCTTTGACCAAAGACCACAGCTGGGCAGGAGGAAAAAAAACCAAAAACTCGAAGGCATCGAGCCACAGACAACAATGGCAATACCATGCAAGGAACACAGGGAACTCCCTTATTCTAAGTCAGATCATTGCTTCATCTAGCTTAACATTGTCTGGACTACTGGCAGTGGCTCTCCAGGGTTTCAGGCGGACAATCTCTCCCCCCATACTTGGGAGATGCTGAGGATTGAACCATTTGCATGCAAACCAGCTGTGTTATAATCCTCTCAAACAGTGGTTTACATACAACACACTGCAATTGGTACAACAGGCCGAAAAGATCATTATTAAGTGGTTTGCTAAGACTCTCAGCAGTTTTCAACTGCACCAACAGCGGGGTGGAGTTTGGGAACCACTGCAATACTGGTCTTTGAATTCTGGGGGGGAAAGGTCTATTGTAGGACGCACGTCAAGATGGAAGCAACATGAGAGCATTTCCTCCCGGAAATCACTAGGGGTGGAAGAAAGAAGGGCCTTTGCATTACAAGAAAATACTCAAGTTGTTGCTGTGCTCTAATCCTAATGTTCGGTTTTCTAGAGAATGGCACTGCTCCACTAATTGGCCTTCCTTCCTTTGAACATCTGGCAGCTCTTTTTGCGAAACACTCACAGCTGGCAAGGGGGAAAAAGGGGCTCGAATAATATATAGGTTAATTCTTTGACATTCATTCATGATTTTTTGTCATATACTCGGTTTAATTAAATATGATGTGTCCCGTTCCCTTGCCAGTTTGCCTTGCTTCTGCTTTGATTTAGCTAAAACTAACATTCATCTTTTGGTTTGATAGCTTCCCTCTTTTCCTCGCAAGCTCCTCCACTGGTGTTTCAAAGGAACTGCCAAAACAACCACACAAATAGGGCTTGTTAATTGAGTTGTGCAATGAAGCATAAACATTTGTACATCGCATTGTCATGAATAGTGACTACTGACCACATTTTTTTAAATGCCAGGGCAGTGAGATTTAAAACATGCACCCATGGTTGGAACTGACTTGTGTTTTCACCTATGAAGCAGTTGTATAGCTAAAACTTTCCACGAGCTTTTCACTAAGTTCCCACTACAGAAGAAACAATCCACTATTTAGCGACTTGTCTCTTGAATAGGCTTAGCTGCTTAACTTTAATCAAAGTTATCAAAGGATGTTTGGCTGCATGTGTTCTCATCTACACTTTTTGGGATCATAACCCTTTAGTAGGAACATCCTAGAAAACTGTGCTGGAATTTTTTTTAATTTTTTTTTGGTATATAAAATGAGATTTCAATGAAAGAAAATGTTTGCCTTTGAAAAGGTTCCATAGATTTAATTTTTCCACTTAGGGCAGAATTTCCTCCCTATGTTGAGTGCCAAAGCCTTTGATGAACAGAAGCAGGGCTTTAGAAAGATGGTGGGATCAATACTCCAGGATCAAACATAGGGGCCCCTTTACTTTTAGACTTAACTTCTGAGTGTCAGTGGCATAAAAAGCATAATTTCTGCATTGAACATGGAAGATTTGTTGCTTGTTCTTGTCAAGATAGTTGGGCAGAGAGTTAATGTTTGGCTAAAGCCCAGATAGATTATTTCTTCATGAAACATAAAAACAGATGATCATACAGCATAATCGCACAGATTCCTCTATAGTTTTCCAAGAAAGAACACTACCCTACATTATATACCCAACGAAGTAGCTTCATTTTATTTTCTACCTCATTTATATATGCAACACCATGAACTCTTGCCGAATTGAATGAACAGTTCAAGTTTTACTATTCAAGTGGTACATTCCGGATTCCCTGTTAATAAACAACTTGTGCCAATCATTACTGGTTCAAATTCTCTGTCCTATTACTCTTCAGCCTTGATTTATATGTCCAGCGAAATAGGTCAGCACTTCAAAAATGGATCATTGGAAAAACAGCTTTGTACGAAGATCATGGTTACAAAAAGGGAAAGAAAACAAATGCTTGCTGGGGGGAACGGGACCTCGATATGATTGGGCATGCTTTTTTATTAGGTACAGAGAAGTGCCATAATCATAGCAGATTTTAAATTAAGAGAGAGCAGCCTAAGTTAGAGAGGCCTACAAATATTAAAGAGAGGCTGCCACTGCAAGGGGTGCACTTTGAGCTCTCTGCTTAATATATGCATAGCTGTAGCATTCCAGCAAATCATTCTAGGGCATGTGCTACAGCCAGAGGCCAGCAGTTTTATTGCTGCCAATGCTTCCTGTTGGACAATGGAGCACTCTACAGCCATAACTTTTATATTTGATGCGGGGCAGTGCCGGATTTATGCATAAGCAAAACAAGCTATAGCTCAGGGCCCCACTCTCTTGGGGGCCCCCAGAAAATTTAAAGGGGAAAAAAACCAGGATGTACATTTCCAAAATATAAGATAAAAAAATAAATGAAACCTACATACAGCAACAGTGTTTCGTGTTGTGTAGGCTCCTGTGATGTAAGTAAAATATCACTGGTTTGCTCATTTCTATATACAGGTTGCCTACATTCTGCATGTGCAAATGGTTTTCGATATCTATTAGGTCCATAAATTACCATATAGCATATATTCAACACGAAAAACAGAGACAATGTGTTGTTGACAAAGGACAGCTGGACATATAAAGGGCCCCATTACCTTCAGCAGCTTAGGGCCTCATCAAACCTAAATCCGGCCCTGAAGCTGGGCTGTGGGGTGCTTCCTTTCCAATATTAAGGCATAAAAAGCAGGGTGATAGTGCAGAGCAAGCAAGCCAAGAGAACAGGCAAGGAAAGGACCATCGCAGGTCACTTTGCCGACCCTTTGCTCCTGCTACCAGTGGCTCCTCCTGGCATCCTGCAATAGCCTCTCTTCTCGTTCCTTGACAGAAGGAAGAATACGTGGCAGCAGTTGACAAGCCACTCAGAGGTTCTAGCACATCATAGCATCCAATCTGCTGATAGGCTATAGCCACACACCTATTATTATTTTTTTAATGACAGCTCAAGTTGCTCCAAGTACATATTTAGCAAAAGGAAAAACAAAACTATGAAATCCTGATTTTGGCAAAAGATTCCAAAGGCGTTCAAGGCGTTATATATCATTTCTGTACCTTCCAGCTTTGTGTAGATGGCAATGTTACCATTGACAAGGCCAGCAAACAAATGGTGAGTCTTGTACACGAGGCTCATGACAGTAGATTTCTCAGGAGCAAAGAAATGTTGAAGTCGCACCTTCTTTGAGCCTTGGCTACTTTTGTAAACAGAGATGCTATTAAGAAGCAAGGGGTGGGGGTGGGGGAGAAAGCATGCTTTAATACAGGTTTATATTCATTTTTAAGGTATCCTGGCAACTCTTAGAGAAATAAAAAGGAAAATGTACTGAACAGCAAAACTAGACATCTAATATAAATATGTGACGTGACGCAACTGGGCTATGCATCTCCCCATCCTACTTCATGCCATCTGTGGGCAGGAAAACAGTGCAACAGTCTCATGCCTCATGTTGTTTATATTAGATGTTACAAGATGAACAGACTATAGTGACATAGAGCAAGGCAGGCTGGTGAATTTTATAATAGGCCATTTGGCTTTAGATTAGTCAAAACACAACACAAACTACACACACACATCTTCTACTGTAAGACAATATGACATTAAATAAAGCATGCAACTCAATGAACTGAAAACATTGAAAACCACCTTCCTTCTTCCATGCCAAGGCAAATGGTAGGCACACTGGAGGGCTTCGTCGGCGTATCTTCTGGCTCAGAAGGCATATTTGATTCTTTGCGTTTCTCGTCTTCTGGAATGTAGACCATGCAGAGAATCCGCGATTCCACATTGAAACATTCAATAACTTTTGGACTGGAGTTTTGGAATGATACGATGGCAATTTGGCCCATTTGGTTAGTACAACTGCCAATCTGAATTTGGAAGAAAAGATGATTGTACTTTTGTAAGCAAGATCCCTGTTAACAAAAAATGCATGCGGGGCGAAACTAATTAAAGAAAGCTTCGTCAAGGTTTCAGCAGTGCAATGAAGCTTTTCTGGCAACTCAAGGCTTTAAGAGAGAGAGAGAAAGAAAGAAAATACTCAGGACAGGAAGGGGGAATTCAGTTTTATTCATAACAGATGAATTGGGAGCTGAGATTGTCTGTTGCAGTTGTTCTTGAAGGGTGCTATATGGCTTTTAAGATCTTGTTTGTACAAATAAATCTACACTGAGTGATACTTAGAACCTTTATTTTTTTAAGTCTCTGTATCTAAAAATAATTTTATTATAAGTTATGTTGGCTATAAGTCACTGCTAGGGATGAAAAGATCTGTCAGTTTCGGTTGTCCTTTTTCCATCTTAAATTCAGTTCTCCACATTTTGCGCACATTGTTTCAAGTGACTTCCCCTAATATAATGCATACTTGTATGTTATTTTCACTATCTTCATTTTAATGCAAATTTATCCCCAATATGTGCAATTTTGTAAATTGTAGCTGGAGAACAGAATTGCAAAATTCAGAGTAGTGAGAATTTCGAAGGATAGCTGTGTTTTCAGTTTGCATACCGTTTCAGAAAGCACAAATTTGGTGTACTGAACCAAATTTCTCCTCCATCTCTAGTCACTGCAAATAAACAGCACTAAGGATGAGCAGGTTTTGAGAGCAGTACCTTGAGCATCTTCCTACCAAAACATACAAATACATACTGAATGACCAAGACATGTGCCCATGATCATTTCTGCTTTGGAAAGTTGCTCCTCTTCAGTCCTTCCAGTCACCAAAAGCTCAAACTTGAACAAACTTTGGAGGATAAAGTTTTGAGAGTAAATGGAGGCTTGCATGAATTCACTGCTCCTCAAGGCCATAAGCCCCTCTGCTGCCAGAGTTTAGAAGAGCCAGAAAACCCCAAAACTAAATGTTTTCTTGAGCTGTTAATTAGCAAGTAGGTAGACAAGAAGATGCTGAAAAATCACAGGCTTCTTTTTTCAGTTTAAAGCAGCAGTGGTGTATGTGGGAGAGATAAAAATTGGAATGGTGGAGCGGGTGTATAAAACTTTCCCACCTTATGCCATTTTCCCCAGCCTTGTTCCTCAAAGTAAAAAACTTATAGTATGATCTGCCTCACAGGACCAAGAAAAACTCTGGTGTTTGTGTGTTAATCAGGAAAATAGCCCAGGCAAACAGGATCAAACAACTCTTCCTCCAGCTAATTCACAGGCTAATCCTTCTTTCCATGACTGCTTTGATCTTAAAAAAGCAGAAGATTTGATCAATAAACTCCCAGCGTCTCATCTAGCTTGGCCTAATTATGATCAACTTCCTTAGTTACAAAACCTAGCATAACTACTGAAATAAACAAATATTCTTGTCCCCCCCCAACCCCCATCATTGGGCCTTTCAAGAACTTACCCACAGAAAACCATGCTCTACAGCGAGAGAATCTGGATCAGTTTCCTCCCCCGAGTATGGTTCAGGATTGTAAGCGGCACATTCCACCTTAAAACACATTAAAAATTTGTTAGTCAAGTCACCTAGTCTTCTTAGTGTCAAAATAAGTCTGAAATTTGGTGGCAGCAGCACATCAATGCAATGGGCTTCTTGCAGAGCAGTAAAACAATACATTTTATTTGTATGTGACATGGCCCATTTAGCATGCAAGATACTTGAACCTAATAATAATAATAATAATAATAATAATAATAATAATAATAATTTTTTATTTATATCCCGCCCTCCCCAGCCGAAGCCGGGCTCAGGGCGGCTAACAATAAAATAATACAACATTCTAAAATAACCTGCAAGAATAAGCAGACGTGGCTTAAAATGAGCTGGGGTGCATTCAGACATGGAGATTATCGTGTTCCTTTTCCTGATTATAACTCCACTGCTTCTATCTCAGATGCTAATCTTCCTTTCACACTGTGTTGCCTGCTGCATTATGGAACTGTGGCCTTTTCATCGATATACCACCATGTCACACTTAAATTTCAAATGGTTGGGTAAGAACTGCATGCTCGAATAACACCTGAAATTTCATCATGGGAAGTTACAATGCGAACTTTCTGTGACCTTTTAGGTTTATAGGTTGCAAACAGATTTTTTTCTGAAAGCAAATAACATGGAAATGAGAGCTAAACTTCCACTAGATTCCACTAGTTTTCCAGAATCGGCTTTTATGTCATATGAAAGATAATATAAAGCATGGAAATGTCATGAAAACAGCATAAAGTGCTGTCTAAAAACAGCCTTGGATTTCTTCAAAGTGTGGTCCATATTTCTTCTGTTTCATATCTATATGTCAGGTGCCTATAAAATAGTTACAGACAGGAGCAGCGTACACAGAAGAGTAAATGAGTGAGAATTAAAGAGGCACAAGCTCTTGGCATATAAACGCTATAACATTAGGTTGGCTCAGAAATGGAACATGTCACATGGTAATTCAACTGAGCTATTTTCACTTCACCTCAGTGAGAAACATGTTAGCCCATGCCCATAAAAGCAAAAGGTAGATCATGCCTATGGATGCTTCAGTCAACATATTATCTCCTTAGCAAACAAAGATGACTCACCTTAAACTCCTGTTGTTTGGCCATCATCACAGGCATGTGCTTCACAAGCAGTGGATGCTTCTCTTTTTTTATCTGATTCCCATCATCATCTATGCAGAACCAGCCCAGCAGATTCTCCTCAGCTATAATGGCAAAACAAGATTGGGGGGGGGGGAGAATCAACACCTTTTTATTTAGTAAACTAGTCCGGTATGTAAAGCTTATCTAAAACCAATGTCTATGGACCAGGTGATAAAAAAACCTATCAGGGTTTGTTTTTTAAAAAAATGATTTACACATACTGACAGACAGGAGGTCCCGAATGCTGAGATAAACATGGTGGAATGTCCCAGGTTGCATTGTTTCATTAGGGTGACACTAGTTATCCAAATCACAAAGGGTTTTTAATAGGGGTAGGGAAGCTGTAGCCTTCCAGAAATTGCTGGTCAGGGCCGATGGGAGTGAAGGCCAACATGGCCAATGGGCATCGTCAGGGATGATGGGATTCATCACTCAGCTTTGTCTGGAGGAAGCTACATGTCCCTCACCTCTTGGTTTAAAGGGTAAGCAAGGTTACCACGAGATATTTTCAGAAACCTGTTATGCCAGAGAGTCCAACCAGTGGGAGTTAAATGGGCAGAAATTATCAAATACAGAATGACTGGTTAGCCTTGTGTTAGTGAGGAAGCACGCACGATCACATATAACATATAACTACCCCCACGCCATGGAAAATTAAAAAGAATTGGTGGATTGAATTACAAAAGTGTTGCAGTTCACTAGTAAAATAATAATAATAATAATAATAATAATAATAATAATAATAATAATAATGATGCCATAGCCACTTTACAGTCATCTTTAGCTTCATATGTGTATTTGGCTAAAATCTACATCACCTCTGGGTTAAGTTTGTAGTGCGTGACAATTTGAATGCATTAAAATCATTAAAAAAGTAAAATACTTGGGCTGAAATCCTGTGGTTCATGGCAAAATATCAAGATATCATAGGTTTCAGATCTCCCTTCCTGAGGGTAGAAAAGTCCAGCCTCAGGGAGGCAGATTCAGGCTTGTGAAGGCCTCAAAGTTGCCATGGGAACCTCCAAAGCCCTTGCCTTAACAATATAGGCCGAGGCAAAGGGGAGCCACTCTTCTGTTCATCCACCATGTCCTCAGAAAGGGGGACAAACTACCCAAGCCCTGGACCTGGCATGGCTTATTTTCCTTCTATTGGGAACAATTGGTAGAAATCATAAAATTCTGTGTGTGTGTTTGTGTGCATGCACATGTGGGGAGAGGGGCATATATATCTAGTTCAAAAGACACAAATTACCACCTTCTAGCAAATGTTAATTTGGGAGTTAACCAGAAGCCAATATACATATACTATTTATTATAAAGCTGCTTGGAGCATGCTAAAACTAAATCTTACCAAGAGCAAGTTTAGCCATTTGTAAATTATTGATCCAAGATTGTTTGATGGCAGGTGTGAATGTATTGAACACCGCTGTAAAGAAAGTAGGCCGTCCTGATCTGTTGGGGGGAAAGAAAAAGAAAGCAACAACTAAGGGCTTCAACCCATTCTCTTGGTGGAAAGAAAACAAGGCTTTCTAGGTTATAAGTGTCACATGAACTAAATTCTCACAGTTGAGTAACTTGAAATTTTATGTTGGACCTTTTCTCAACATTACCCCATTGCTCGCAGATCGGGAAAATCGGAATTAAATGGGTGGGAGAGGGGAGTGCAGGCTGCCATTTGGATGAGGACAAAGTCACATGGATGACATGAAGAACATGCACACATGGGATGCATTGAGTCCACTTTAACTGCCATGCGTGTACACAGCCATGGTCTCTCCCCTACCACCAGAACCTGCATTTCCTTCACAACCCAACTGCATCTTGCTTCTTCTATCACAACTCTAGAGCAGCCTTCAGAAGGAAGAGAACACTCTCCCTCTCCCATGGTGCCCGTTCTGGGTGGAGGCTCTACAACCCACTGTCTGGGTGCTTGGCAGCAGCTACTGCTACCCTGCAACAACGCCCTTGCAAACAGTGCTAGATCACTACTAACTTGTCCTGCTTTCCTGGAAGCTGGAGTTGAATCCTACAGCGGTCTGCAGCTCTGATTTCGTCTTCTTTTTTCAAAATAAGCTTTTGTAAACCTGAAGTCCAGTCATGTGCCACTGATTGATTTAAATTCTGACGGAAAGGGGAAAAGAAAAGAAGAAGAACACCAAGTTTATTTTCAGTTTATGCTTCCGGTTTCTCTCCACCACTAGCACCCCTAGCTCAGCATGATAGACACTAGCAGCCTGAGCCACAAGAAAAGCAGTAAGACTTAATGCCTAGTTAGTATGAATACCCCTAAGGAAAATATATTTGGAGGGAGCACAATTTGGAGCACGAAACTGTCTTAGGCAACCCTTCCCTGCTTTTCTGCCTTCAACTGCTCCAGCTCTCAAATGGAACTTTTCTGAAAAGACACACATATGGGGCTCTTAATTAGTTATTTCCCCAATTAGTTATTTCTTGGGGAAATAAGTACATCTACAATGGAAGTACTTACATCCTAAGTACATCTACAATGGAAAAAATAATTCCTCCCCCCCCCCAAGTACCTAGGTAGCAAAAGCTGAGAGCAAAGCATTTAGGAGTTGGGGTCTCCAGAGAAAGAGTGACAACAAGGTGATTGAATCAGTATTGCCACCCACAATCCCTTGTACTACACTGCAACTACACCTTCCATTTTAGAAGTGATTAGGCAGACCTGAATGAGATGGCATCGACCTGGCACCATCATGTGTAATTTGTGTCTGAGGGGAGCTTTCACAAATACACAAAGTATAACAAACAGCCGAATGAAAAACCAAATAATTTTTTTAAGTGTCTTGGTTAAGTGCTTAAGTGGTGAGACAGTACAGTGTTTTGTATTAAAACAACTTAACTATCAATAACACCACCGACATGCACCGTCATTGTATGGCAATATTTCCTAAAAATAAATAAATTGCAACTTGAAGTTTGGTGTGCTTCCACATCAAACCAAAAGGTGAGAATATGCTGCAACTCAAACTTAAGAGAAGCGGAGTAAAACAAGATCAGTAAGGCATATAAAATCTGCTTACAACTCTGAAGTTAAAACATTTAATGGTAAACCAATTAATTAGGGGTATGAACAGAGTATATGTGCTTGGGCACACACTTTCACATCAAAAACTTCTTTAGCTAACAGGAAAGCATATGTGAGAATCAACTCAATGTTTATGAGTTATTATTACCTGGTAGTTTCCTTTAAGACTGCCTATTAGTTGACTGATTTGGCCAACTACATTCAAATCGTGTAATAGATTCTGCAAATCGTGGTACAGTTGCCCTGGTCCCATATAAAGCTTGTCTGAAACACATTGAAAACATGCAGTTATACACATACAAGAGGATAGTAGGAGTTGCCACAGCTAGCTTTATGGACAAAGACACAAGAACAGCATCCTTTATTTCAGCTGCAAAGAAGAATGGTTTAGTTCATTCGCGTTAACAAAATACAGACTTGCCTCTTAAGCTGGAAATTCCCCTGCAAAACAGACTGAGTTAAATTGGGTACCTTTTGTTTGTGATATTCTCCGCTGAAAATCAACAAGCATACTGATTAAACCACATTTGAAAATGAATGGAAGAGCCAGGCTACACGGATACTTACAGACAACAACCCTGCCAATTCTTAATGCATTAAAGTACCAGCAACATTAAAATGTGAGGAGAAACTGCGTAATTGCAAGAGACTTGCAGATTAAGTTCCCATCACTTGCTGCTTTTTCAACTAAATGGTGACCTGTTTCTTTGGCATCTGCCTACAGCAGAAATAGTAAGCAAAACGCTGGGTTCACACAAAATATATAAAAATAAAATTATCATAAAGTTTAACCAATAGATCAATTCACACTATCTCAAAGTAGCTGCATTAGTATCTAGCACATCCACCCTAACTTTTACCTTCCAGACTTTCTTTTTATTGTGCCTTCATGATGAATTACGCTCAAGAGGGTATGGGGCAGTTATACACAATCTCACTTCTCATCCTGCTTCCGTCTGAAAAAGATGCAGGGCAGATATACGGCTTTATTTCCAACCAGTGCATGTCTTGCAACTTCCTGATGAAATCCTGGTAGCTTTATATACCACAAATGTGTGGTATGGTTTTTGTTGTGTAGGAGTGCTCTTCCAGGCAAGAATAATGCAGTAACATTGGACAAGTGTTTCAGAACAGCTAAAAGAGTAGAAATGATGTGCGGAAGGTCCTGCATGACTGTTCCACCACTGTACTATTATTGTGTCAATGCCATGTTACAGAATCCACTCACAAAAAAAAAACCACCAGGTTTGATGAGCTCAAAAAGCTAGAAGTAGAAAAAGGAGGGAAGGAAGGCTTGACTCAAAAGTGTTAGAATTTCTGATCCATGCTTGCAGTCATGGTGTTGTTGTCTTTCACATGGGAAGAGCGGGAAGTGACGAAGATAGGATGTTTGTGTTACTGTGTTCCGTGAAGTGGGACTATTGTCCTTTGTTCATTTTCTCTTTGCTGCCTGATGCTAGAGAGAGGGGGAGCCATGTTGCAGTGCTCTGTGTGTGTTTATATGTAAATAAAGTAGATTAGCCAAAATGCTGAGTTGCTGAGGTCTGTCATGCACATGCTGCGCAAACTCTGCGGATTCCTATGTGTGCCGGTGTCGGTTGGCATCGGTCGCTGTGATGTTCGGGCTGAAGAAAGCTTATGAACCTCCTGAAGCCCAGGAGGGAGGGAACATGCCAGTCGGGCATGTATCTCTGCCAGAGTCCTACTCGAGTGTAGGCTGAACTCCTGACAAAAAGGTCTCGCAGGTGCCCTGGCAGCTGCTCCTTTATGAAGACTCCTGAGGCAGGAGAGTGGAGCATGAGAAGTGGAAGCAGCTATCCCCCAAGGATGATATTGGCCTAGTTCACATGTCACATGAAACCACAGCTAAAAACTATACAGTGGACCCTCGGGTTACATACTGCTCTGGATACGTAATCTTCGGGTTGCGAAAGCGGCAAACCCAGAAGTGTATTCTTCTGGGTTT
Source organism: Podarcis filfolensis (assembly GCF_964270895.1). Classification (NCBI taxonomy): domain Eukaryota; kingdom Metazoa; phylum Chordata; class Lepidosauria; order Squamata; family Lacertidae; genus Podarcis; species Podarcis filfolensis. The sequence goes on from NC_139606.1 coordinate 25,269,402, forward strand.
CGCCGCTCACGCATGCGCAGAAGCGCACTATCGTGTTGCACACGTGCGCAGAAGCAGCGCCTCTGGTTACTGATTTTTTGGGGTACACACAGACCCCCGAAATGAATTACATTCATAACCAGGGGGTCCACTGTAGTTTAATGTGAACATGCAGCATGCTATAGTGCACATTTTCGAAATGTTCTCTCTCTGCACCTCGCCTCCCCTGCTCCTGCTGCACTGCCAGGTAAGAAGTCAACGAACAGGGTGGTGATACAATGACTACTGCAATCGACACAAGATAATATCACCAAGGCAACTCTCTGTAAACAAACAACAAACGTCCATAAAAATGGGCAAAAGTAGTTTCTTTCCCAAATAGGTTTTATCTGAAATAATAGCAAACACAGTAAATAGAGAGTTGACTTGTAATATATCAGTGGTTCAGTGCTCATTTCTTCTCTTTACAAAATAATTTTTTATCTTGAACAATTACAAATGCAGTAATATAGAGTCCACTTGTGATATACCAGTGGCTCCGTGCTTGGACGTCGTTCCGGTAATCCAACATTTCGTTGTTAAAAAGCTTAGTCATCAAGCTTTGTAGTTTGTCAAACTGAAAAACAACATCCTCTTTCTACGCTCCTCCCACTGGAAACATGCAGATGGGGACAGATATACCCCTGCTTTAAGTCATTTACATACTGTCCTCTCTTATATATTATTTACTACAAAGCTTGTTTACTAAGCTCTTTAGCTTATCTTGTGTCAATTGCAGGTAACAAGCCAGCAAACACTGTTTTCAGGAAACGCACTGTAAAGCTCATAATGCAAAATCACACTGCCAAAGGATCAAACTCTGCAGCACCATCTGGTGTCATGACACATTTAAAACACTGCATTTTGACTAAGTAGCTGAGTCCCAGGTTTCTCCTGATGCCTGAACCCTGGGCTTGCAGCTTTTTCTCTCAGAACAAAACAGAAACCTTGGAGGAGGGAGAATAAAGCCAGAAGTGAAAGTTCACTTCTTTTCCAATGTTCCAGTTCTGTCAAATAATAACACAGCCTTGTTTTTGCATGTGAGGGGAGAGGGGCTGAGAACACGTTTTTTCCAAAAAGGTGAGACTGTCAGAAAAATATTACCTTAAGTTTCCAGTGAGCAGCGGGGTGGTACTAGTGTGCCTTCTGCATGGAGAATTATGTGACAACACCTGTTTTATCCTTAAGATGTTGTCGGGCGCTTGCTCTATTTAATAGCTGCACCTACATGTAATAATTGCAAGAGCCCTTAATTAAGCAACTTGGAAACAGAAGTACTAAAACCCCCTAAAGAAAGAATAATGCTTGAGGACCTAGGAGCATTTGATATCAGTAGATAGCACTTGACCTTTTGCCCAGATCTGACCACAGTCTTCCTGTGAATCAATCTGACAATTCAGTACACTCATGCGCCCAATGCAACAGACAACATAGGAAGAGAAGACTTTCCTGACAATATGCAGTATTCTTGAGATGAAACACAAAGTCAATTGTGTGCTTGAAGGTGATGTCAATCGTGAATAATGCTGTGAAGGATGGTAGGGCATGATGCGACAAGGCGGCTACAGTTCTTGCACGGGCAAGTGTGCATGTCTTGATTCTGCCTACTGAGCCATCTGCTTGTACTGTAATCAAGCAATAGAACAAAACACGCAAGAACGAAGGGCTGCAAGGGTGAGGAAAAGCTGTAAAAACCCAGATTAGGCCTACAGCTAATTTAGTACAATACAGAATTACTGTTGTGGCTGGTGGGGAAAGATGCACCTGTTCTAAATCTGTGCGACAGAGAAGGAACAGCAGCTACAGCAACTATATGTTGCTATAAGATTTGGGCCCAAACTTTAACCCAACTACAGCCCAAATACAGATCTCGATTTTGCCTAAATGAGAAGCTTAAGCAGCCAAGAGGTGATGAAATGTCCAGATGAGAGGTTTGACATAGGTTCACAGCTGCTAAAAGAGGCAGTGGTTGAAACTCCACCACCCAAAATTATTTACAATCTGGAGGTATGTCAACTTCATTGGCAGACAAGCACAGGTAACTTGCTCGGGGTGTTTCAAAAGAGGAGAAAGGAGGGAAAAATTAGAGAAGGAAAAGGTACCGTATAGAGATATCACTCATCCCAAAGTGGAGGGGTAGAGAGAAAGAGATATCTTCTTCTCCAGAGGAGCATTGTAGATCAGGAGTTGGTTGGGAACTGGGGGCAACTGCGACACTGCATATTTTATTTGCATTGATTATTTATTTATTAAATCTCTACTTCATGCAGAAGGCTGTTTGAGTGAACACTTGGAGAGGGACACACAAGGTTGTGTTTCCCTGAGATCCTGCCTCAAAACAAAATAAAGATGGAGGTGGAGAAGGGGGACTAAGGGAAAGAGCAGGAGAGAGAAGGAAACCAACTAACTTGACTGTACTCCAGAACAATTAAACAAAGTGAAGCCTTCGGTCCTCTCTTAAAAGTTTTATATGGGGAAGGAGGGTTTTTTCTGGATAATTTTTTTATTTCATTTTCATTCCAAGTGTCAAAAAATATTAATACAGTTATTACGAATGTATATACAGATTTGTCAATTTGCATGCTTCTCTTCCTTCTCCTCCCCCAAATCAAGGCTTATATTGTACAATATCACAAATCAGCCAAACAAGAGGATAATTCCAGCTTTTCACCTTATCAAGTACCTTCAAATACACTAAAAAAAAAACATTTTTTAAAAAACAAAGCCTGGTGCTGTTTGTGAAAAAGAAACAAACAAAAAATCCACCAGAGGCTTAGCTAAATGAGAAAGAAAAAGCCTCGGTGGTGATTTAGATGTTGATCACCAAACTCCTGGCTCTACAGATTCATTATTAATGTCAAAGCCAGTGATAAAGCAGCCAAGTTTTATTTATAGCTCCTGCTGCTCTACAAACTTCCTGCACATTTCTGTTATGTAAGCAAAGCTCTTTACATCTGTACCACCCCCAACAATAGTCATTTCACTTGTCGTTCACTTTGAGTTGGAACTAGCACGGTTGCCGTTTCCATGACTACCTCCAAAAGCTTCCCAACGCCGCCCCCCCAAACCCCCAAGACAACAGTTGAACAAACAAACTGGGTGCAGGAAGAAGAGAAGAACTGGATTTTGCTTAGCACAGCGGTTCCAGATAAACCTATAAAGCAGATTTCACAATGCAAAGAGGTTCCAATTTGAACATATACATGGGATACATATAAAAAACAAGCTGGGCATCAGGGAGTATTAATTTACAGGTGCCATAGTTCAGCTTTCCTCACATTAAATGCAGGCATGAGTTCTGGAAGTATTTTTATTTTAGAAGTAATTTGCTGGTGCAGAGGCTGGTGCAGAGGATGTTAATTCTATATTTGCCCCTCTCTCCAAAATGCCTCTTGAACAGTTTTTACTTACCTTCTGCAATTTCTTCTCCCCTGCTTTTGACATTTAACTTCTATTTTATCCCTGCAATGGTGAAGTATGTGGGGCTGCCCTTGAGGTCAGCCCAGAAGCTACAGCCAGAGCAAAATGCAGACACACCGGGGCAGACAGCTGCCACCATGTTATACAGCTGCTTAAAGAATTGCACTGGAAGCCACTTAGCTGTCAAGGTAAGTTCACTGTGTTGGTTTCTGGTGTACCAAGCCATATGCAGCTTGGCACCAGGATGCTAAAAAGATCACCTCACAACTGTCCTTTACAGAAGAGTGTTTCCTGCAGATACAATCTTATCATGAGAACTTTTGTGTACAATATAATAATCATTTATTTGTACAGTAGCATTATGATATTGGCACTTTTATTTTAACCCCTTTCCTAATTAATCCTAGCATGGAATTTGCCTTTTACACGGCTGTTGCACAGTGCGTCGACATCTCCACTATGACCCCAAGGTATTTTTACCTATCTCCTGTAATTTCTTCTCCTGCTCTCCTTTCACATTCAACTTGCACCTTATTTACCCACTCAAAAAACCCTGCCACTTTCCTGCTCAATCTTTACATTTACTTCTTCCTCCTGCAGCAAGTTCTCTCTATTATCCCTTCCCTTTCTATTCCCATTTTAAAGTATTTATTATTAGATATTTTATTTCACTTTCCAGCTCCATCTGGTATGCAGGCTGAGACCCTACCTGCCCGCAGACTGTCTTGCCAGAGTGGTGCATGCTATAGTTATCTCCTGCTTGGACTACTGCAATGGACTCTACGTGGGGCTACCTTTGAATGTGACTCGGAAACTGCAATTAATCCAGAATGCAGCAGCTAGACTGGTGGCTGGGAGTGGCCGCCGAGACCATATAACACCGGCCCCGGCTACTTTTACTCAGTATGCAAAACACTGGTCCAATAAAAGGCTATGGCAGAGCTAGGAAGTGGGCAGACAAGTGAGCAGGATGTGGCAATGAATCCCACCTGAAAATGGCCCAAGACCCACAGGTAAATCCCAGTCTACTGCTCTAGAAGCACTGCGGTACAACAAAAATATCAAACTGTTCGAGGTCAGGAAAGAAGCAGCCATATGTTTGGTGGTAAAATCCTGGCATGCTTTAAGAAGGTCAGTTGGGTTGTATTAAGAAGCAAAGCGAAACAAACCACTATAGCCCTTATTATAGGACTATGGTAGAGCTTCCATTAAAAAGAAGAAGGTTCCATCATACTATATATGCCTTAAATGTTTGATAATTGCCTGTCATCTCCGTAACACAAAGAAATCCAAAAATACACAGTGGAAAACCAATCCAAAATAAAATCTTCATCACAGCATCTGTCTGCATCATTGCCACAAATGATATTGGAAGTTTAAATAATTCAGAGCAGCGCACTTGCTATCTTTGCCACATCTCTGAGTGCATATATTATTCCTGAAGCACAACCAAAACAGGAGTAATATGTTTCTGTTATTTCCATACAGAGAGCCTATTTCAGTTAAAAAGAGGAGACGTTTGAGTTAACAAGTTATTTTCCTTTCAGGAGAAGAGGATTTAAGACATTAAGCCCTTTTCACAGCTAGTTAGGACAGTATTAATGGTTCCTACAGATTTGTGTTTTAAAAATCAAGCCAAGCCAATTTTGTCACAATCATTCCTCTTGCTCTTCACAGGGATGTTGTCTAGCTCAGCTTTAAGTTGTACTCACTTTCTGCTGAAATCAAGCCAGCTACTTCTGAGCCCTAAGTGTGAAACCGATGTCTTTAAAAGCTACTAAGCCACCCCAGCCATAAGGATGATCCAAGATGAAGCAATGAGGCTCTGCTAGATAAACCTCTATAGAAACCAAATATTTGCTTTCTACTTGCTCAATAGACATTTACATATAATTTATAATCCTTGTAATATAAACCAAACACGAGAGATAATAGAACAGAATAGAATGATCAATACGATACGATAATATAGGACCACATGAGCTTGCCCCCAATTAACCCCATCTTCTGAAGGGCAGGACCTTTGCCCATGGTGGTACCAAAACTATGAAATTCCCACCCTTGGGATGCTCACTTTTCCAAAAAGTGTTTGGGATTTGGACGGCTGTTACGTAACATGCTTCCTCTGCTGATTGATTTTATTTAGTGCAAATGCCCTAAAACTACAGTGCTCTAGTAACCATGTGACCAAGCCTAGCAGGTGCCTTGTATGCCAACCAGTTTTGTACCACAAGCGAGGCTGATGCCACTGTACCACCTGAATGGAAGGGTATCTATAAATGCCTAGGCCAGGATCTTTAGGAAAATGTCGTCGAAAGAGCTGCCTGGGGCTCAGAACACAAACTGCAAAGCACAGCAACAGGGTCAGTTACAGCTGTATGAAGTAGTTCCTACAGCCTTCTGAAGCAGTGGGATTTCAAGTAAAGAAAGTTGTTATTATAGTAAGTCCGAGGATTGCTTTGGAAGCCAAAATTGCATATAGTCAAAACACATTGGGTTCAATGGTGGGTGAGATTGACAAAGTCTTTTTACCTGCATGCCCACACCCCTTTCCTGTTTTTAATTTTTTTCTTGCCAAGTGTGTAAAGCTGAATGTGCAGAAGTTAAATATGCATAAGTTGCTGTATTTAAAAACAACAAAAAATGTTATAAATAAAATGGTATCCAGCTGGCCTCTTATATAGCTTACAGCTTAATTTTTCATTCTTTATGTGATATTTACAGGAGGGATAAAGAGGGATTCAAAATCCTCAAAACGCAGTTCTAACTAAAATCTATTATCTTGCCATATCACTTGATACAGTTAACCAAAGGTAAAATGAAATGTAAAGTTGTAGAAGCCAGACAGTGTAAGGACGGTATTGCAACAACTTCTCTCCCTACAAAGAAATGATTTTGTAGGGTTGAGATTATTGAAGAGAAAATAGACAAATGCTGTATGGGTGATTCAAGCCAAGGACACAAATCACCATCAATTAACAATTCACAACAAGGTTGTTCGTTACATACTAAGGTTACTTTTATAAAACATATAAACACATTTTTTCTGAGCTGTCTTAGACGAGGTAATCCTTAAGAACTTAATACTCTTAAATGCAATTAGAACAATTTCCTGTCTCCCATTCTCAGTTCAAGCTGGAGACGGTACAGAAAAGGACAAGTAAACGATGAAGCTGTTTACTTCCTTAAGAGTTAAGCCTAACAAGATGGCAAAAGTGGAGGAAAAATTCTCTTTCATAGCAACAGGTATTTAGGGTCAGCCAATGAAGCAGATCAGCAGTAAACTGGGGACTGACAAAAGAAAGTAATTCTTCACACAGTCTATAATTAACTTGAGGAACTGACTATCACAAGATGGAATACCATCACCACAATTTCAAATAACTTTTTAAAAAGGATTAGATAAATCTGTGGAGGCAGACAGCCATTTATATAGACCTATGAGTGCCTTCTCAACTCCTTCATATCTGCTTGTTACCTTCCATTGGTGTTCGGTTAATCACAGCTGAAAACAATGTCTCACCAGAGTTCCAGGATCACATAGACCAGGTTTCCTCAACCTGGGCCCTCCAGATGTTTTTGGCCTACAACTCCCATGATCTCTAGCTAGCAGGACCAGTGGTCAGGGATGATGGGAATTGCAGTCTCAAAACATCTGGAAGGCTGAGTTTGAGGAAGCCTGACATAGACTTAAGTGTGAAGGTTCCCCTATCTCAGATACCCACACAAATGCATGGATGATGTGGGCAGGAAAAGTCATGCAACACCAGGGCAGGGTCAACAGCATAACTTCCTTTCTATACATTTTGCACTTTCAATGTGAGCAATGCATGATGGGGGTTGAAAACCAAAGGGGTATCTGGTTTGATCCTCAGTGTTCCTATGGAAACCAGAAGCTGTCCACATTAGTTAGTACTCATTTGTCAATAAACCTGGTCAACCTTTAAAGAACTGTGGTACAAGATGGGTTGAAGGATTGAAAGCCCTGTTTCGTGCCCAATAAGCATGGGATGCCTTTGCCCGGCTGCGCTGTGGCCCATAGATTGCAGCAAAATACTGGGCATGGTTTTGTGCAATATCTTCTCTGTGTGATGGGCTCATGAGAAAAATCTGTCCCGTGAGCCCTTGCTGAAGAGGGGAGAGGAAACCCTATATAAGGCTGCTTCCCCTGGAGCTCACAGACATTTTGCTTTGAGAGCTTCCTGCCCACCCACCCGCCCTTGGGTTAGAGCAATTTTGGGTCACTGGTTGACAGGGCTGGAAATGATTCCCCCCCCCCCCCTCAACCTGATAGGCACTTGGTTTTCCCTCAGTGAAAATATGGCTTTCCGTTGTTAGGCGGAAGAACATTGTTTTGTATGATGGCAGAAATGGCATTGGGCAGGATCAACATAGTATAGGGAGCCCCCATAAGGGGCCCAAGGGGAGGATTGACCACGGCAAACCTAAACGTGGGTTCGGTATCTGGTTGGAATCTGCACCCTGGTTCCCCAGTGAGACCTTGCTTGCTTGGCTTGTAAGGTTCAACACTGGCCGAGTCCCATAGTATAAGTTTGGAGCGATCCAAACCCAGCTAATCCATTTCATCAACATGGGGCTTGTGGAATGATGAACTGATCCTGGGATCCAATGCCATGCCCACCCTTGCTCTGCCTGCTGCTGTCAATAAAAAATTGGCCTGATTTCATCCCATCACAAGGGACGTGGGTAAAACCTCAGTGCCTAGGACTTGCCAATCGTATGGTTGGCGGTTCGAATCCCCGCGGCGGGGTGAGCTCCCGTCTTTTGGTCCCAGCTCCTGCCCACCTAGCAGTTCGAAAGCACCCCTAAGTGCAAGTAGATAAATAGGTACCGCTTTATAGCAGGAAGGTAAACAGCGTTTCCGTGTGCTGCGCTGGTGCTGGCTCGCCAGAGCAGCTTCGTCACGCTGGCCACGTGACCCGGAAGTGTCTCCGGACAGCGCCGGCTCCCGGCCTCTTAAGTGAGATGAGCGCACAACCCTAGAGTCGGACACGACTGGCCCGCACGGGCAGGGGTACCTTTACTTTTACCATCCCATCACAGTCTGGTTATTTTGCTGCTCTCATGAGTCACATAATTTGCCTGCCTAGGCAAATAAATGCTTGTTCTTTATTTCTTCCAGAATGAACAGAAACTAGTTCACTTTGTATAAGAAGGTTTGTTGTTTTTAAAAGAAAGATGTTGGCTCTCCAAGTTTTAGTCCTAAAATGAGAAAGCCTGTAAGAGCCTGCTTCCAGCATATGGGTTGGTAGGAAAGTCAGTTGATACAATCCTTCATATCTGGTGGAAGTATTCCAACACTGAGTCTTACCCAGACAACATGTGCACCTGCTTCAGAAGCTCTGCAAGTTTCACAGGTTAATAATACATTATACAGGTGGTACAGTTGCAACTGAGAAGTCATAGGGCATGGGGCACACTCAGTATTGTCAAATGCTTCTATGAAGCAGTGCACACACAATGTAGACTACTTTAAACTACACCAGGAAGAGTGGATTTCATACAAGGTGCCTGGTATAACACAAAACACATGTTTGTTGTGGCAGATGTGAAGTACTTACAGACCTCTAGATCTGCTCAACATGAAAATGTCCTCATTTTTTTAGCTCACAGTAATTTTTTGAGACGCTATACCCCACCCCATCTAACTTCTAGTCATCTGAGATCAATGTGACCAAACCAAGTGCTTATTTATCCAAATAATCCATTGTCTGAAAACTGTGTTTAGTCCACTGACACTGGAACACAAATTTCAGAATATGTCAATATTACTCACTAGACATCAGCATTCACCAGTGGCTGCCAGTTCAACTTTGGCAGACTGGGTATTTGTAGTTTTCACAATAGGCGTGTTGCATAATATCAAATTACGCCAAGATGATCACACTTTCTAAACATTAGAGCTGGGGAGCCTTGCTTCCAAATATTAACATAAAAGCATAACTTGTGGTATGGTAATGACATAAAGGAAAGCACTCCACCAACTCATGAACAATGAGAAAGGAGTAGCCATAAGAAAATACTAGCTGATACTTACTTGGCTTGGCATTAACAGCAATATTCTCAGAGGAATGTTGGGGAGGGAATCTGCAATTTTCATCTTGACCTTCATTGCTCCCATACTCTATAACGTCCACATGCCCAAGGGGAACACTCCATTTTAGTAAGTACCTTTCGCCAGTCACAATTCCACTGTTTTCATGGGAAGAACTGAAAGAAGGCCACAAGAGAACAGTTTACAGTATGAGAGATGTTTTAGCAGACATTTAAATTCCAGCAGACACTTTCAACTGCATACATAACTCCAAACTGTATATAGTGCTTTTAATGTCTTGTTTTGTGCTCAAAGTTCACTTTTATTTTTGGTTATTGAGTGCACTGAAAATCTCATGAAAATGTTTTGATATACTTTTCTTTATTTTTTTTTCTCCTAAAGGTGTTCTACTATTTTTAAGCTGCTTCGGGGGGGGGGGGGGAAAGGTTCCAAAGGAAAAGTTATTTTCCTAATTAAAGGATAAAATGATATCATGCAAAAGGAAAAGGCAGTTTTGCAGGCTTCCCTTCGCTCTCCCCCTAGGACACAGTGCTTTGAGGAAACACCTTGTATAACTATTCTGAGATCTTGGTTACATATTGCTTTTATGCTTTGCATAGATATTTACATTAGAATATGCCAGGACCAGCCCAAGGCCTTATGCTGTGCGAGGCGAACCAGCAACTAGAATCCCACCCCCACCTCAAGTTTTTGTTTCTGACACCTGAGGCTAAAAATACAAGTGACTCTCTTCTTCCCTGATAATAACAACGATAATAAGTTAAGTAACTTAACTGTTTGCTATATTTCAATGACACCCAAAATCAGCTGCCTGAGGTGGCAACCTTCATTCTGCCTTATGATAGGGCTGGCCCTAAGAACAAGCATATGAATGAAGGCTGATAGATTAAATATATATGTTCATTTTAAAAAATCCTACAAAAACAGGCACACAGTAGAACAGGAGAAATATTAGAATAGCCACAACAACCCTCTATTTTAAATCACAAACGCATAACAAGACCGTAAATTTTCAGATGGAAAGAGAGGAGAAAGTTGGAGAAATTATAAACCCCATTAATGATAACAGCATCTAAACAACCTGTGGGCAGAACTCTGTCCATTGGACGCTCTGTAGGAAGGAGGCAATTTTTGCTGGCTCCCCCTTCTTCCTACAGTCCCCTGTGCTTCTGGAAAAAATGTGCTAGATGCTTGGAGGTGGACGACATACCCTGCAAACAACATTCAACTTGGCGATGAGAATGCAGCTTAGAAGTGGCAATCATCCCTTCTACACTGCTCTCCAGTAGATATTGTTGAACCTCAGCCCCTTCCATTTGCAGAAGGGCAGTCTGGATGCGATTCAATATGCTTAAAAGTTGTTAACAACACATATGACTATATCTAGAGAAATCTTGGATCAGAATTGCTTGCTTAAGTTGAGAAGGTTCCTTTTTCCTTCTAGTGTTTTTAAACTGGTGCTCAGAAACAGGGTAGGCCTGTTTTCTTCAATATGTCAAATTCAGAGGACATGTTGCAGTTGCCATAGGAATGCTGCTGAATAGAGCTTCTCTGTGATGAGAGACCAACTCAGCCTACATTTGTAAATATGTGCCACCTACGCCCTCATGCAACCCTCTCTCTCTCTCTCGATTCCTAGCAGCACTAGATGGGGCTTGAATAATGCACTGTGACTTGTCCACTTGTTTGTGAACAATGGGAGAAGCAAAAGGGGGAAGGAGCCCAACTGTGATCTGCAAAACATAGAGCAAAAAGATTTGCTGCATCATGGCCTAATTATATTATGCAAATAGTTGCTGCAATCCTCATTCCATTTGATCGGATTTGTAGGATGGGCATTGGTGACCTATTTTAAAAGATGGAATGTGTATATGTCAGGAAAATCTATGCCAGGGCTTGAAACAGAGCTGTCCCACATCTCCCACATTCAAAACACGAATGATTACAGTGTTAATATCTACAAACAAAAAGGTACTTTCTAATCCGCACCCACAGAAAAAGCCAAACAGCTCACAGTGAGTTAGGTCTAAACAAACTCAGCATCCTTCAGAATGCTGCTGGAATGCAACACATATTATTTCCCAACAGTCTGCAAGGGCTGATGAGAGTTTGAGTTAGAGTATGTGGCCTCGGCCCAGTATACCTAAAGGAGCGTCTCCACCCCCATTGTTCAGCCCGGAGGCCTCCTCCGAGGGTCTTCTGCTGGTTCCCTCACTGCAAGAAGCGAAGTTACAGAGAACCAGGCAGAGGGCCTTCTCAGTAGTGGTGCCCTCCCTGTGGAACACAGGGAGAAATAAACAACTATCTAACTTTTATTGAAAACATTTGAAGGCAGCCCTGTGAAGTTTTTAATGTTCGATATTTTTTTCGTATTTTTACTATCCTGCTAGTTGCTGCCCAGAGTGGCTGGGGAAAACCAGGCAGGTGGGCAGGGTATAACAGCAACAATCTGAAGGGCAACAGAAATCAAGGTGATTTAGGCCAGATTCTCAAGCCATCTAACCCAGTGCCATAGTTCTAGCAGATATCCCTTGATGTTGGATATTGAACAAGAGACCTTCTACATAAAAAGCATGCACTCTCACTGACCTGGGTCCCTTCCCATATTCACAGAATCAGCAGGACAGAAAAGTCATGCATAACAGTTACAGCAACACAGTTTCTGTTCAGCATAACTGCATCCTCTCTCTCTCCACATTCTCAGATATCCTTTTCAGCCTTAGGGCAGCATTGCTCCTTGGCCAGTCCACCAAGAACCACACGCAAAAGCGGTGTGTAGCCACTTCACAAAACTTAGAAATTCACACACACACACACACACACAACAAACATGCACATCATGCAGCCTCCCACATGCATGGATGTGCGCGCGCATGCACACACACACACACACACAGTCTCTCCTTTTCTGCAGTGTATACTAATAGTTTATAACTCCGCTCTGAGTTGACTATAAAATCATAGATCTGACACTAACAATCTGGCTCCCAAACAAGCCAGGCACTTTTGCAGCCTGTTTTATGAATGTTTACTCAGACATAAGCATCACTGAATTAAGTTGGGGCTTACTCTCAAGTGTACCTAAGATTCACAGCTGTAAAGATCTCTTAAAAGGCAAAGGGACCCCTGACCATTAGGTCCAGTCATGGCTAACTCTGGGGTTGCGGCACTCATCTCGCTTTATTGGCCGAGGGACAGCTTCTGGGTTATGTGGACAGCATGACTAAGCCGCTTCTGGCGAACCAGAGCAGCGCACGGAAATGCCGTTTACCTTCCCGCTGGAGCGGTACCTATTTATCTACTTGCACTTTGATGTGCTTTCGAACTGCTAGGTTGGCAGGAGCAGGGACCGAGCAACGGGAGCTCACCCCGTCACGGGGATTTGAACCTCCGACCTTCTGATCAGCAAGTCCTAGGCTCTGTGGTTTAACCCACAGCGCCACCCGTGTCCCACACTCTTCAGGGTACCCCACAGCTAAGCTGCAACAGGAGCAGCAACCAAGCCACTCTCCCTGCCCACCTGCCTAGAGGAGGACTTGTTGCACTCTCTGTAGTTACATATTTTGGCTACTCTTGAGAAAGGTTATGAGGGATCGTATCTCTCTGAACCACAAACATAGAGGAAGCAGAAGGCACAAAGATTTCAGAGTACCGGGATAAGGAAGTGATACCCTGCTTATGGAGTGCAGTGCCTGCAATGGCTTGCGATCACTTTTGAGGTACTTTTTGATATCTCCCATAGGTATTTTATTTATCTCCTCAAACTCCCTGGAACACCTCAACATCACAGTGATCAGCACAATTAAAAAAAAAAAAGACAAAACAGGAACTCTCCCACTCTCTGTTTTAGAGAATGCAGGTAGAATCTTACCGGACATTCACAGTCGCACACATCAGTACATCATTTAACATGAAGAGTCGCCGCTCTTTGGTTTTCACGATTTCTCCTCTGTCATTGTAAACAGTTTCCAGCATATCATCAGTTCGCACGAGGCACCTGTTCCCACTGCTGAGTAACTGAAGTTTTGCAAGAGAGAGAGAGAGAGAGAGAGAGAGAGGGAGAACCCCAAAGTGACTAATTCATAACACTCCTAGAAATGGGGTTTTTATTTTTTGCTTTTAAAGCTTCTATGAATCAGGATCAGGCACGCACAACAGTTTTTGTAAATTTTATTAAAACCTTGGCTATGTCAATGCAAGTTCATCAACAACTTTCCTTGAATAATCACTTTGAGAATGGGGTCAAGGGGTGGTGGTTGCAATTATTACTGAGTAACAAGAATTTTGTTTTGCTACAGACACTCCCTCTAAACCAGCCTTTCTCAACCTGTGGGTCCCCAGAAGTTGTTGAACTACAACTCCCATCACCCCTAGCTCCCTAGCCAGAGCTCAGGGATGATGGGAGTTGTAGTCCAACAACATCTGGGGACCCACAGGTTGAGAACCGCTGCCTAAACCCTCCTTTTGCCTTTAGGTTGGCAACTCCAACTCCAGAGGCCACAGCTGTTGATTCCTACTGTGATGGGGTGTTCTTAAGGCAAAAATGATACCGTCTCAATCCAGGGGTGGAGGAAAGGGGTGTGGTGGGGGCGGGCCACCCCAGGTGTCACAACTGAAAGGAGTGACAAAATGCCAGGCGGCACTCACCACGGGGCCTGCAGTGTGCCCGAGCTACACATCTCTCCTGAGAGTGACACGGTGGCTTGGGCGCCCGCAGGCTCCACGCTGCCCCAAAAGGTCCACCCGCTGGCTCCTCCTCAGCTGTAGGGCGGCTGAGTGGGAGCAGGCAGGCAGACTCCTTGGAGCCCCGCGGAGCATCCGGCCCTGGCTCGCCCTGTCCCGTGGGCGGCTGGCCCCGCCCCTGGCCGCAGAGCACATGCACCGCCCCAGGCGCCCAATCGGCTTGCTCCGCTGCTGGCTCAATCCAGCCTTAGAATATGTTTTAGCATTTGAATGGAGACAGACATAGTATAAAAGAAGGGCTCATAGCACTGCACACTCATCAACACAAACCAACCCACCAGTCTGACTCCTGCTTGTTCCCTTGGTCACACTTATTTTCTACTTAATGGAAGCATTATTGTTTTTATTCTTATTAGTAGTAGTAGTATATAACAACAACAACAACAACTTAAATTTAATAAATAAATTTAAAATGAAAATTATTAGTCGCTTGTTTGCCATGGAAATTCAAAGTAGCATTCAATATTTTAAGCAAAAAGCTAACACATACATTTAAACCAGCAAAAACAAAAAAATCTACAGGCCTGATTAAAAAAGAATGTTTTTGCCTTTGTTTAAATCTTTCCCAATGGGGTAAAAAAAAAAAAATTTTTTTTCTTTCCAGTAGCACCTTAAAGACCAACTAAGTTAGTTCTTGGTATGAGCTTTCGTGTGCATGCACACTTCGTCAGATACACAGCAGTGTATCTGACGAAGTGTGCATGCACACGAAAGCTCATACCAAGAACTAACTTAGTTGGTCTTTAAGGTGCTACTGGAAAGAAAAAAATTTTTTTTGTTTTGACTATGGCAGACCAACACGGCTACCTATCTGTAACTGGAACCAATGGGGTAAGTGGGACTTAGAAGAAGTGCTTATTTTTTTGGTGTGTTCATGTCATGCCCACTTATTTCATACTAGTTTCCAACTCCATTTTTTTTAAAAAAGGAAAAATTGCCTTTGAAACATATATCCTACACAACATTAGTGGAGGCAAGGTTAAAAGGTACTGGCTGTAGTTGTGTTTTCCAGTTTGCTTGAAACAGAAATACATTTGTGCAAAGTATGTGTTGAAGATATGGGGAAGGATAAAGACAAAAAAAAGTTATTGACCTTGGTGGGTAAACATCTCCACCACAATTGCTACCCCAAACCACATGGTACATTTTAGAAGATGGCTTGTCAGCATCACAGTGCTACTGAACCAAACACATGACCTCAAAATGCCATTTTCCAGCACAGGAAGGGGGGAAAAATAGACACCCACACTCTCAATGTGAAAGGCATCTGGTTTGTCTGATATCTACTTCCTCTACAAGAGAATTCAGGAAGGAGCAAAAGGATGACTGTTCCAACCTTGTTCAGATAACGCTCATTCATGGCTTTTGCGATTTGTTTTATTTCGCAGCGCTGATCTGCATCCCTTTTCCTTTCGTTTAATTTCTCTGCCAACGTTTCAAGCTCTGTGAGGGCCATCTGTAGAGGCAGTCTGTCAGGGTGGCCTTTAGTCGTGTTCTTCAACATATCCTTAAAAGACCCCCCCAAAAAACCCCAAATTATTACGGTTACTATTTCAGCACAAGTCAAGATTTTTTCTTTTATGATCTCAGGATACCCAAGCAGTAATGTCAAGCCTTTCCCCCCATCATAATCTCTAAAGTACACCTATAGCACGTGCCTGAGAATATGGTTGGCATGTCAAGAAAGATGCACACACAGAAATGTTCCTAGTACCCCAGATTTGACAAAGCTCCATCCACATCCAGGTTGTTAAAGCCTGAGATGTCTTCTTACAACTCTTCTTCACATGGAGGGGTGAGGCAAGGGCCATATTTTAACCGGATGATAGTTTCCTATCAATCGCTCATTAATCCATTTAAACCTGTTTCTATGTTGTGGGCTGTACATTACATTCGAATATACAGGCACAGTTGCATGTGCAGCACTAAGCCATGCAAATGAGCAAACATGCAGGCTTCTCAGAGCAAAGATTGTGGCTGCTATGCTCCTCCTGTCCTGCTCTTGCCACACAATACTGATACTTTGGGTGCAAAATATCAGCATCTATGTATTGCATAAGGGGAAAAATGAGGAAGTGTTATCAATGGTTCCAGTCCATCAGATCATCACCTGATAGATTCTGTACTGTTGGGCAAGTTCCATATTTCTGTGGCAAGTTTTATGTTCCAAAGGATATTTTGCAACATGGCCCTACCAAATTCCATGTAGTCATGGCTCTATAATAAAAGGTGACCAACTTAGCAGTATCTTTTTCACAGACATGGAGTTCATATGGCTCAGGCATTAGGAGGCTAAAGGTAAAGGTAAAGGGACTCCTGACCATTAGGTCCAGTTGTGGACGACTCTGGGGTTGCAGCGCTCATCTCGCTTTATTGGCTGAGGGACAGCTTCCGGGTCATGTGGCCAGCATGACTAAGCCGCTTCTGGCGAACCAGAGCAACACACAGAAACACTGTTTACCTTCCCGCTGGAGCGGTACCTATTTATCTAATAGCACTTTGACGTGCTTTTGAACTGCTAGGTGGGCAGGAGCAGGGACCCAGCAACGGGCACTCACCCCGTTGCAGGGATTCGAACCGCCAACCTTCTGATCTGCAAGTCCTAGGCTCTGTGGTTTAACCCACAGCACCACCCATGTCCCATTTAGGAAGCTATCAGGAGGCTATTAATGCCAGCAGTGGAAGCGGGGGAGGACTGAGGAAGAAAAGCTTATGAAACTATATACTACAAGTAGGATCTGCAGCAATATGTTGCACTGAGGAGGTGTTCAGCCATTTGACTTCCATCCCATCTTGCCCTGCCCCCTCCAATTTTCCTGAAGAATCCATTTGGCACTGGTGATATATTGCATGTCAGATTGCAATATTATTCTTATGAATAGGTACATTGCATAATTGCTTCTCGAGCTCGCAACTGGATATGGAACAGCATACAAAAGAAAGCAGATGGAAAATTCAAACTGCTCATGAAAACCATTTGCATTTATTTGTATATGAAATTGGGTAATACTTGTACCATTTCTTGATGAAAACATACACAGTCTCATTGGCTTCAAAAATACAACTGCATAGGACATTACATGGTGCATTTAATTTTTACTTAGAATTAGCCAAATAACATTGAGCTGTAACCAATGAACAGTGCATGCAAGTACTTTGAATGATCAGACTGCACTTGCCTGTAGCAGTAGGATGAACTGAGGAAAGCGTTGTATGGGTTTCATCATTAAGCCATAGAGTGTAATTCTATCAGGACTAGATTCTTGGCATTGCTGTAATGAGAAAGGGTCAAGTCTTTCTTTGTATCAACCACATTTTTTTTAATAACAGAGGTAAAAGTTGTATTCACATATAACATAAAGATAAAGGACCTCTGGATGGTTAAGTCTAGTCAAAGGCGACTATGGGGTTGCTTTCAGGCCGAGGGACCCGGTGTTTGTCCACAGACAGCTTTTCCAGGTCATGTGGCCAGCATAGCTAAACCACTTCTGGCACAGCGGAACATCGTGATGGAAAACAGGGCATTCGCCTTCCCACCGCAGCAGTACCTATTTATCTACTTGTACTGGTGTGCTTTCGAACTGCTAGGTTGGCAGCAGCTGCGACGGAGCAATGGGAACTCACCCCATCGCGGGGATTCAAATCGCCAACCTTCTGATCGGCAAGCCCAAGAGGCTCCATTAGGCAAATAAGCCAGTGCATAAGCTATGTACAGCTTTTGCTCCTCTCTTCCTAGAGTAGGGAAATAAATAAAGGAGTGGGTGATTTTGTGTCACTTGCCATTTGTTTCTCACAAGCGAATCATGATTGGGAAGCAAAGCTTCTGATTGTGGTTTGTTTGGAGGCAGTGCTAAACCAACCATTCCCTGGTTTGTTTCTCAACTCGGGGGGTGGG
This sequence comes from Podarcis filfolensis, assembly GCF_964270895.1. NCBI lineage: Eukaryota > Metazoa > Chordata > Lepidosauria > Squamata > Lacertidae > Podarcis > Podarcis filfolensis. Next base: position 25,287,554 of record NC_139606.1, read on the forward strand.
GGGGACTGCTCAAGGTGACTGCACTAACATGCAACCCATGCTCTGTCCAATGTAGCCAACTATGGTTTTTTGGTCAGCATTATGTGCTAATATGGCCACTGTGTGCCCATTTTTACATTGTGCTTCGCCAAAAAGTAGATTTCTACAGGTCGAGACCCGCGACAAAATGTTGCAGCATGGAGTTCTCAAGTTCAAGAGTCTAGCTATTCCATTCCATTCCCCCTCCATGGTTTCACCTCACACTGTTAGCAAGCAATTTGTACCCTATGAGTGTGCTCAGGCCTTGCATGGCTGTTTGGAAGGTTCCCCCGAAAGCCTTTTCTTAAGGAGTTTATGTTTTTCTGCGAACTTTGGAGCACCCCTGGGCATGCTCCCTCTTGCATGTGAAAAGTACAATTTTGGCTACACAAACAATGGTACTTACAGTCTGAGCTTTAGACATGGAAAGGATAATAGTTCACTAAGCGATACTGCATAGATGGCTGTAAATATTTTACCATTACTTATCAACATAGAATTACTTATTATCCATAGAATTAAATTAATTGAGTCCAAAATCTGAACACTGGTTATTCATAATTGCCTTGACAACCCATGAAACCAAACTACCAAAAATGAAGCCACAGAGTCAGATCCTTCCCTCAGTTTGTGATCTCCTATTTGCCCCCACCTACTTCAGAATTTAAAAAGCCAATACACTCACCTTTAAAAATTCAAGGAAGGCAGGTTTAGTGGCACACGTTTTCTTGAGAATCCCCACAGCAGTGCTAAAATTATTTACATATTCGCTGTAAGCATCCAGCACCATAGATTTAGAAAACTGAAATACATAAAAAAGAGAGTAAAGTCGGAAATCTTTTAGCTCCTTCGCATTATCTACGTCAGAGCACCAAGCTTTAATCGCTTCGCCATAGTTCAGCAACCAGCCTCTTAATTCAACACTTAAGACTCACAGAAGTTATATGGCAGTTAAATCCAGATTATACTGTACTTAAGGACTTTGACAATTCAAGAACATAGTTTTGGGGAGGGGGAGGAAGTAGTTTGATCTCAGTCCAAACATTCCTAAATTCCACCCATCTTCAGCAACTCAAAAACTATGCAGTAAACTAACAAACGTGTTGAAAAGCCTAAGAGGTCTGGACAGTGCCTGGAGGGGAAACTGCCTGGGACCACTATGCACATGACTTTTGAGTTCCATGACAAAAAGTGGGATGAAAATGTAAATATTGTTGGGATTTGTCTCAGGAGACCATGGGAGGAGTGTGCCTTTGGGGATGAAGTCAATCTGTTGGAAGGTTACAGCGCCTGCTGTGGCTGTAGAGATTGATATGGGGGAGACATGTTTTGTTGCAGCTGGGGCAGATGAAAGCATCCAGTTGGGCTCATGTAGGTGTATCATGACATGTCCTCTTTCTGCGCTCCTCCCAGCGGTCATTCGTCCTCTGATCACTGCTATGGATGCACAACCTGTCTGTCTGTCTGTCTCTAGGCACTGCAGTCGTCTGCAAGGGATTCCCATACTGTGGGGTTGATGTTGCCAGTCTTCATGTCATATATTTGCAGACATCTTTGTAAAACAGAGTTGGCCTGCCAATTGGTCCGGTGCCTGAAGCTAGCTCCCTGGAGAGCACATCCTTGGAGATCCTGCCATCTTCCATTCTGTGCAGATAACCAAGCCAGCATCAGGTCACGTCGTTCTTTCAAAAGGCAGAAACCTACACCGTGAATACGTGGTTCTTCTGGGTGCACTCCTTGCCAGAAAAAAGGAGGTGAGCTTTATGTCCCTGTGGGTTCTTCGTATCACATTTCAGTCCATGCCAAGAATAACTCACTTCCCACTTACCTAACTGGCAGCAACAGCAGCAGTTGTGACAGCAATTATATCTTTCTGGAGATTTCCCAAGCCACTAAGCTGGCACCTGCTGGTATAACTACAAAAGCAGCACCCCAAATATAATGGAGCTGGGTTAATCTGTTTCCCTCCCCTCTAAGGTATCTGAGTCCTTTGTATGGACATGCAGGGAAAGCTGCATTTCTCAGGGCAGGGATAGCTAGCATGATGCCCTCTATATAATATATATAATAATAATTTATTATTTATACCCCGCCCATCTGGCTGAGTTTCCCCAGCCACTCTGGGCGGCTCCCAATCAAGTGTTAAAAACAGTACAGCATTAAATATTAAAAACTTCCCTGAACAGGGCTGCCTTCAGATGTCTTTTAAAGTTAGGATAGCTGCTTATTTCCTTCACATTATCTACGTCTGAAGGGAGGGTGTTCCACAGGGTGGGCGCCACTACCGAGAAGGCCCTCTGTCTGGTTTCCTGTAACCTCACTTCTCGCAATGAGGGAACCGCCAGAAGGCCCTCTGCACTGGATCTCAGTGTCCGGGCTGAACGATGGGGGTGGAGACGCTCCTTCAGGATACAGGACCGAGGCCGTTTAGGGCTTTAAAGGTCAGCACCAACACTTTGAATTGTGCTTGGAAACGTACTGGGAGCCAATGCAGATCTCTCAGGACTGGTGTTATGTGGTCTAGCTGCTGCATTCTGGATTAATTGCAGTTTCCGGGTCACCTTCAAAGGTAGCCCCACGTAGAGCGCATTGCAGTAGTCAGACTCTAGAAGTTGTTGGTCTACAAATCCCATCATCCCTTCCTACTGGCTATGCTAGCAGGGGCTGATGGGAGTTGGAGTCCAATAATAGGATACCAGATTGGATATCCCTGCCCTGGTGTCTGTGACATGCTGCAGCTACATACCAGAAGGTTCGAAGCAAGGACTTTCCATCTGCTGCCACTGCTAAGCAACTGAGAAGCAGGCAACAGGCCAGGCAATGTGGGGACACAGGCAGGGGCTAGTGGGCAACATGTTTTGACCTTCTTATGCTCTGGTTATCACGGGGGCAATGAGGATCTGCACTGAGCTTGGCACAACCAGAGCTGTTTTCTAATTTTGTTGCCAAGCTCAGTCTTAAATCAAACAGGCAGCAGCAGCAGGGCAAGTTTGGCCACTTATATAAATGTGGTGGTTAACATACCGATGCAACGAAGACATCTCCAATCATCTCAACAGAATCCCACTCAGAGACACGACTGGCCAGTGCTATTTGAAACATGGAATGGCACTGAAGAATCTCCTTAATTCGGTAAAACACCATCTTCAGTTTCCTCTCGCTCAATAATTTGGGTTCCATTTCTGAAAGAGGCTTCTCGTACTGCTGATTTTTTTTTTTTAAGAAAAGGATAAAGTAGTTACAGCCATAATTCAAATAAAGGTTTTTCATTATAAGTAAACACATCAGCAGCAATCAATTACACATTTGCGACAACTTATTTCTAGCAAAAGAATGATCCATTTGCTTTCAAAGTTATAAAAGGGCAAAAGGCATTGACATACCTCTAGAATCCTTTTGAGAGCATCCACGTAATTTTTCTCACTGTCAACCACGGCACCTAAAATATATCTTCTCACCACCTGTACAACAAAAAACACACACGCAAGGAATGACACACTGAGAACTGGGGTTAAGGAATACTTCCAAATTTGCTCTGGAAGGTTGGGGGACCCGATTTGGAGGAGTGCAGAAGTAATTCCATTGCACTTGCACAAGTTGATGAACTTGTACAATAACTTAGTTGGATACAGCACTATATTTCACACAACCTTCCGCTGCCTTCTTGCTTGCAGTCAGAATCGCCTGATGGTAGCCTTAACCAAAAGCAATCTACTGCTGCAGTCCCACATACATAGCTAACCAGATCTGTTACTTTGCTGAATTACAGCTTGTTCTCTCTGCATGGAAGAGGGCAGATGGCGGCGTCAAAGATTCAGAACAGGTGGCGGTACCTATTTTAATGACCTTTTTGAATACACAAGGATGGGTTCCTTGTGCATTCTTCTGTATACACAATGATGGGGATAACCTTACAAGGTATCCCCAAGTACGGATATGTTATATGAGCGCAAACCTCACTTTACCTGACTGGTAACAAAACAAAAACAAACAAACCTCATATATTGTGTACAAAAACAAAATCAGCCAAAGAAAATACACACACACTCCATTCATAAGTATAATTGTATCAGCATGACCAAATATTCTTAACTGTTTAAATGTACACAGAAGATCAAAACCGAGTTTACTCTATACTATTACTCTATTACTATATTTGTGTCCATTTTCCAATAGACAGAAGAACAGGCGTATATCTGGACTAAAAGGTTCCCCTCCCTGACTTACAGGCAATGGGTGCCAAAGTTGCAGAAACAGGCTGCATCCTTTATTTCTTTATTCAAGCTCCTTGAATTATTTTGTTTATTTTTATTTAAGAGAAGCAGCAATCAACATTGCCGCAAAGTTTTTGTGGATTCTTTAGGCTGCTAAATGTCCTCTCTTTTTCCAGGACATGTCCTCTTTTTCATGGGTAGAGTCATCATAGTGACCCATAGTTGAACTCAGCAGATGTGTTCTCTTTTTGGCTCTTCAAAATATGGCACCCCTTGTTGCCTTGGCTGTAGAGTACAACCAAGGCAAATGCCTAAGCTGCTTGATCAGTTTTTTAACCAATTAAATCATACTCTGAAATCAATACACATGACTACCTTAATTCCATTTATTTCAATGAGTGTTCTCCAAGAGTGACTTAAGCTGGGTACAATATTTTGAGGTCACTATGATTATATTTTTACTGCGTACCATGACCAATATGAACGGGAAACAAGTAAGGCATCTCACATTATTTTTAAGTTCAAAAAACCCAGTATTGGTTCATCAAAGGACTAAAAACGTTAAGAACCAAAATGATTAAGTGATCTAGCATTTATAGCCTTGGTAATCTGCAAAGTGCAATGACTGGTGGTTAAAAAAGGAAACAGGAATCCTATTATGCCACCCTGTGGCAAGCAGCAGCTTGTGCAGGTTTAAATACATTTCCCCCAAAATTGCTACCAGGCAGCAGAGCAATGATGGGAAATCTGGTTCCGCCCAGATGTTGCAAGACTCCCACCAGCCCCAGCCAGCATGGAAAACAGTCAGAGACAATGGGAATTGAGGTGCATCATCTGGAAGACCAAAGGTTAGCCACATCCAAAGTAAAAGCTTATACACAACTACCTTGCTCACCTATGGTAAGTATAGATTGAATCAAGTGAAGCTTCACAAAAGTTTTTTTAAGCCAGAAATGCCTAACACAGATATGAGTAGGTAAGCAAGGTGGCCAGTGAAGATTTGTTGTTGTTTTGGCAAATAATTCTACAATATGTGGAGCCTCAAAAGCTTTATAGGGAGATGTTTAGGGCAAGTTACTTATGAAACCAATTTTGGCTTTCCTGTTTTTTGAACACTTTTGCAGTGCGCTATCACAGGAAATCAGCATACAGAATATTAACGTGCTGCCTGCAAATAACAGAATAGAATCAATCGTAATGATTTATGCAATGAAGGTACATTTTTCATTTTCTCCTCCAAAAAACCCTCCACTTAGGGGTGTTAACATCCTTGCATTTGAACCAACTTGGTTTTCACCCTCAGTTTTCTAATGAGCAAATACTGCACAACTTATTCTACAAAGGACACAGAAAGAAGGTTCAGTTTCAACAGCCATCACACAAACCTGTTGTTGCGATAATCCATCGGGCATCGGTGTCATGATTGCCTCTGTATGCATACAGTCTACATCAATAAACAGTTCCTCTTCTTCTAGGCAGGTTGATCTATGGTCTGCAGAAATATTTTAATATGCTAGATTTCCTTCACATATATATTACAGATGCAGGCAATAAAAACACATATTCTTTGGATGAGATTAACTGTGACATCTCTGCATTTGCTTCAGTATTATTTCATGCAATGAACACTTCTTCTGAATAACCATCCACAATGAAAGACCTGTAGCTCTAAAAGACACTGGATGTCCAGGAAGAAAGTCCATCACAGTGTGCATTCAGAAGAACCATTTGCCCACGTCTACACAGTTAGTGTAGTTAAGTAACATCCTGGTCCTTGCACCAAGCTGGACTCGAGACTGATTTAACACTTACCTAAAAGAGGAGTGTTAAAAAAGGTAAAGGTAAAGGACCCCTGATAGTTAAGTCCAGTCGCAGACGACTCTAGGGTTGCGGCACTAATCTCGCTTTACAGGCTGAGGGAGCTGGTGTTTGTCACAGACAGTTTTTCCAGGCCATGTGGCCAGCATGACTAAGCAGCTTCTGGCGAAACCAGAGCAGCGCACCTTCCCCCCGGAGCGGCACCTATTTATCTACTTGCACTTTTTGGCGTGCTTTCGAACTGCTAGGTTGGCAGGAGCTGGGACCGAGCAACGGGAGCTCACCCTGTCGCGGGGATTCAAAAAGCCGATCTTCTGATCGGCAAGCCCAAGAGGCTCAGTGGTTTAGACCACAGGGCCACCCATGTCCCCTGATTTAATGCTTACCTAAAAGAGGAGCGTTAATAACAACAAAAAGAGGCAGAACATTAACCTTGACTATTCATATGTAACCTCTCTTTGTCATTGTTTTGTACTTTCTTCTTTCTCAATATACAAGAACAACTGCGTAAGAAGGTGTAGCAAGTTATACAAGCAGCATGGCTTCAAAGTCAACAGGGCTATTTAGGTGACACCAGACCAATATCTACATTACTTGGCTTACAAATGAATCCAATTTATTTGCAGAGAAGTGGGCTGTACATCAGGGATGGGGAACCTCAGACCCACAACCCTGGTCCTCCTGGACTACTTTTGCTTGGCTGGAATGTGCTACTCTGATAATGCCTTTTGCTTGTCTAGATGGAGAGCAGAAAGCTAGTTAGGCTTCGTGTGTGTGAACTTCTGAATATTGTGTGTGTGTGTGGATCATAGGCTAATGTAAGTGTCCCATCTCTTCACTCTGTGCTTGGCCCCTTTAACCCTTGCCCTGCCCACCAGTGGCACAAAGTGGCCCCACAATGAACTGCAACCCTCAGGATGAGAAAGGATGATCATACACCTTTTTAAAGAAAGAGTCAATACGCACCATGACTAATAAATGACTTCGTTCTAATGAAAGACCGGCCTTTCTTCACAGCCGCTTTCGTTTTTTCTAGTCCATCTTTGGTTCCTTCCCTAGCTGCCCTCATTAGCTTTTGCATCTGCAAGACAGTATTAAACACATTCTACAAGTTCAGTGAAGAGTAAGTGTGGAATTCAATGGCTTGTTAAGCATGGTACCAGAGGTTTGCAGCAGGTACTAGAGCATGCAAATAGTTGCTCTTAAAAAGAACACTGTCAAGTTGTGGAGGCCAAAGCCCTTTCCAGGTGTGTGTTGTTGTTTTTATAAAAAAACACAACCCAGATAATCTATACTTTATGGATTTGCTGTGGAAGCATACAGATATTCATCCATACAATATATGTATGGTGCTTATCACTTAATAGAACCTGAACAAATTCCATCCAAATTTTGTATGTAAATCCAAACAGTATTTAATAAGTTAAAAATGTGATGCCTTTTTCTGAGCACTCAGCTCCCTTGGTATCAAGACACGGAATCTACCAACATAAATTTAAAGACACACTCAAAATAAATGTATTGCGGAATTGTAAGACTGTGTTCCTAAAATTCTTTTAATGACTAACTCCTTACTGTCAGGGGAAAAGGCAGGGCATCAAGATGAACAAGCAATCATAAATTAATATGACCCCTTTCCTGCTTTACATGCAGGAGAAGAGAGGGGGAATCATGCATAGCTCACCATATATCAGAGAATTAAGGGAGGGAGCATGGATAATCCCCTTCTTGGCTGCATTTACACATAGTGACTTGTATCAATCTAACTTTCTCAAAGCAGACCCATTGAAATTAACAGATCTATATTAGTCATGGCTGTTAATTGCAGCGGGCATACTCTGAGTAAGTTAGCTGAATACAACCCGGTTTCCCTCCCTTTGTAGCAAACTATTTTCTTTCTGCCCTCAATAAAAAGGATAAAATAATGTTGTATAATAGCAGTGCTGACATAAGCAGTTACATTATTTTAACCTAAAAAAGGTAGAGCAAGCAATCCCATTTAATTCATCTTCAAAAATCCAAAAGGGCTAAGACCTATATGATATTGTTCGAAGCAACAACCACTACAGCTGTCTTTATAGACACAATGATACATCCATATGGATCAGACTGCAACAGCAGAAGCTAAACAAAAAAAAAAAAAAAACAATATGGGCAATAACTTTTGCATTTCACTTTTTAAGTGTTATAAGCAGTAGGGCAAAGGCAAGTTAGCTGGCATAAAAGTCCTTGACAATGTTCTTTTAAGGCCAGTGGGCAATGCAGACAGCACAGTTTGAACACATGCTGTCCAGTTTTCCCCATCAGCTTTTGTTTATTAAAACACATGTTCATTGTGTTTGGAAGAACAATAATTTTAACATTTTAGCTTGTTACGAAAATCAGCTACGCTACCTTCAGCTCATGTTTTTGCTTTAGTTGCTGAATCTCTACAGCTCCCACCGTGTTTGCCATCAAATCTTTCATCTTTTTCTCATAGTGCTCCTTTAAACGGGTTAGGTCATGAGAAAGCTATAGCATACAAAAAGATACAATCTTAAACTTTACTCTAAAGCGCTTGAGCTGTAGCATGCATGCTGGTGGCCAGATAAGAAAAGGATTTGCAACCAGTAGAAGGGAAATCTATCTTTTGTTTTCAGCAGTACGTACTAAAAAAACAACTCAGCAATGGGTTTGTTTCCAAGTTTGTCAAGACAACTTTTCTGACTGGGTAGAACACAGAATCGTCAGATCATCTGAACCAATACAATGACACTAGGTTAAAGAACGACAGCAGTCCTTTGTACATTATTGTGAATACCGTAATTTTAAAAGTATGTGATGATTATAAATATCATTGTTTTTTAAAAAAATTAAAAATTGTCCAGTAGCACCTTAGAGACCAAGTTTGTTCTGGGTATAAGCTTTTGTGTGCATGCACACTTCTTTTAAAAGTTTTGCACTTAAAAGCACACCCAAGCAGGTCTCATGATTTTAAGTGAAGCTTTAGGAAATCACCCTTACTTTTAAGAAATCCCCAGTCTTCCATGTCTAGGTCTGGAAACTACCATTTATAAAGTGAGGTTTCCCCTTACTATATGCTTGGCAAGAAAACTTAGTTTTAGATTTTTACAATGGTAGGGTGGAAAGAAACATATGCACCTTACATGTCTTAGGAATACAAGCCACATCTCTTAAACAACACTGCTTAATGAATGCTAGTAGAGTTCTTTGTATCTATAAAAGACAAATTCCATTTGTATGCATTTATTAACTTCCTTTCTTGTCTTACTATGCCTGGATATTTCTCACCTCTCATTTTTAAATTATTACGTATGTGGTTTGAAATCGAATGCATGGAAAAAATGGACATCATAAAGCATGGGGGAACTACGGTGTTTGGAAGCATGTCAACAATGCGCTAGAAAAAATGCTGCCAAAGAAAGTTACATACTTGTCTTCTGTGGTTGCCACGCAGAAAAGAACTGGGCATTCCATTCTTACACTCTGAATCGCTTTGCTCTTCATAGCTTTCAAACTCACTCGAACTCCACCCATATTCTAGAGAGCTATTTCCACCTTCATCTCCATTTTCAACATCATCGTAAATCATCTCCTCTGCATGCATTAATACGCAAAATATAATTTTGTTAAGCTATGGGGAAGTTCAAATTCATTACAAGTTCTATGAGCCTGCTAAATACGTTGAAGAGGTAAAGCATTTCAGAGAATGCACTTTTCAGTACAGGAGTAAGGAATTAGTAAAAGGTTAAGAAATCAACACGTCTTGTTATCACGCCACAAAAGGTAGAGAGTTTGCATCCTGTCTTGGAATATCTTTCACAATATAGATTCTAAAGCAGCAATGGGAGACCTCAGGTCCTATAGTGTTGGGCATAAAGGAGGTACATTATTCTATTACTCCATGTTCTGGAAGCTCATACCCTTTATTTAAACTATATCCCAGGAATGAATAAATTTATGTTGTCCTATTTACACACTTAATTCCTTGTGCAAAGTCTGGCTTTACAATTCACTTCTATTACTTTAAGTGAATAATTCCTTATCTAAAGGAAAGTCTACATCTTTCTTTGATAGATCAGATGGTAAAGGTTGGAGGTGCCCAGATAATCATTGTGAGAAAGCCGCTGACTTTGGTCCAATTGCTGAATACACTTAATAGTGTGCCTTTCCCACAGTTAGCAAGTACAGGTGTCATATGTTTGGCCATGCATATCATTTGTGACTTCAGTGGGGGAAACGTAGCCTTGCTTAAATGCAAAAATCAAGTTTTGGCATTGCATAGTGTGCCAAGGAATTATTCACTGGCATATGCACCTCCTTTTCCTAGGCCTCCTGTTTTTGTTATTGTTGATGATGATGATGATGATGATAATAATAATAATAATAATAATAATAATAATAATAATAATAATATACCACCCTTCATCCGAAGATCACAGGGAGGTTGGCAAGGTTTATAAAATTATAGGTTTATTAAATTTATAGCTTTGCACTAAAAAGGTTCTCAAGCAAGTTACAACCAAAGTAAAAATATATAAATAAATAAAATCACATAAGAAGCATTACGCAATTTTAGAAGCAGCCACCTTTAATATCATGATACGCAACAACATTTGGATTGCAAGTACTCTAAAAAGCAGGCTAAACCTCCTGACTAAAAGTGACCCAGAACAAATGTAATGTGCTGCCCATAGATATAAAGAGATATAGAAGGAAGGTGAGATCCACAATAACATTTCTGGAAAACAATTATGGAAAACAAGAAATGGTACATGAATACAGAGGCACACAGAAAAATAGGCTGAGACAAAATGGGAGTCATTTTCTACAAACACTTCACATATAAGCCCTCTTTCAGTAATTATTTTTTTTGGGGGGGGGGGGTAAATCAAAGGAGATGAAAATATATTCTCATTCCATCATTGCATTACTTAGCCAGCTATATTTGGTTATGTGATATCTCAGGAGGCAGATATATCCACTTCAGATGGAAGGCAAAGCTTCCTGATTACATTGGCAATCATAGGGTTAGGAGGTCATTATGTTCACTATATAATCCCCGACTGGCTGGGATTACATAACAACAAAGACACAGTACTTATATACAGCATTTCAGGAGAGCCGAAAAAGCGTCGTGAAGATAAATGGAAAGGGGGTGGTTCATGGGTTTTCTTGTAGAACATTCCCTGCTCCCTCCATGAATATCACCCCTGCTCCGAATAAATTCACATGTGAGCTCTACATCAACCCCATAACACACATAGCCTAAAATGGCTCTGACAAAACAGGAACATCTCATATATTTTACATGCAAATGTCATTTCCAGAAGGGGCAATTGGGGATGGTAAAGCATGAGTGGAGTTCTTAATCCCTTCTTTGTGTACCAATTCACTTCCCCAACTGGCTTTTCCACCCTTCATAAGGATGATCTTTAAATCTGTAAATTGAAGCCCTTTTTCAGAGTAAGTCAAGTGAGTTTCTTCATGGAGGTTGATGGGATTTCCCTTCCATAAGGCTAAATCTTGTGCCCTCCGCTGCAATACTGTATTCTATTCTATTCTAACCCTCTGAGGTTCAAGGAAAGTAAGGGAGGATTTGAAGGACAGATCGTGAAGCTGAGGCTCCAATACTTTGGCCACCTCATGAGAAGAGAAGACTCCCTGGAAAAGACCCTGATGTTGGGAAAGATGGAGGGCACAAGGAGAAGGGGACGACAGAGGACAAGATGGTTGGACAGTGTTCTCGAAGCTACAAACATGAGTCTGACCAAACTGCGGGAGGCAGTGGAAGATAGGAGTGCCTGGCGTGCTCTGGTCCATGGGGTCACGAAGAGTCGGACACGACTAAACGACTAAACGACTAAACAACAAACAAGGGAGGATTTGCTGGGGAGGAGAGCAGGACGGGAAAGGATTGATCATCAGCTCCCATTGGAACTTCAGATAGAATTACTGATAAATGGTACAGGGAAAAATCACTAAGTCTAAGCCTAGGTTTTGAATTCAAACTCATACCTGGTTCCGAGTCTGAATTTTCTCTTGGCACATCGTCATATATTACCTCATCTGGATCTGAAAGCAAAAAAAGATGGGAAAACCACAATATTAGACAAACACTGTAGACTTTTAGCAAGACACACACTAAAATATTTGCAAAACCCCCATTGTTCAGCCTGGACACTGAGATCCAGCGCCGAGGGCCTTCTGGCGGTTCCCTCATTGTGAGAAATGAGGTTACAGGGAACCAGACAAGAGGGCCTTCTCGGTAGTGGCGCCCGCCCTGTGGAACGCCCTCCCTTCAGATGTGAAGGAAATAAGCAGCTATCCTATCTTTAAAAGACATCTGAAGGCAGCCCTGTTTAGGAAAGTTTTTAATATTTAATGCTGTATTGTTTTTAACACTCGATTGGAAGCCGCCCAGAGTGGCTGGGGAAACTCAGCCAGATGGGCGGGGTATAAATAAGAAATAATTATTATTATATTATTATAAAGGTTAAGAAAAAATAATAGATGGTAGAGGTACAAATAATAACAGTATCATCATCATCTGCAACATGCTTTTATATTTTCAGCACTGACTGCATATTTATTTATTTATTTATTTATTTATTTATTTATTTATTTATTTGCCAACCTTTCTCCCAAAGGATCCCAGGGTGGCAATATTAGCCATTATGTAATCCAGCTGTTGCCTAACTAGGTCCCAAGACCCACATGTAGTTCTTTTAACAGTCCAGTGGTGTTTCTAGCTGCCTTGAGCCCCAGTTCTGGGGGAAAGGTGGTATATAAATATAAATAAATAAATTCAACAAGGGTGTCCATGCGTTTTGCGGCTCGCTGCCTACTCCCCAAGATGCTGGAAGACTGGGCGATCTCTGCCCTTCACAATCTCTTGTTCTGCAGACATGCTGAAGGCCAAAGAAAAGAAGCATCAGACGACATCATATAGAAAAGAGAAGAGGCATGAGCAAGAAGATGAAGGAGACTTGCTGGAGACACAGAGGGATCAACTAAAGTACTATCGCACCTTGGTTCTCGAACGACTTGGTACTCGTACGTTTTGGCCCCCGAACGCCGCAAACCCAGAAGTAAGTGTTCCGGTTTGCAAGCGTTTTTTGGAAGCTGAACGTGTGACGCGGCTTCTGTGGCTTCAAACTGAGTACAGGAAGCTCCTGCAGCCAATCGGAAGCTGCGCCTTGGTTTTTGAATGTTTTCGGAAGTCGAATGGACTTCCAGAACAGATTACACTCGAGAATCAAGGTACGACTATACTCATTAGTCCAGGAAGTGCAGATAAGGTGTGCTGATATTAGAGATTGAATTCGTCAAGCATATATGTACTGAAGGGGGCTTCTTCAGACTTGCAACAGAAAAGGAAGTCAAAGAAGCTGCAATTTTGCTCAATTCCCCTGGAGTTTACAGAATATATTTATCCTGCTCATTTCATCTTTTTCTTTTTGCCTGGCCAACATGTGCGCGAGCTTGCATACCCAGTCGCTGATAACGAGGGAAATAAAATGAGATCGAATCAAACATAAGCAGTGTCTAGGATATTTGTAGGGCAATCGTATCAGAGGAATCTAACCAGCAACATCCCTAGAAGCAGAGTAATTGTATGTGGAATTCCTGAATAATGAAATCGGACCAGGTATCCAGAAACAAGGAGGGATTCATTCCAGACTTAAATAAAACATTCCAATATAAACAGCTATTTGAGTGATAAACTGAAACACACCAACTCATTATACAGAGCAGAGAAGTTGGACCCAGTGGTCCTCCAAAGACCCATCAGCCCCAGCCACCATCGCCAATGGGAGTCGTAATCCAACAATATTGGTGGACCACAGTTTCCCATTCCTTGATTTCTAGAGTAACCATAATCACCAATACTTACTCTCCATCCAGTCTGTGTTTGCAGGATCAGCAGCCCATTTGGCCAAGGCATTCTCATCTTTATTCCCCCGATTATCTTCACTTTAAAATAAGCACATACAAGTTATTAATTATAATAAATATTTCAGTTATTCACAGTGCAATACTATGTATGTTTGCTTTGTAATCTCAATGAAGTTCTGTGAAGCTTATTCATAAGTAAGGGTGTATAGAAGCTGTAATGCCTGACATTCAGGGACTTGGAACGCAGTTTAAGCTTCCAACACATTCCCCACCACCACCACCACCCATAAAGTAAAGGTAAAAGTTAAAGGCCCCCTGGACAGTTAGGTCCAGTCAAAGGCGACTATGGGGATGCGGTGCTCATTTTGCTTTCAGGCTGAGGGAGCCAGCATTTGTCCACAGACAGCTTTCCGCTTTCCGGGTCATGTGGCCAGCATGACTAAACCGCTTCTGGCACAACGGAACACCGTGACAGAAACCAGAGCGCACAGAAATGCTGTTTACCTTCCTGCCGGAGCGGTACCTATTTATCTACTTGCACTGGCATGCTTTCAAACTGCCAGGTTGGTAGGAGCTGGGACAGAGCAACGGGAGCTCACCCCGTTGCGGGGATTCGAACCGTCGACCTTCTGATTGGCAAACCCAAGAGGCTCAGTGGTTTAGACCACAGTGCCACCTGCGTCCCTACCCACAAAGTAGTTCTGTGCAGCTGCTCTTCCTTAACATTCTTCCAGTTTGCTGCAGAATGAGAACTGGAAAGCAAGCCTGGCTTTGCTTGAGCTTTTAATTACAAAATGCAGGGGAGGAAACCAATGCAGAAATAGGAGATGTTAAAAAACAAACAAACCTAAAATGTACCAAATATTGACTCCTGTCATGATCCTAATTTGCGTGCACAGATAGTGGATAATGCCAGCCTGTGCTGTAGTTTCTGCACTGCTCCTACTAAATACAACTGGTGCTAAAATCCCCTTTCCAAGTGTGCTCAGGGAGGCTCTGTGTGCATGCCAGCAAACTAGATGCTGTTAAACACAGTCACTGAAGGTGGAAGAGATTGTACAATGCTTCTTGCAGGAGAAGGGTGTTAACTGCATCCAGCTACGTAGCAGAGGCAGAGCAGCAATGCAGCAGTGGTCCAATGGTTCTAGCAAACCACATGTACTTGATCACAATGTCTGCTGGGGCCAGGAAGCTATTTCACAGCTTGCTTATCCCAGCACCCTCCCATATCCGTAAGTGTTTCTCTCTTCCCACCATTGAGATGCAGTTTGATATGGCCATCACCTATGATATGGGTGCTTTCCCATGTAATGGGCTTCAGGTGGTGATGGGTCTGTGTACAGTTCCACCAGTGCTATTTGCTCACAATGGAGTAGCAAGAAGATGGTTTGCAGTGCTTCAGGGCAGAAACTGAGAAAGAAACATTCTACCTAGGCAGTAGCTAGACGTGTGTGTGTGTGTGTGTGTGTGTGCGCGCGCGCGCTTGGGCAAAGCAGCTATTGCATCACAGATATCAAGGGACTGAGTTGCCCTTTGCTCAAATATGGCTATATGGATCACTGCAGTTTGTTTCCACTAGAAGCCTAAACTTAGCAATCTGGCAATGACAGCGTTGCTCAAGAAATGCTATCCCTTAATTTATCCAAAATAAATACTTTGGTTTGAAAATCACTGTCTGAGGCTCTGACAGGACAGCCACCGCCCAGAATGCTTGCATGCCGAGGAAGAAAAACATGTCATAAAGGGAGATGGCCCAAGGATGACTTAATAAATGAGTCACAGGGACGGGCAAGTAGAAACAAAGCTGCAGGGGAGTTAAGGCTCTGCAGAGCAGAGAAAGTTTGCAGAAGCATAGGGAACTGGCTTGACAGAGACAGCTGTTGTGGAAGGCAGAGGAACTGCAACAGAAACCATACAGAGAGAATGTAAGAATTCTGGTGGATCTGACCCAAATGTCCTCTCATGCAGCATCCCATTTCTTACAGCGGCCAACCTGATAGCAGAACTGCAGGCTTGGAAGGGACCTCAAAGGTTATCAAGCCCAAATCCTTGCCAATGCACTGGCCCCAGCATGCCTTGTTGGATGAAGCACTGCATACCAGGCTGTTTCTCTATACCCGCAAAGGAGGCCACCTGGCACCGTTGTGGCATCACGTGATTGACAGGTGGGAAAGTCAAACTTGGCCAGTGGAGGAGGGGAGGGAAGGAAGATAAGGACCCCCACCCCTGCTGGAGAAGTAGACAACCTGCAAAACGGAGGAATGTGGAAAGGTGTCTAAAACAAGGCGAAGGAGCGGCAAAGGAATCAACTCAATATCAGCGTCTGCCTCATCTACCGTTCTTACTGAAGGAGGTTGTTATGAAACAAACATTTTGACCCTCAAACTCAAGACAAAACAAGCAATAGTCAAGGGGCATGGATACCAGCTCTTGCATCCAACACATGCACTTTACTCTTTACCGAAGGGGTTTATTTTTTAATAAACTCCAGTATTTTCTTCTTACCCGTTCTGGGGATCCTCTGAACTCTGAGAATTATGGCAATCTTCAGCAACTATATGAACATTTGCTAAAGGAAACAGAAGTAGTAACAGAATCTCTCTCAGTAACAGCCATGTTAAAAAAATACAATAGTTGTGATTGAAACACTCATATCACCGCATTTTTCGCTGTATAAGACACACCCGACCATAAGACGCACCTAGTTTTGGAGGAGGAGAACAAGAAAAAAAAATATTCTCTCCCTCTCTCCTCAGCGCCTCTCCAGCAAAGCTGGAGGAGAAAGGGAAGGGGCTCCGTTTCTCCTCCCACTTCGCTGAATGGGCGCTGCACAGCTTTCCCTCTCTGTGCAGCGCGCCTCTTCAGCACTGAAGAGGCAGGAGAAACGGAGCCCCTTCCCTTTCTCCTCCCGCTTCGCTCTCGCTCTTTGCGCAGCACCTCTCCAGCAAAGCGGGAGGAGAAATGGAAGGGGTTCTGCTTCTCCTGCCGCTTCGCTGAAGGGGCGCTGTGCAGAGAGGGAAAGCTGTGCAGCGCCTTTCCAGCGAAGCGAAGCCAGGAGAGCAAGTGCTGTGCTCAGGAGGCTTCAGGTGGCTATCCCTGAAGCCAGGAAAGCAAGAGGGATCGTTGCGCACCGATCCCTCTTGCTCTCCTGGCTTCAGGGATAGCTGTGCAGCCTGCATTCGCTTCATAAGACGCACACACATTTCTCCTTACTTTTTAGGAGGGGAAAAGTGTGTCTTATAGAGTGAAAAATACGACACTTACTTTTCAAAATAAAAATTAGTCCTCTTAAATGCAAACAGCATTCTCTACCTTGGCTTGGAGTAAAAGGTAGGAAAAAATAAATAAATAGAAAAGACAAACCTGTAGAGCTGCAAACCAGACCCTATATATTATATCTTCCTTGCATAAGTTTTCTAACCTTTTCACTTTACTCCTCTTGTTAGCAAAATATTTGAACAAACACGAAAGTGATCTGACTTCAGGCTAGGGATAGGTAACACATTCAGAAATACACTGGCTGGCAGATAGGTTTGTGGCAACATATTTAAACTAGAAATATAAGGATTTAATGTTGTTTTTAGAATGAAAACCGGTACTCTTCAGAGCATTAGCAGATATATATGTCAAAGATTTACAAATTACCTGCTGCTATTGTAGATTACTCTCAATGTTCAAAATAATCCTTGTAGGAACATAGGAACCTGCTTTCTACTGAGCCAGAACAATGGGTCTACCTTGCTCAGTACCGTCTAAAGAAGTTGACAGTGGCTGTCCAGGATTTCATACAAGGTTCTCTCCCTGGAGATGCAGGGGCTTAAACCTAGGACCTTTTGCATGCAAAACTGATGCTCTGCCACTAGAGATGCAGGCGAATATCATTTCAGTTCACATTTAAAGGCAAACCTACCCAATTCACATTTTTCCAAAACAGCATGCAAACCAAAACACAGCACTTCTCTGTGTTTTGCATTGCAGGTCTCCAGCCAAGTAATGTGTACTGAAGTGCATGTACTGGGATGAAGTTTTTATATACAGTGGTACCTCGGTTTAAGAAAGACTCTCCTCCTTACAGATAGGAGGAGTTGTGAGCAGGAGCCGTTTAGGTATTGGCGGTTAGGCATTGGAATATGTTTGTGTATTAGAGGGCAGGGTGTGGCCATCGCCTACCCCTCCACTTTATGGGTATTCCGGTAAAGGAATCCGGCGGTCGTGGATCCTGTCCGACGCCCTTGCTGGTGGCTAGGGCCATGGCACGTCCCCTGGTGACATCAGGGAAAGCTTTCAGTTGTATTTGCATCAACAGGCTCCTCCCACTGGTGGTTAACCCTTGTTAGACTCACCCCCCCCCCGAGGGGGTGGAGTCACGCTCTGTTGTTTTATCCAATGCCTAAGCCAATACCTCTCACATGCTGTAATCAATAAAGTTGTGGCCTTTTTTAGCCCATTAACCTAATATACTGTGTCCATGTGTCTTTCTTATCCCCAAGCGGGTGGCGGGTCCTTGAATCACAACAGTCCTGTTTACGAATGACTTGGTTTACAAACTCTGCAAAACCGGAAGTAGTGTCCCGGTTTGTGAACTTTACCTCGGTCTAAGAACAGAATCTGAACGGTGGAAGGGCATCAGTGGGGGGAGGCCTCATTAGGGAAAGCACGCCACGGTTTAAGAACAGTTTCGGTTTAAGAACGGACTTCCGGAACGGATTCAGTTCGTAAACCGAGGTACCACTGTATATATAAAAGTGCATATTTCAATAAAAACACCGTTCAAAAATGCATTTTAATAGGGGAAATTGCTTTGCAAAAATGGGTATATTGGGCAAAATCACCTACAAAAATGTGCACATTAGGAGAAATTCGTACTATGATGCTGATGAGTTTGCAAGAGAACTTTTTTAAAAAATGCAAACTAATGTGAGAATGTAGAGAACACAAGGTTGGGAAAAGGAAAAATTGAAATAGAAATTGACAGATTCACCCATTCCTATGTATCACTGAGCTACAGCCCTTCCCTGTCAATGGAACTGATCCAGACAAATTGCATCTTGGATTACAGCGAGGAACAAACAATCCACTAAATAACCCATTGTGAAATAACCATAGAGAGGCAAAGAGAAGAACAGTGATAGAAGGCTGCAAGTTCCTTCCCTCTTATTGGGTGCAGTCGCCCATAAAGTATCACCTGGGCTGTGAGTTCTGGGGGACTTGCTCCCTGTCTTGCAGGCCTTTTTCCACCTGGCCTGGGAAGGCAGGACCCTGACTGACTCCAGCGACAAAAGCTGAGGCAGCTGAACAGACTCTTGGGCTGCAGTAACTTTAAGGGGGTTGTTGAGTGTGTGTGTTGTTGCTGTTATTGATATTTTTTTTGTATTTTTTTTTAGATCTTATTGTGATTTATGTTGAAATTGTTCAATTTGTGTGCTTTGATGTTTTATTTATTGCTTATGACTACTTACGTTTGTAATTAGATAACTTTTTGCATGTCATAAGCCTCCTTGAGCATGGTTTTAAACTATGGAAAGGAGGCATGCAAATAAAATTATGTATGTATGTATGTATGTATGTAAAGTATCAGAACTATGCTATTGCTTCATTAACGGTGCCTCCTAAAGTTACATTACCTTCTTCATCCACAGACACAGTTCGTATTATGACAGGACTGGAGTATGCTGGCAACAGCAATGGTAAGTTGGATGGTACAGCATAACCGCAGGGCACAGGAACAGAATATCCACTTGGGAGGGTAGGGCTTATACTTCCATCCTGTGGGCTTGGCTCTGGTGACAATGATGGTTCCTTTTCTTGCATTGGTGAAATTGTTATGACAGAGTATGGGTTTACTCTTGGTGGGACCACCTCTGCTGTGCCTTCAGCGCCCGCCATTTTCTCGGCTGCATCCACATTTTCATTCCCTTGAATGAAAACCACACAAGTTGTTGTCAAAACGCAAATTCCCTTGCAGGAACCCTGTTGCAATGCTCTTGCCCTTCAGATGAATCCTCAAAACCCTTCTTAAGGAGATAATTCTGTAGCAACCTCCAGAGACAAGTGTGCTGAGCAGACGAAGAATGGAAGAGAGCAACTCTAAACTGCAGCCTGCCAGATGGAAGATCAAACTTTGGTTTGGGTTATAAATTATAGTGAGCACAAACTATGGTTTGGCATGGTGGTTTTGATTCAGTTTGACAGTTCTGGCCCCTGTAAAGCCATATTCAGCCAATGACCGTCTTCCTACAGCAGCCTGCCATGCCCAACCTGAGAGACTTTGGTGGAAACCATGAGAGGGGACTTGACCTTATTTGTGCTCCTCCTTCTGTAAGATTATTGGTACTTTGGCTGCAACCCAGTGCCTCTGCTGACAGAGAAACTCAACCAGCTTGTGCAGTAAATGATATAGCTATTATCTTGCATATGTTACATCAAGCAAACATGTTAAAGAGGAGTGGAAGAAGATGAAGCAATTTCTTCTTTTTATTTCCTAAGCAGCATATCTTTATATTTTGATATCACCTTAGGCCGGCCTGCACAAGTGTTCATTCTGCATAGAAATGACTTGAGACTGCACCCGCTGGCTCAGGTCCCATCACCACCCTCATGTAAACAGGACTCTACACCCATAGGGACTGCGTAGAATGTAGTGCTAAGGAGATCGTTCCACCTGTGCAAGCATTTCAGAAGAACAACAGCACAATCTTCCTCCTCCCACCATTTGCTGTTCTGAGGATTCTCCTGTCCCTCCCCCCCAAAAAAACCTAATTTCGGGAGGGGGAAGTGAGGGGGAAAATGTCCCGTTGAATTAGCAGTTCTTGCATGGGCTTCCACTAGTGGGACCCATTAGCTGAATCTGGTCCTTAGAAAGCCTGTGCGCAATCTGTGCGCTCTTCAAGAACACTTATTGCATGTTGCCTCTTATGTAAATGACACCTTGAAGCTATGAGCTCATGGAGAGTTGCCCATAGAAACTATCCCAATGTTCTTTCCATGTACTTATTTCTGTTTTGAATGAACGTTTGCAGTTCATTATTATGTTGAAAGAGATCTCACATGCACTAAGTAAATAAATAAAGTATCAGCAATGCTCTCATGGCTTTATTAGGCATGGTCACACGTACCCGTAGAATTCACTTCTTCCTGTTCTGCGTTATTCTTCTTAGACTCTAAATTCGATGGCAAAGCACTTTGCCTGTCTGCTTCTGGAATTTCATCTCCGCTATCAAAGTCAAACTGTTCTCCTTCCTCCTCCTCTTCATCATCAGCTGTGCCGGTTGTTAGTTCGTTTTCTAAAACTTAAAAAACAGACTTTTTAAACAAAACAATGACCACCGCTAATTTAGGTAGACTAGACAGCTCTAGCTGCAGAGTCAATACAAGAAATATTGGACAAACAATTATTAAAAGACAATACAACTCTGGGACATGGATGAGATGACTTCATCCTTCTATAAATATACTGCTGAACTTCTAGCTAACAGTGAAACATTGTCTGGAAATAAATTACAGGAAGCGTACAGAGATGTTTTAATTGCCATAATGCCCAAAGGAGGAAAAGATCCAATGTCACTATCATGATGAAGATCAGTTTCACTTTTTGACAATGGTTATGACTATACAATTTTTAACAGTATTTTAGCAAAGCTTTTGAATATGATTGTATATAGATATTATCATTAGTGTGGTATTCATCTAAGTTTTCCCCCTAGTAGACCCACTGAAATGAATTAGTAACATGAGTAAGTGAGATCAGTGAGTAGTGGGGTCTGCTCTGAAGAATACTTGAATTATCACCCTAGTTTTGTGTTGTTGTTTCAAGTGGTTCATGGTGGGGAAAGTTTGGAAACCATTGTATTTGATCATACATGTGGACTAAACAAATAATTTTTTAACATCTCAGCTGGGAGTGGTGGTAGCTCTGCTACCAAGTTCCTCACAAATACACATCTCATAGGACTGCTTTGTACTTCACCAAAGCCCAACATCTTAGGAGAAGAACAGAAGATAAACATACTATCAAAACTTTGGGTTCTGTGATTCATCAATGCTAGTGTTGTCTTCAGTGTTTCAAAGTGTTTCTTAAGTTTGTCAAAAGCAATCCTTTCAGCTCTCTCTTCTTCTGAACCTTGACAAAAAAATCTATTTTCTTTCCTTCAAAAACTTCCATGTAAATATTTTCCTTTGGGAAGTGGAGGAAACCAGGCATATATTTAGAAACAAGATTATTTAACTTGAAGGTAAGAAGAGGTCAAGGGAAACCCACATAAATCTTAGAAAATCTAATTATTATGTAAGATTTTCTCAGACACTCAACCAGCTTGGACACGCTCTGAAAAATTCCTCTACAAAAATTCACACTACTCAACTGTTCTGACTCTCAAAGCAATAAGCTTTCTTGCTATATATTCTGTTTCCTGAACCACATTGACTCAGCATGCCTGTTAGTGACACCTCTAACGCACTGTAAGGAAGGAAGGTCAATATTTTTCCACTTAAAAACTAAAATAATATTCATTATCTAGCTGGTGTGACATGTTAAATGGCTAAGTTTTCGTGTGCACCATTTAAAAGCTCCTTCTTTCACTTGTCTCTGAACACAAAGCTAAATATCCTATCATTCACATCCTAAGGGGTTGAGGCGACAACCACAGAAGCTCAAAAGCAAAAGTTGCTGTTGACAGGAATGCTCATACGCTGTAACAGAGCTGAGCAAATCAGCATCAAGAGACCGCCAAGGAGAAGTGTTACAAGCTCTCAAGCAAATATAGAAATTCTCTGCTGCTTCCACAAGATACGTTATCTTTGTTCACTCTTCCCAAAATACCTTACACTGACAGCCTCACACCCGGCACTGCTTGGGAATTCTAAGAAAGAAAGAAAATCAGTGCAGTTTCGAAAGGTTCCATCAACCATCTTAATTCAACTTAAGGTCCAGTCGTATCCCAGCAGAGACAAAAACCTGCTCCATTATCTCAGGAACAAACCTGCAAATGTCTAATCCTGTGAAATAAGCTAAGGCAGATACTGGGGACCTTCAACGCTCATGCAACTCTTTGACAGCTTTTCTGTGGGAGGTTTACCCATCTATTCATGTATTAACATGCAAGCTAATTCAAAATTCTTCAGCAATGGTTGAAGGCCCTGCCCATTATACCATTGGCTCAAATTTCTGAATGCAGGTACAATTGAGTAATGCAGTAACAAGGTATGTCTTGTGGTACTGGTTCCTTGTTTTCAAGGGCCCGTGGGCAAGGGGCCCCCTCCCCCTACGAGTCCACCTTTTCACTATTAAGATAATCACTGCCACTACTCTTCACCATTTCCCTGCAGCAAATGCCTACTATGCAGACCCTTGATGCCAGCTCTGCTTCCAGAGAGAGAGTAATACCAAGCCCCTTTCTGAAGAAAGCTCACTCAAAGTCATTCAGACCACTGGAGAAAGTGTTGAACTAGCAGTTATCTTCAGAAATGGCAACAAGCACACAGAGCAATTGAGAAAGAAGTGTGGCGTTCGCCCTCCTAGGTGTGTGACATCATACTGGGTCCATAAGGAAAGGGTTAACTAATTGTAAAATGACTAACCAATGGGAACCCAATGGGCAGAGTTAACTGTGTATAAGGTTAAGCACAGAGGTTTTTTGGAGGAGTTAGAGTTAGGGTGGTTGAGAAGTCAGTCTGGAGTTAGAGAAGAGACAGAGAAGATAAGTCTGTGGGTTGGGCTAGTCTGGTGTGAGAGAGGGAGAGAATTTGTTAAGAGGAGTCAGTCAACCAGTTGAGATAATCAGTCAGAAGGTATTAGGAAGGTATAGGCCGGTAAAGAAACTAAAGCTAAGGTGCTGACAGGAATATTATCTGAGAAACCATAAACTTGTTAATGTTTGTAAAATAAACTTCTTCTTTTTTTGTTCACTTTTAGCAACTGTCTGGACTCAGTGTTTTACCAGAGAGCAACGGGTTGGTGGCAGCGGGGAAGTGAGCACAGTGGTGGCACAGGGATCAATAGACCGTTAAATGTCTGGGGACCCTGTGTGATCACCACACAGTGGTCCCAAAATGGTGTTCTCAAACTAGTGATCCTGAGTACTTGCCACTGTACTGTTAGTCTTTTTAAAAAATTAATAAATGAAGAGACGGAATACACCCTAATCACATAACCAGCCAGCATATTTGGCATCGTGAATCTTCAGCTATTCTCCTTCTCTGGCCACATTGTCATGCAGCAAAGGAGAAATTGGAGCATTAAGAAGGCAACAAGAGTGAAGTGCTCTGTCACACAGAAGGAAAGTCGCTCATTCTTTCTCTTGCTGAACACATCCCATTGGCTCTGCATTACTTTGGATTAAATCCTAGGGCTTTATAAGGATTTCTCAGAAGCATTACATTCAGAAAGACAGTCAAGCAGCAGAACAGGCCTCAGACCATGAAAGCAGTGCGGCCATTATTTTTCCTCACAGCCACAGAAACCAAGTCTACAGAAATCTCATTGTTGTCTCTCCCCCATATCACATTTATCATTTGTGCGTAATTTTGTGCGTGACCTCATTTATAAAGATGAAGCCTTGTTGCACCAAGGCAGCTTTTACAAAGCACAAGTAGCAACTGCAAATTTTGTGCCAACTCAATGAGAACTTTATGCGAAAACTGTCCTTAATTTTACCAGGCCAATTTACATCCTTCATGCCTGCTATTGTTGGAATCTATCTGTTCCAAAAGACAATGGAGTGTACCTCTGGGAGTGAAGTCAAACTACTACATTAGCAGCAATGAAGCGACATCCTTTGGGCGCAAGCTTGGACAGTGTTTCATGCTTAATCCAAACCATATTCACCGCCCTGCTTGTTTTATCCATTTTCTCTATCTTTTTCACTATCTGGGCCATGCTCATGTTTTCTTTGGTTTCCTTCCCAATGTGGTTAAGCTTGAAGGTATCACTTGTCAGTAGCTTGTTATCTTTTATAATCACGGCTGCCTGATAAAAGGGGAATTACACGAGTCAATATTGTTATGAATGGATTACATCCAGATTGTAGAAATAACCTGGAGAAGATGTCAAGGTCTAGTACAAACCTTGTCCTTGTTTTAAGGGCAAATAGATTCTAGTGAAGAAACTTTTATCAGACTTATGACACAGAGTAGGGATCAAAATTCCCTTCCACCCAAAACCACAAGGCAGACTTTTTAAAATGTGCACGCTCAAACACAAATGTGAAAGGGCATTTAATGTAATGCGCAGTTTGGAGACATGTAGTTTTATGAACAAATTGCAATGCAATTATCTACGAAGGAAAAAAAAGTTTTCCATTCTCCTTCTCTGTTATAAATTTTAAATACAGTATTGATTATTTACTTTCAACAGATTTATTTTTCCTGGTTGTTGCTTTTCTAAAAGGAAAGCCACAGGATCTGCCTCACTTTCTCTTCTGAAAGGCATCGCTCTATTTCAGACACCAAACAAGCTATTAACAGCTTCCCAAACAAGAGACTATTGATAATTACAATTCAGATGCTGTTCTCATTCATTTCAAACCTTGGCTCCATTTTTATCATCCTTTGTAACCATCCTGTCTGTATGCTCAAACAGGCATTTCTCACAAAACAAATGCAACACAGACAACGCATTTTACTGTGTCTGCTCACTTTAGGCAATATTCTTACAACTTTCAAAACACAGCTAGTCACGCAAACCTCTGCTCCTAGATGACACAAACGAAAATTTGCAAGTGCAGTCACCTTCTGATATACAGATTCTATTATTATTATTATTATTATTATTATTATTATTATTATTATTATTATATTTATTTCACTTGTTAATCACTTAATCCAAAAGGCAAAAGTCTAAGCAACTTACAAATATTAAGAGCCAAGGCAGAACATAAAAACAGACCATACATTACAATAAGAACAAGGCACATTCTACAGATACATGGTATATTAATGTGCTGTGGAAAAAAAACATTAAAGAGGTCTTTGTGTATCTTTCTTAAAATTATGTTTAATTAAACCGTAACTAACACATTTATACAGAACATCTCTCCCTCCATCTCTCCAACCCAATACCACCCCTTTGAAAAAAACGCCAGTGTAACTTTTCAGGTTTCCTGTGCTGTTTGCCCTAAAACTACAATCCAGCGCAGCGCTATGCATTATACTTTAAAGAACCATGACTGCAGCTGTACCTTTATTGGATGTTGCAGTAGCAACAGTTGCTATCACTAGAGAATCAAAGCTGCTTTGTAAAAAAAAAGGGGGGGGGAGCAGTGACTTATCAGTACGGCTGTGGAAACTGTTCTCTGGCTTGCACATATGGTTCTTCTTGGTGCACACAATATCGTTTCTTTTCAATTGTGCCCTTTGTCTTCTTGCTTCTGAGCACTGGTGTTTTGATTACACTTTGCACAAACAAGAAAGTCAGTGCCTCTCTCTCTTTCAGTTTTAGGAAACTGGAAGCTAGGAGTCTCAGAATTTTATTGCATCCCATTTCCTGCTTCTCTCCAATGGAGTCAGGGAGGTGCATATATTCACAATTATTCTGGGAGGTAGGTAATCTAGTATGCTTCATTCCTAAGCCCTTGAAGTGGCTAGCAACTTCAAGACAATGGATTGGAATGAAACAAGAATGAAACATCCAATTAACACGGTGTTATAAAGGTAAAGGTAAAGGGACCCCTGACCATTAGGTCCGGTTGTGACCAAATCTGGGGTGGTGGCGCTCATCTCGCTTTCTTGGCCGAGGGAGCCGGCGTACAGCTTCCGGGTCATGTGGCCAGCATGACTAAGCCGCTTCTGGCGAACCAGAGCAGCGCATGGAAACGCCGTTTACCTTCCTGCCGGAGCGGTACCTATTTATCTACTTGCACTTTGATGTGCTTTCGAACTGCTAGGTGGGCAGGAGCAGGGACCGAGCAACGGGAGCTCACCCCGTTGTGGGGATTCGAACTGCCGACCTTCTGATCGGCAACTCCTAGGCTCTGTGGTTTAACCCACAGCGCCACTAATTGTGCACTACCTCAATATTTTTAAATGAGTTGACTGTTTACAAATATCCTGATAAATGTTTTTTTAAAAAAAAATGTTTCACCTAATTCTGCATCTATCACACATGTATTCCTTTCTCTGGTTCCCTCTCAGCACATATGTTTGAACCGCAATACCTTAAGTAATCAGTATGAATGGGTGTGTTTGCAAAATATCAACTCCATTTCAGAAAATAGGTTGGCTGCATTCTTGTCATCACAAAACTGCACATTCACATATGTAACCTTTCGGCATTTAGCGCGCACACACACACCCAATCCCCTGTTACATTCCATAACAGGAACTGAATTCCAAGCACAGCATAATTCATAACAAATGGGGAAACCATTTTAGAAGAAGTGCTTCAACTCTAAAGGCTCGCGTCATTGAAGGAAGTCACTTGGTGGAATCTCATCATATTCAAAACACATGCTATGAGCAGGCCCTTATGCCTATGCATTCATTGAGGGGATTGTGCAGCAGAAAGTTAATGCAGGTGAAAATGTGAAAAGAACAGGCAGGCACGCAATCAGTTCAAGCAGATGGCTTTTAAAATACAATGCAAACATTGTGATTTTCTCTCTTTCTTTTTACCTTCAGGTGGTGGCGGTGGAGGGAATCCTTCTGTGTCCATGCTTTTGTGTACTCTGTCTATTGTGGTTCCTTCTGAAAACACACAATAAATGATCCTGCAGAAAAACATTTTTAAAAGAACAAACAGGTATTAATATTATTGAAATTTCCTGTTTGTCAGATGCAACACAGCAGTTCTCAACCTGTGGGTCCCCGGATGTTGTTGGACTACAACTCCCATCATCCCTGACCACTGGCTAGGAATGATGGGACTTGTAGTCCAAAAACAGCTGGGGATGCACAGGTTGAGAAACACTGAGCTAACACAAAGATCTGTACTCTAAGCGGCTGAAGTTGAGCAAGGGATTCCAGCTCTCCTGCCTCAATACTACCGGATAGGAAGAGTTTCATAGTGCAGGTACAAGTTGGCTGCAGTTGCTGGGAGACCTCCAGTTGTTTATACTGGCATAGATGTTACTGAATGGCGCCACTTGCTTAGAGGCCTCTGCACAAATGCAGCATGGTAGTGCCCAATACCACCTCAGCTCATTGGCAACCACTAAACATCAGCACTGAACCCTCCCCTTAACCCTCCATGTGCAATTAAGAGAATGTGATCTGCACGTTTTAGCAAATGCATCTCTTTCTCTCTCTAAAAAAAATGAGGGGACTCACAAGTATCACACGTCTACCATAAGTCTATAGTTCGCTTGCTCTGTATTTGCATGTTATTTTAGTAGTAAAGGCCTTTTAGTGGTGCAGCTTGCTACCAGACTGTTTTCAATTATAAACAAGACGACTGGGCAAGTCTTCAATTATTTCTCTCCAAGTTCCTTGTAGGGAGAAGACCAGAGCATACAAGAACCCTTCAGAGTAGCGTCAACACTTCTTTCATTACTTTGCCCAAAAAAGCTCTTTCTGGCTGTGTGTGCTAAGAATCACATATGTGAATAGGACGTAAGAAAAAGAACCTCCCTTTCAAAGCAAGACATATAGCATGATGCCACATTAAAACAGGCCACTTCACATGCTATTTTCATGTAGGGGAAAAGTATGCACAGTGAAGTCTGTTTTGGTGTATTTATGTTCACGTCAGAAAGCCATAATGGCTTTCTACAGCTTACTGCTTACATGTACAGATGGCATTTCAAATTCATGTGTGTGATCTTTGCACATTAACACAAGCAATGTTAAACCATAGTTAAGGCAAGTAAGCCAACAACAAACCATGGCTTATTTTTGCTAAAACCATAGTTAATGAACCATGGTTAAGTCACTGGCCTGGATTCACATGCAACACTAAATCTTGATTTATTATTAACTAAGGGTTTATTTAAACCATGATTTAATGTTACATGAAAACCAGGCCTATGTGTACACAGATTACCCTACTCAGCAGTGACCAACTTGTGGAGAGAAGTATTATGTGTACATAATTCTTATGCAACAATGCAACTTCGCTGAAGTGTTGATGTCTTTAGAAGACAACTGAAGGCAGCCCTGTATCAGGAGGCTTTTAACATTTGATGTTCTTATTATATTTATAGATATGCTGTAAGCCACCCAGAGTGGCTGGGGAAACCCAGCCAGATGGGCGGAGTATAAATATTAAAATCATTATTAATTATTATTATTAAGATCTAATGAGCAACTCTGTTTTACTTTTGCATTTGCACCACAGATGGCTCATATTAAATGTTTTCCTTTTGACTATTATTTCTTTCTAATAGGATATGCACAGCTGAAGTTCACAGCGGAGGTTTTTTTTTATTAAACATCTTCAAAGTTGAATACATTGAAAATAAAGAACCACTTGTTCCATATTGCAAGGGTGTTCAGATGCCTCTCTGCAAAGGCAGACAATAAGTTCCATCCAACCGCACTAATTTTTGCAACACTCTTACAAATCTGGAGAGAAAAGTGCTCAGTCGCCAGTTTTTTTTTAAAGTCACATAAAATGGCACAGTGGCTCGTGTGGTTTGATACTTCACCGGCAATACACATTACAGTGGTACCTCGGGTTAAGAACTTAATTCTTTCCAGAGGTCCGTTCTTAACCTGAAACTGTTCTTAACCTGAAGTACGACTTTAGCTAATGGGGCCTCCCGCTGCTGGTTATGCACGCTTCCGGTTACGCACGCTTCGGATAATGAGCTCCGCTAATCCGGAAGTAGTTTCTCCTGGTTGCGCACTTTGCCCCAGGATGTGAGCGGAAGTCGCGTGCCAGAGGCGCCATTAGCAAAAGCGCGCCTCAGGATAAGAATGGTTTCAGCTTAAGAACGGACCTCCAGAACGAATTAAGTTCCTAACCAGAGGCACCACTGTACATGCTTACCTGGGAATAAGTTCCACTTAACATACAAGGAGATGCGTTAAGGGTTTAATAATATTTATTTCATTTAAGTATTTTTTTAAAAAAAATCACTTTAATTTAAAATTTAAAATTTAATTTAAAAAGGGATCTAAAGCAATCTAGAGTGGTACCTCGGGTTACATACACTTCAGGTTACATACACTTCAGGTTACATACACTTCAGGTTACAGACTCTGCTAACCCAGAAATATTACCTCAGGTTAAGAACTTAGCTTCAGGATGAGAACAGAAATCGTGCTCCAGCGGTGTGGCAGCAGCAGGAGGCCCCATTAGCTAAAGTGGTGCTTCAGGTTAAGAACAGATTCAGGTTAAGAACAGACGTCTGGAAGTACTTAACCTGAGGTACCACTGTATATAAAACTGCACACATCCTTTTTCCTCCTTGCTTTCTATTGTGTGCTTTGCAAGTTGAAATTTCTGTGGCATTTTTTTATCCTACCAGTCACAGCTTTCCAGCTGTCAAAGTCCTATGGTGCAGTTGCTTCCAATTTCTTCCATTCCATCTCCTTACCCTATTTTACAGAGGCTGCTTCTGCTCTTTAAGGTACCTATAGGCCAACAGGAAGGGGTATTGTTTACGGGTTGGTGCTAATGTCAATGTCTAGTTTTGAAGATCCATAACTTTTTGCTGTTATCTTGATTACGTTCTTGCATTTTTATTGTTAGATCATGTAAAATTATCAGTGGGCTGTTTAATTTTATTATAAAGTGATTAATATGAGATGCTTGCATTACCCTATTGATCTATTTAAATTCTGTTGCAAACTTACATAAACTTTTTTGATGTTGTGAACTGTTTTGAGCATGGTTTACCATGGAAAAGCACCAAGCTGTTCAAATAAAGATGGCAGCACAATTATTTCAATAGTTACATGCTAGAAACAGAACTGCTGCATTTTAATGATTATGCAATGTCTAGTGCAACTTAAGACAAACCTGTGAATATATATCTATTTTACACAAACTGCATGACTGCTTCAGATGGATCTGGGCACTTCAAATCCACTTTAAAAAATACAGCAATTGAAGGAGTTCCTGTTATGAAAAATATCCTAAATATCCCATCCATAATATGGCAAGTACATGATATGAACTCACCCATTTCATAGTTCATACTACATTAGACTTTATTCTTATACTTTGGAATAAGTGATCTGTTACCACCTGAACTTCAGCGTACGCCAATTATAATGGACATTGCTATATCTCTGCTAAGGTTTTTCTATTTATTACAAATTGCTCATGAAAAATCTTTATCACTCTAGAAAATAGTTCAAAGGCTCTTTTTTCCTACCATAAGTAAGAAACAGAAAGCAGAACATAACCTTGAACGTTACCATAATACCCAGATGTTTGCCTCAAGAAGCAAACGCTTTGTACAATACACCAAATAACTGCAACATTTTTCTCTAAACATAGAACCTCTGTTCTATGGAAGACAGTGTTGCTTGTGCAGTCACCCTAGGTTCGAACCACTGTGTCGAAACTACTCACTGCTTCCCAAAGCCTTTCTATCGATGCTACGAAGGATAAAGCATTATGCTAATATGCAGACATTTCTGTGGCTGCGTACTTCAACTTTGCATTATTCACATTTGTTCATTCTATAAAGGCAAGTATTTCTTACAAATCCCCAAGAATACGTTGAATAAGGCTGTTGTCCTATACCGGGCCAACATGAGAATAAATCCCGCTGAAGTCAATAGGAATTGTTTTCAAGATGACATGTAATGGAAGGCATGCTACAAGCCCACACATGGTTTAAGTCAGCTTTGTTTTAAATAAGCTCATATTTTTTTAAAAAAATATGGGGAAACCTAGTGGCTGACATAGTCATTCAATTTAATACTCTCCAGTATTACTTTGTTGTGCTGATTTGACCGTTCCATCAGTGCAAACATTTCTGCTTGCCAGACAGGATGGAACAGTCAAATTAGCAACCCCCCATGCATTATTCTGGGGGTTCTCCCAACCTCCTAGAGCAGATTTAGGTGGTGTGGGGTGCATGGGAGGGGAGAAGAGAGGGAACTATCTCATTGAACTAGCATGAGTTATTTTGTTAGCTGCTGCTAGCAAAGCAGGTTAACAAAATCCAACTCTATGCTTCAATCTGTTTCTTGCTACTCAAACACTGCTCTTACACTGATCCGGAGTGAACTGATC
This sequence comes from Podarcis filfolensis, assembly GCF_964270895.1. Classification (NCBI taxonomy): domain Eukaryota; kingdom Metazoa; phylum Chordata; class Lepidosauria; order Squamata; family Lacertidae; genus Podarcis; species Podarcis filfolensis. The sequence continues at coordinate 25,319,624 of NC_139606.1, forward strand.
AAACATCCTTGTTAATGTGCACAGCACAGACTGTGAAATCCCCAGTTCAGTCGCAACATCCCCACCACATAAACACAAGATTACTGTTTACTTATTTGAAAATTTCTATTCTTCTCACACTGGGTGGATGGTACTGCAGAGTACTATCAAGGGTTATCAATAACCTACACGAAGTACTTTGAACTTCAGTATTTCTACTATCAGTGATATGGCCTTCATCTCCCACCTCCATTTCTTTTTAAACTTTACAAGATATTAAGATCATTGGCTTCCATGGTTATCACCCCTCTGTCTTCACACAGAAACTGTATGCTGTGACATTTATTCCCAACTATTCCAGCCCAACCCTGCAAAGCATTTTCTGGTAACATGACTAATCCCTTTCAAAATCAATATGCCTTTTGTTTAAATTGTAGAAATATTCAGGCGAGAGATAGTGCACTGTAAGGGACCCTTATGTGAAAATATTCAGGAGAGTGTGTGTGTTATAAGGGAAACTGTGAGCCCCAACAAAGGGACTTCAGTGAGTCCAGTGCAATAATTTATTTATTTTTTAAAAAAATTCTTACAGCACAAGGAAGTTCCTCCCACCTGCTCCCCCCCCCCATACATACATCTTAAGATTCATGCAGTCCCATAGATCTAGACAGGGGTCAGCAAACCTTTTCAGCAGGGGGCCGGTCCACTGTCCCTCAGACCTTGTGGGGGCCGGACTACATTATTTTTTGGGGGGGGGATGAACGAATTCCTATGCCCCACAAATAACCCAGACATGCATTTTAAATAAAAGGACACATTCTAGTCATGTAAAAACATGCTGATTCCCAGACCATCCGTGGGCTGGATTGAGAAGGCGACTGGGCCAGATCCGGCCCACGGGCCTTAGTTTGCCTACCCATTATCTAGCACATATCCCAAACCCACAAACTCAGACTTCAGGCCCATATAATTCAGCTCCTCACATATTCTATGGCACAAGAGCCATACTGTAGATATCATCATTCACAGTTGCCATGTCTAAGGCTTAGCCACGAACATCCCTGTAACTCTAGCAATGCCTCTCAAAAGATCTCAGCCTGCAAGTCATTTACATTACTCCCCACCAAAACCTCCCCATGTCTGAAAGCACCTACCACCCACTTACAAATTGCCACTTGTTGAGCTGCAACTCTTTCCACAGTTCTCAAGAGCCATGGAAGTTATCGAACCCAGGCTCTGTCCTGCAGCTGCCTCAGACTCTGTACCTTCCTTCTACACACTGGAATACGCCTTTCTGTAGCTTCCCAAAGAGCCCAGGGGATTAGTTACACTTCTATCAAACTCCTCATGGCCCTTTAAGCAACCTTGGCTGCCTTTCCAAAACCACTAGGTCTACAGGCTTCTACTAAATCACACTGAGCAAACATGTTGGATGGTGCACAACTAATTTACTCCATCCGGGTAAATCTAGCCTCCAAAAATATATATCAAGTCTCTACACTTTACCCACAACATGCCAGTGGCAGTATACTCAGCCAAGCAGTTAAACAGAGGGACAAGTGACCCAGATGGAAGGTTCTCTCTGCTGCTTACAGGGGAATGCTGAATACATCATTTTAACTCAGCTCAGCTTGTATTACAAACCTTGGATTTCACTGAGATAATGAAATTCAAGGTTTGTAATTTTTTATCTCAAAACAAAAGACTGATTTTCCTAAATTATAACAGGCAATTATGTAGGAAAGATTATGGACGCTGACAGGTACGTCCCGTTCCCCAAAGGAACTATGGAAGCAAATGGGATTAGCATATTGGGACTTCCTGAAATATTTTATTTATCTGAAGCAGAGCAGAGCCAGCTTGGTGTCCTCCAGATGGAGGTTTGGTGCTCTCCCAACTCCCATCTGTCCCATCTGGCCAGCACAAAAAAATGGTTAGGAATGGCTGGAGTGGTTGCCCGAAAGATCTGAAAGACACCAGGTTTGGGGGTGGCAATCCCTAAACCACAGGTAAGATTAACTACAGTCTCTTCACATTTACACATTACTGTTGGGTTGAAATAACGACAGACAGGTAGCGAGTGTCATCTGGGAGGCATCTCCCGAGCAAGTCTCTGGGAATCCCTTTTATTGAATATTACAGCATTGCCACATACGTGATTGTTGCTGATTGGTTAACACAAGTACAAAGCAAAGGGTTGCATATAGGCATTAATCACCGATAGATTAAAGGCTGGGAAAGGGAGCACAGAACTAGACAGGCATGAAAACCTCCTAATTAAATTATAACTAATGATTAATATAGTAAGACTTAAAACAATTACTAATGATTGATATAGGAAACTTAAAAGAGCATAATAATCACGTTCCGTAGATGTGATCAACTATGCATTAAGAACAGGTCAAAGCACAATGTTTTTCCTGAACTCAATGTGAACTGAACATTCTAAGGTGATGAGTGAATGTCTTAGTATTAGAACGGTTTGTGCAGCATCATGTGCAGAAGCGAAGCTTAGAAGCAAGACTTCCCATCAGGCCACAGTCATGTATAGAATCATAGCATCCCATCACATTACAAATCACAACAAACTGAAAATGGAGGCCGAAGCTCCTGATCTTCCTTGCACTTGTACCATAGCACAGGTGTGTGTGTGTGTGTGTGTGTGTGTGTGTGTACGGATGTGTGTAGCTTGGATGCCAAAGACTCACTCACATAATGCTTAATTATGGTTCAGCATGAAGTCTTAATGCAGCCAATGTATTTGTAGCAGTGTTTTACAGTTGCATTATTATTACAATATATGGCAAGGTACCTATTAATAGTATCTGTTGACGGTACAGCACCTTCTTTTTAAGGCAATGTAGGTCATATTAGTTTGAAAGAAACAACTAGATCAGCTATACAGTGGTACCTCGGGTTACATATGCTTCAGGTTACATACACTTCAGGTTACAGACTCCGCTAACCCAGAAATAGTACTTCGGGTTAAGAATTTTGCTTCAGGATGAGAACAGAAATTGTGCTTTGGCGGCGCAGCGGCAGCAGGAGGCCCCATTAGCTAAAGTGGTGCTTCAGGTTAAGAACAGTTTCAGGTTAAGAACGGACCTCCGGAACGAATTAAGTACTTAACCCGAGGTACCACTGTATTCTGGAGAAAAGCCTGAGTGGTTTTTTGTAGTTCTTCTCAAATTGACCTTGCATGCATTCATTTCCTAAAGTTATTTGCATCAAGATTTCAAATGGAATGGCTAAGTAATCAAAACACACTTCTCTATAGTTAGGGCAAGCAGACTTCCCCACCCCCACCCTGAATATAAATCTTTATGTCTCAGGGTCATCAGTTACTGCTTAGTGTGCCAAGTGATGGGTAAATATTGGGGGGGGGGGGAATGTCGCCGAACAGATTATTCATCAGTTGTCACTTTGTCACCTTTTCAAGCATCTTTTTTCTGATCGCAGTCAATGGTGATGCAACTGGCTCCCGTCAGCTATGGCTATAGTACGGCACACACTTCATAGTAAATTCATTAAAATCAGAGACATTACTTCTGCAAGTTGGTTCTTATCCTATACCGGCAGTTAAAGAGAAGTAGAGAGCAATGCAACATCAAGGTCACATATCGTAACTCTATTTGCTCCCGTGAAAGGAAAAATCACAACTTCTGCAACTCTGGCATTACTGCTCATGTGAATAAATTGCCCACATGAGTATTTTAAGTGCAAGTCAGCTGCCAACATATCAAACTCAACTGAATAAGCACACCTAGGATCGAGCTGCTAGCTTCACGAAAGGTTAAAGAATGTACACTGGGCAAATAGAGTCCTGGTGCTCTTAGCCTCAATTCAGTAAAGAACACGTCATTTATGGCTGTTAGAAGGAGGTCTTAGTGGGGGGAACATAGCAAGGCTAATGAATATATTTACTTTGACTATAGTGTAAGGTAAAGGTACCCCTGACCATTAGATCCAGTTGTGGCCGACTCTGGGGTTGCGGCGCTCATCTCGCTTTATTGGCCAAGGGAGCCGGCGTACAGCTTCCGGGTGATGTGGCCAGCAGGACTAAGCGGCTTCTGGCGAACCAGAGCAGCGCACAGAAACGCCGTTTACCTTCCCACCGGAGCGGTACCTATTTATCTACTTGCACTTTGACATGCTTTCGAACTGCTAGGTTGGCAGGAGCTGGGACAGAGCAACGGGAGCTCACCCCGTCATGGGGATTCGAACCGCCGACCTTCTGATCAGCAAGTCCTGGGCTCTGTGGTTTAACCCACAGCGCCACCCGCGACTGTACTGTAGTCCCTAGCAAAACAGAAATAATGTATGTTGAGAGAGAAGATTGAACAAAATATATAAGACAGCATGGTCTCCTTCTTCAGTTTTAAAATTAACTCCACACTGCAGATCAGAAGAAAAGGATCGTGAACCCTCAGATTCATGTAGATCAGAAGACACCTCTCTGGGAGTCACTTAATAATCTGTTTTACCAAACCAACATCTTGAAATGAGAAGGAAAATTCTTAGTACTGCTGCCACAGGACTTCAATAACAAGCTCCTACAGAAAAGACCAAAGTAGCAGCAAGCTTCTGGTAATCCTGGTTTAGCATATTAGTACAGTTCAGAGAAAAGGGACGTGGATGGCGCTGTGGGTTAAACCACAGAGCCTAGGGCTTGCCAATCAGAGGGTCGGCGGTTTGAATCCCCATGATGGGGTGAGCTCCTGTTGCTCGGTCCCTGCTCCTGCCAACCTAGCAGCTTGAAAGCACGTCAAAGTGCAAGTAGATAAATAGGTACCGCTCCAGCGGGAAGGTAAACGGCGTTTCCGTGCGCTGCTCTGGTTCGCCAGAAGCGGCTTAGTCATGCTGGCCACATGACCCGGAAGCTGTACGCCAGCTCCCTCGGCCAATAAAGCGAGATGAGCGCCGCAACCCCAGAGTCGGCCACGACTGGACCTAATGGTCAGGGATCCCTTTAGCTTTACCTTACAGTTCAGGGAGACACAGTAAGTTAATGAAACAGGCCCAATGAATGAATGAATGAGGTGACCCATTTTCTCTGTGCAATCAAAGTGAGGATCTTCTTGTGCAGACTTGGCAGTTTATACTAGACACAGGTGAGTGACCAGTGGAAATAAATTAATTAATTTTATAGCATTTGTAGGATGCCTTTTAAGAGGAAGTACTCTATAAATCAGCTTCCATCATTAAAAAAAAAATTTTAAAATTCAACATGTACCAAGTTATCCAACCATTAAGGTGATGCCTGTAGTTCATGTTTCAGGATGCTATAGCCAGCAGCTTTTTCTGCAGACTACAAAGCAATCTTTAATCATCTCTGCAGACACAAACTGGTTAAAGTTGCACAATTGACAGAAACACAGTGTCTTGATTTAGTTCTTGCACCTTACATTGGTACTGCTATGCTGCAGAGCATTCCAGTTAGGTGTGTATTAATCCTATCTTAGGCAGGTTTACTCAATGCTGATACACTTTGTTAAATGGGACTTACTTATATATAAACATTCTACAAGCTATATGCATGTCTTGATTTTAGTAAGACTTGGGCCACAATCTGGCATAGTTAAATACACTTAAACTTATTTCAATGGAATTCAGTACACCTAACTCTCGACTGGATTGCAACCAGAGAAGTGTGTATGAAATTAAAATCCACAGATTTAATTCAAGAAAATTAATTGCTTTCTCCCTGACTCTTTTTTTGAAGTTATTTTGTTTGTGTCAGTTTACATAAACATCTTATAGCATTGTAAGTCATCTATCTTGTATCAAACCTCAGAAAACATTTTAAAAGTTTCTAATGCATGCCTTGTAAAACTTCCCTGTCTGAGTAATATAGGCAATGCAGATACTTTTAAATATCAATTTTCATATACTTTAACATATTATTAATTATGCATACTCAGTAGAAATATCACAAAATCCTATGGGTGGTATTCAAGTTTCAATCAGAGTAGACCCACTGAAATTAATGGGCCTAACTTAGTCATGCTCATTAATTTCAATGGGTCTACTCCGAGTAAAACTTAATTGAATATCATCCTAATTTACTAAATGCTCCTTATGCACAGTCTATTCCAGTCCCAATTATTCCAAGCTCTCAGTATATTGCATGATTCCCTTCCATTTATTTAAGGCTTCATAGCATCAAACCAACATTTATACTTAAAAATAAATAAATAAAATCCCAACAGTTAGCTAACAGCGTCTCTCTCCTCCAAGTCCATTTCTTCGCAGACCTGCTGAGCCAACAAAAAAGCCACGAAGCGCTTTGCATCTGTGCAGTGCGCATATAGGCATTTTTGGGCCATGACACCACCGGTTTCTGAATCCAGAAGAAAGCTCCACACCCACTCGCAGCTTATGAATCACTACTCTCCGTGGGGGGATCCCAAAGAGGGGTGGGGTGAGAGAGGGAGGGAAAGGGAGCAGGGTGGAGAGGCTTCTCCTCCAATACAAACAAGCCTTCCAACTTTTCTCGCTGGCAAGGAAACAGCAGCAAGATGCAGGGTTCTTTTTTTTTTGGAGGGATGGGGCATGGGGGCACCTGCCTGCCAAGGAGGCAGCAGTTGCACCGCAGCAGCGCTTCGGAGTCCGGACCCGTCACTGCACTTACACGAGCCCTTTTTCTTCTTCCTCCTCCCCAGGGCGCGCGAAGAAGCCCTCTCCGCCGAGATGCCCAAAGGCGCACACAAAGAGCCTCTCAGGCAAAGCTTCGAAAGCCCTGCCCCTTCGACTCCTGCTTTGCTTCGACGACAAAAAACACCCCCCCTTTTTATTTTTTTCACCTTTCCAGCGTTTCTTTCTGCGCCTCAGGCCGGGGAGAGAGAGGGAGCCAAGCGCTGCCTGCCGCCTCCTTCTCCTTACCTCACTTAGCGGGTGCCAACTCGGACGCCCCTTCGCAGAGGCGCGCGCGCCCGGAATATGGATACAGCATTTCCCAGCTCATCCATCCACACACAGGATACCCAGCCTTCAAAGCTGGGAGCCCCAGCTTCCCCGTGATTGGAGGGAGCAGGCAGCAGTCGCGGCTCTCCCGTTGGCTTCCACGGCTGCCAGTCTTTCTTTTTTGTCTTTCCCCCCCACCCTCTCTGTCGCTGGCGAGGGAAAGCGCCACAAACGCGCAGGGAGAGAGTTGGGAAGAGCCGCCCTCCGCTCCCTCCCGCCTCCCATCGCATTCCTTACATTGCCCACGTGACGCGCCTATAATTGCTCTCTTTTGTACAGCTGTGCGGGAAGCTGTCAAGAGTCGCCCATAGACGGAGCTGGGGAGGAGAACAGGCCAGGCGCACGCACGCACTTGCGCGGCCAACTCGGCCGCTGTTCCTGCAAGCAGATGGAGCAAAAAAACAAACAGACTAAAAATCCTCCATTTTAGGCGTGGAAACCCATCGGTCACCTCCCCGCAGCATCCCTGGGCTGTTTCGTCCCAGCAAGTTTCCTCTCCAACGGGTGGGGAGGAAAGTTAGGGGAGCCCCTATTAGCAGGTGGAGTTGCACTTTTTAAAAAACACCATGATAAATTTAAGCGGAGAAGCTTTGGCTCAGTTGGTTAGAGACAGTGCCGGATTTATGTATAAGCTAAACAAGCTATAGCTCAGGCATAGGCAAACTCTGGCCCTCCATATGTTTTTTTGAGACTACAGTTCCCATCATCCCTGACCACTGGTCCTGTTAGCTAGGGATGATGGGAATTGTAGTTCCAAAACATCTGGAGGGCTGGTGTTTGCCTATGCCTGAGCTATAGCTTAGGGCCCCACTCTCTTCGCCCCCCCCCAAATATACTACTTCTTAATTGTATTTCACTATTAATATGCTTCTTAATTGTATTTCAGTTCAACAATTACTTTGATAAAATACATACAGTGGTACCTCGGTTTAAGAACAGTCCTGTTTACAAACTATTTGGTTTATGAACTCCGCAAAACCGGAAGTAGTGTCCCGGTTTGCAAACTTTATCTCGGTCTAAGAATGGAATCCAAACAGTTGAAGGTAGCTAGTGGTGGGAAGCCTTATTAGGGAAAGTGTGCCTCAGTTTAAGAACGGTTTCAGTTTAAGAACGGACTTCCGGAATGGATTAAGTTCGTAAACCGAGGTACCACTGTATTTTGTTATGTGCAAATGGCATTAGATACATATTAGGTCCATAAATTACCATATAGCATATATTCAACACAAAAACAGTGACAATTTGTTGCTGACAAAGGACAGCTGGACATATAAAGGGCCCCATTACCTTCAGTAGCTTAGGGCCTCATCAAACCTAAATCTGGCCCTGACTGATGCTGATCACGCTGAGGTTGCAGGCTCAATCTCCATATGGGACAGCTGCATTTTCCAGAATCTTAGCATTGAAAGGGACACCAAGGGTCATCTAGTCCAACCCCCTGCAATGCAGGAACCTCAGCTAAAGCATCCAGGACAGATGGGCATCCAGCCTCTGTGTAAAAACCTCCCAAGGAAGGAGAATCCGCAGCCTCCCAAGGGAGACCGTTCCACTGTCAAACAGCTCTTACTGCCAGAAGATTTTTCTGTATGTTCAGTCGGAATCCTCTTTCTTGTAACTTGAAGCCATTGGTTCGAGCCCTACCCTCTGGAGCAGGAGAAAACAAGCTAGTTCCCTCTTTCATATGCCACTGAGGTTATTGAAGATGGTTATCATATCTCCGCTTTTCCAGGCTAAACATACCCAGCTCCTTCAAGGGCTCCTTGTAAGGATGGCTTTCCAGACCCTTGATCTTCTTGGTTGCCCTCCTCTGCACACAATCCAGCTTGTCAACATCCTTCTTAAATTGTGGCTCCTTGGGGCTGCTCCTTCTGAAAATGCCTCACGTCATCTACACATTCCATCAGTTTGCCTCAGAAGCAACGTGCTTTGGACTTAAAAAAAAAAAATGTTTCTGCACTGGCTCTTTAAAGATGACGCAGAAATAATCATGTTTTACTTGTGGTAAAGCTGCAGAAGCTAAGTAGGTTAAAAAATAATTGCCGTGCCAAATCCTAAAAGCCCAAAGGGAAATTGAAGACTGCTTCCTATGCTGTTTTGGGGTGCTGTGTGATATTAAAATAATAATAGATTGACATATCTCTCTCCCACCCTCCATTATGTTGGCAGGTTCTCTGCCTTTCAGAGACACATAATAAATATCTGGCAGGTGTAGCACAGCTTTTCCTATTGTTATACACCTCCATGCTAGAAAAGCTGTGCCTGCTGAATTTTTGCATGCCACAGCTGTTAAGGGCACAGAGCCTCTGCCCCAAAATGGGGTAAGAGTGCCAACAGTACTTCTATTATATGGGCACAGCTGCTGAGGCCTCTCTTGTCCCACCCAGAGGCTGTGCCTCCACCCTGCGACAGGACTTCCTCTGATCCTGGGCCCAAGCTATTGAAAGCTTTAGTTGAAAAGGTAAATCGCCAACACTTTGAATTGTGCCCCAAGCAAACTGGTAACCAGTGCGGCTGTTGCAGAATCGCTGCAACATCACCCAAAGGCAAGTATTCATCCATTTTGGTCCAGATTGCAGCTCCTATAAACTCCTCAAGACTCTTCAAATATAATCCCCCCGGTAGAATGCTTTGCCATAATCCTACCTGGGTCCATTGGTCAGATCCAACCTTCTCAGGAACAGCTACTGCATCAGGCTTAACTGGCCAAAGGCACTCCTGGCCATCACCTGTTTATCCAGGTATAAAGTCAAATCCAGTGGCACCCCGATTCTTCAAGGAAAATACATCCCCCATTCAAAACAGATTGAATCAGTGGTAAATCTCCTTCTGGACCAGGAGCTCATCTATGAATTAAGATGTACTTTTTTAGCCATCATGTAGCCCGATATTACTTTCAGGCACCAATTCACAGTGCTAACAAGACATCTCCATAGCACTAGAAGTCATCAATAAATCCCCTCAAATCCTTTGGTGATCAGCATCTTTCCTCCACACTATTTGAGTACAATGGAGGTTGCACAAGACTAGAAGCAAGGGAACTGCTAATAGGTTACACACAGTTCATGAAGCTTTGATGTGGAATTCATTTTGTTAATTCCATGCTCTGAAGTCCACATGAGATCCTTAGCAAAATCTTAGGAATGATGGAGGGAAACGCAAAGCTTTGAATCCAGAGGCAAACTCATGAAGTAGTGACTTTTCCTTAGTCATTTCATAGAACAAGGTCTTGCTCCGTGTTCTCTGTCCTTGTTTGCTGGTAAGTGGGGAACCTAGCAGTTCAAAAGTATGCCAAAGTGCAAGTAGATAAATAGGTACCACTCCGGTGGGAAGGTAAACGGTGTTTCCGTGCGCTGCTCTGGTTCGCCAGAAGCGGCTTAGTCATGCTGGCCACATGACCCGGAAGCTGTACGCCGGCTCCCTCGGCCAATAAAGCGAGATGAGCGCTGCAACCCCAAAGTCGGCCATAACTGGACTTAACGGTCAATGGGGAAGATTAACTGAAGCTGACAACACTTCAGACCTACCACTGGTTCAAATAGTAAGTCGTTCCCCCACTTAAGGCATTTCAGTGAAGCCATAGTCCCATTCATTTTTTATTGACAGGGCAATCAGAACTTATGGGAAGCATTTGGTGCCCCATAGGGAACCAATTCAGGTTTAGGAGTAGGCATGGCTTAGAAGCACCAATTAGGGCACTTTCAGAATTGTGCTCCCATCATGTCCCTTTTTTAGGCTCCCATATTCCTAAAAATATGTTCTAACAGCCCCATAAAACTCTCATAGACAGGTAACTCTTATACCCTCCGACATTTCTCTGACTAAAAGAGGGACATCCTATTCCATAAAAAATCATCATCATCATCATCATCATTTGACTGTGTTGCTTCAGCCACTCTGGGTAGATTACAACATACATAAAAATGTAATAAAACATGAAACATTCAAAATCTTCCCTATACAGGGCTGCCTTCAAATGTCTTCTAAAGGTTGTATAGTTACTTATCTCCTTGGCTCGGGGGTTGCATAACTCCATACCACTCAACATTTCTCCGATGAAAATAGGACATCCTAAGAAAAAGTGGGACATTCTACGATGAAATCAGGAACAGGGATGTCTTCTGTAAATCCAGGACTGTCCCTGGAAAATAGGGACACTTGGAGGGTCTGAATTCTTTAAAGTTGTTTTGTCACCCTACAAATTTCCCCAAGACACATGCAAAACTGTAGCTAAAATGAGTGTGTGTGTGTGTGTGTGTGTGTGTGTGTGTACCAGAGGAATAACTTTCATTCAACCGGAGAGAGTCAGATAGCAGGTGACCTTCAGATACACTCTATTTATATAAAATTCTATAAATTATACATGGCTTCTCAATCAATATTAGGCTCCGTTCCAGGGACCCCCCTTCCCCAGTAGGAACAGAACAATTTCAGAGCCTGCAGTATTGATTCATTCCTTAATATTTCTTTCTCAGCACCAGCTTTTTATCCATTAAGATGGGATTTCTCCTCCCCTCCACCTCCAGAATGGGCCATTCTAAAATCACTGTTAGCAGAATCAGTTCACAATTTTCCCACCCCTCTGGCATTGAGATGCGTGTGTGTGCATTCCAAAATGTAGGGACTTTTTCTGTTTGCACCATAGGAAGAGTTTGGGGAGATGCAACGTAATTGGACATAAAGGTAAAGGGACCCCTGACCATTAGTTCCAGCTGTGGCCGACTCTGGGGTTGCGGCACTCATCTGGCACTCATCTGGCTTTATTGGCCAAGGGAGCCGGCGTACAGCTTCTGGGTCATGTGGCCAGCATGACTAAGCCACTTCTGGCGAACCAGAGCAGCGCACGGAAACACCGTTTACCTTCCCACCAGAGCAGTACCTATTTATCTACTTGCACTTTGTGCTTTCGAACTGCTAGGTTGGCAGCAGCAGGGACTGAGCAACAGGAGCTCACCCCATCACAGGGATTCGGACCGCCGACCTTCTGATCGGCAAGTCCTAGGCTCTGTGGTTTAACCCACAGCGCCACCCGCATCCCGTAATTGGACATAGCCAAGTACAAATCTAAACCAACAGGTTGACAACGGGAAGGAAGATCCCCACCATCAGGCCACTTTTCAGTAAATTACATATAATATGCCCTATTATACCTAACAATCTCCTTTAAGCTTTATATTAACTCTCACTTTATATTAACCCCCATCCCCACATATTATACATATTTAAAAGCATACTTCATTTGAAATATTGGTTGGTTTCTCAAATGTGGGTCTCCGGCTGTTGTTGGACTAAAACTCCCATCATCCCTGACCACCAGTCCTGCTAGCCTGGCTTTAGTTGTGATGCTCTAGTGACCTCCTTGCTTGACTGCTACAAGGCGCTCTGCACAGACCTGCCCTTGAAGACACTCCAAAAGCTGCCACTAGTGCAGAATGCAGCTGTGCGTAAGATTGGCAGGTGGGGCAGTCTGATGGGACCACGTGCCACCAGTCCATTGTTGGCAGCCATCTGCCTCGAGAGACAATGGAGTGCACCTCCGGGAGTGAAGTCAAACTGCTGTGACCTTCCTGGGGTGGAAGGCTGGGCAGTGTATATATGGAGGTCCTGGGCTGTCCGGACAAGACGACCCCCCTCTCAGCCTCTCTAATGTGGTCCAAAGCGAAGCAGAGCAATACGTTTGGCACCGGCTTGGCTGCAGGAGTTGCTGGAAGGAGGCATTCAAGACGCCATCCTACTGTCTCTGAATTTGTGTAGGGTTTAATCCTCAGCATTTTCTTCTCCCACAAGGTAGCGGAGATTTAGAATCATAGTTTTCCTTATCCTAGACAGGCTCCCTTTCCAGACCAACAAGCCCCATCTGCACCAAGTACCTCTCTTTTTCAGCCTCTTCAAAAAGAGGCTGCTTTGTCAGTTGTATTATCTTTATATTTTGTCATTTGCTGGCCTGGCTTCCTTTGGGAGGAAAGGCAGGAGAAGTACATATGTAAATAAATGAAACAGAATTTCCAGTCTGAGGTCATACGTCACTGAACACCGGTTGTGAAGGGAGGTCTATTTTCTCATCATATCCTGCATCTGGGCTTCCTGGAAGTTATCTAGCCACTGTGGAAAGCAGGATGCTAGACGGACCCGCAAATCTACTGCTTTCAAAGCACAACATTTTAACATCAACTTCATTAAGAAGCGATCTAACTGGCAAGCCCAGAGGGGAGAACCCCTTTTTCATTAGTGCACTAAAAGGGAGCTTAGCACGACGACACGGATATGCAAAGCATTTCAGCTACAAACAATATACAGTGGTATCTCGGGTTAAGAACTTAATTTGTTCTGGAGGTCCGTTCTTAACCTGAAACTGTTCTTAACCTGAAGCACCACTTTAGCTAATGGGGCCTCCTGCTGCCGCCGTGCCGCTGGAGCACAATTTCTCTTTTCATCCTGAAGCAAAGTTCTTAACCCGAGGTAATATTTCTGGGTTAGCAGAGTCTGTAACCTGAAGCGTATGTAACCCGAGGTACCACTGTATTGCAAAGGCTTGCGAAGCCGCTGTGATTTAAAGGAAGGAAGAATAATGTTTCCAAAAGCCCCCAAATACACCACTAGTGCAGAGATGGGGGTGGGGGAAGGAGGAATCACACCGCTTAGTATATAAAACACTCTTTATTATACAATTAGAAACATTTTTTTTAAAATAGGGATCACACACCAGTTGCATGTGGCAGATAGCAACTGATGGGGGGAGACAGAGACTAAGCCCCCTCTTTATTACAGTTCGAGGACATAAGACAGAACAGTTGCCTCTATTCAGTCCTACCGCCTCCTCCCAAGTTCAAGACTCATGTTAAACTATAAAAGTGCAAGTAGGCATGGTGTTGGCTTACATGTCTTGGTCCCATCTCTGCAGCACTGACATTATACCGGGAAACAAACCTGCTAACAGAACAGAAATCCAAGGAAGAATTGAACAGACGGGTGGCACTTAACCTCCCCTGAACCGCCCTATTTCCTCCTGCCAAATGCCTTCTTACGGCAATTTTGTCCTCTGTAACAAATGGCCTTCCCGTTTTGCAGCCCCTCCTGCAGGGAGAAAAAAACTATTCGGAACTGCCAGGGAACATTTACTGAAAAGAACACGCATGGAGGAAAAGGATTTGCTCCCCTTAAAGCACGAAGCCACGCGGAACCTGGTTCTGCTAAAACGAGAATCAGAATTGAAACCTGTATATGCACAATAGGCAGCTAACTTCCAGAAGGATCTCTGGCCTCAGACTGTTTTTTTTCTCCCCACACTCACTTTTCAGTAATTTAAGACCTTTGAGAAAAAAATGCAGAGTTCTGCAAAGAGACGGCTGTTGCAAGTTTGCAAAACTGCACCAAGGGAAAATGCTATTAAACTAGGGAGTAAATGGGCTCAGCTTGGGCTGAGGGTAACATTTCGGCGGCAGGCAGAACGGATCGAGGGAATGAGGACGTGTGAATGCAGCCACCTCAGCCAACAGTGGAAGAGGTACAGGGTTAAACTCAAGATTTCTGCTGCTACGTATTTTGCACCATGAAAACTTTTGCCGACTTTTGATTCTGCACAGCTTGAACCACGGAAGCGTCCTTTTCCCAGATTTCCCACCACCTGCCCAGCTCTGTGTAAACAGGCTGTGGGCCAAGTTGAATTCAGATCAGCTCTTGTCTGAGGTAAGCTCATACTGAAGACAAGCCCTTTCAGGTTTATTTCACCTACTTCCCCTTTTTAGATGCAGAGAAGATGATCTCTGGGGGAAACAAGAAACTGAACTTCTGATCAGAAGCAGGCTAGTAAAGCGAACTTGTTAACTCATTTTCAAAAGCTGCAAGGGGATTATATTCCAAAATGTAACATTACACATCTTCCGGACTGTGTGTGTGTGTGTGTAATGCAGCTGAAAACCACCTTGGGAGTTCTAAGAGAAACAATTAGGCCAGGGTTCTGTGACAAAATATACTTCTTAGTTCACCAGACCAGTGGTTTTCAGTGTGCTGTGGCACCCTGGGGTGCCTTGAATGATGGTCAGGGGTGCTGCGGGCAACACTGGCCTCTGTCCTTCGCTCCCTTCCCCTGAGGCCCTCTGGAATCTCTGCCTTCCAAAGGCACGCGCAGCTCTTTGTTGCAGCAGCCCTGGCTACAAGCTCCCCAGGCGAATGGTGTCCCTGGTGCTGGCCAAGGGGTGCTGGTCGCCAGGAGTTGAGGAGGCCTCAGAGTAAGCAAGCAAGTGGGTGAGGGAGCCCAACCAGCCGGTCTGCCAGCCCTTGCTGTTGGGAATGGACAAACAAATCCCAGACACCTGTGGGACCGTTGTGAGGAGGTGGGGGGCAGCTCAGAGACCGGGGGCAGTAGCTGTGGCTGCCCGGAGGACTCCCAAGGAGAGGTGAGAGGAGGCTGAGGAAACACTCCACAAGGGAGGGTGTTCAAAGAGGGTTGAGGGGTTGCCAGCCCTGCAAGGGGTGACACAACTGGGCCCCCACAGGGGTGCCAGACAAAAAATGTAGTTGGTCAAGGGAGCTGTGGACTCAAAAAGGTTGAAAACCTCAGCACTAGACCACTGAATGAAGGGGGAGGGAGGAATCTTCCTCCCCACAAGGTTTCAGAAGTGGGTCACATTGACTTAGACCAACCTCCCTCTCCACTGGAACAGCCCTTTTGTATAACCTTTCACACACCAATAAAAACAAGGTTACACAAAGGACACACCAATCCTCATCTGTTCGCATCAGAATATTTTGAAGGAGTTACAATACTTCTGGGTTTTCAGCGTTCGCGAGCCGAAATGTTCGAGTACCAAGGTGTTTGAGAACCAAGGTTCCAATGTGCTACAGTTTATGGGGAAATTGTTCAGTTTGGTTGCGTACTTTTGGGTGTGTTTCATTTATTATTTACGCCTGCTTTTGTCATACAGTTAATGTAAACCTCTCCAAGTTTTGTAAGCCGCCTTGAACACAGTTTTAACAACGGAAAGGCGGCCTACAGATAAAACGACGATGATTTATGTTTGCTTTGCCTCACAGGGCTCAACGAGAACCACCGACAAAATTATTCAGTTCCATCGGCATACGTCCTGGAGTTTCATATCTTGCTGTGACATTGCAACAATAGAAGTTAA
Source organism: Podarcis filfolensis (assembly GCF_964270895.1). Taxonomy (NCBI): domain Eukaryota; kingdom Metazoa; phylum Chordata; class Lepidosauria; order Squamata; family Lacertidae; genus Podarcis; species Podarcis filfolensis. Next base: position 25,335,691 of record NC_139606.1, read on the forward strand.
CAGGTCCATTTAAACAAGAACAATATATTGTGCGTTGGATCCAGAGCTTCTGCTCTGATCACGAAAGGACCTTTTCAACCCTGGGAAGACTTCTGTGAACAGATACTCCCATCTATCAATGGATGGAATATTGCTATTAATCACCATGCTTTGAGTTTCCAATGCTAATTTTCTATAGTTGCATTTATGCTACCAAAATGTGCTCCCTCACTGCTATTACTCCACCCAAGTACATGCCAGGACAAATGCACATTACCTTGGGTGTAATTCCTCTGTACTGGACCTTCACAACTGTACATTAATGTCTATTTACCAAGGGAAGAGGGAGCAGAAGAGAGGGAGGAAAAAACCCTGTATTTAACATGTCCTTCATCATGCTAATTTTCCACCAGCAGTTCCATCAGTATGCATTAGTGAATGGAAAAACCTCGTTTCCCTTACACCTCTGCACCACAGGTTGGAATGCAAAGCTACACAGCAGGAAGAATTATGCACTCAAAATAAATAAAAACAAACGAACAATCATGCTTTCAGTGCAATCCTGTCTACTCAGACGTAAGTCCCACTGAGTTCAGTCAGACGTAACTCACAGGCAAGCTTAGGTAAACTGCCTCCATGCAATAATATCCTTTGCTGATTGCATATATTCTGCTTGTCAAAACAAGCAAACTATACATCGCAATGGCCACCAGGTGTCAGCGTTCCACAACTTTCTGCTGGAATATGGATTTTTTGAACAAGTTTCCTGCAACTTCTTTAAAAAACAAAAAACGATTTACAACATTTACACTGGGAAAGGACGACTTTCCTCTAGGACCTTTCAAAAACTGTTGGTACCTTTTCAGAAGCATCTTAATACCTGACACGTGAAGGGGATAGGGCTGCGAAGGATAGAGGTCTGACCTTATAAATAGGATTTTAAAAATATATATAGCCTTTTAACTATAGTTTAAATTTATGAAGCAAAGGGCAAACACTCAGGGTCTTTTAGCAGTTAAGGCAGTACTAATTAAGTGAGCCCTGTAGGGCAAGTTCACCCACTAGAGCAGGCACCCCCAAACTCGGCCCTCCAGATGTTTTTGGAACTACAACTCCCATCATCCCTAGCTAACAGAACCAGTGGTCAGGGATGATGGGAACTGTAGTCCCAAAACATCTGGAGGGCCAAGTTTGGGGGTGCCTGCACTGTAGTATTCATCGCTAAATTCCTAGCAACCAGTTGGGGAGCTATTGGAAACTGCTCAATAGATCCAAAATCTGCTCTCTGCCTCTGTTAAATGCAACACAAGTTTTAAAAGATGAAATCTAAACCTCTCTGGGGTGCAGTGGAGCTACTGATCCCTCTGAGCCCAGCTGGTCATGGCAGCAACAGAAGCAGAGGCACAAAGATCAGGCCAATCCCTGCATCAGCTCCAGGCTGGGACAGCAGCAAGGCTGACGCGGTTGTCCAAATGGCAGCGAGACCAGCTCAGAAGGACTGGCTCAGCCCTGTTCCATTAGGGGGGCTTTCCACAGGCAGGGGTGCCAGCAGCCTTGTGGCCTGAGCACAGAGGGGCCTCCACTCAGGCTACACACATACCGCCCCCAAAGTGCAGTGTAAAATAGGGGTCAGGACTGTTCTGAAAGAGGTGCCAAAGGTTTGCAGCAGCCTACCCTCAGATATTTTAGACTAAAACTCTCACCATCATTAGTGAGTTGGGAACCCAAAAGATCCGGAAGTCTCCAGGTTGGGGGGGGGGCTGGTTCATGCTACAAAAAGGTGATTCTGCATCTCGGAGGCAATTAAACTCACTGACTGCAAGAGGCAAAAGGGGCATGTTTGTGCATGTACGGTGCCATAAGGAACGAAACCTGTAAGACCAACCCTGGCATTCTGAATCATCAAACTACCTCTGTTTTGATGATCTGGCTATTCTAGAGTTGCCCAGCAGTGCTCTTTGAACTAGTGTTGCCTCTTGCACTTTTCTGGTGTCGACTGCAAGCAAATCACATTGCTCCACCTGCTCTACACCTCTATTATTATTTTTTTTAAAAAAATACACTAGGTTAACGTTCAACACTATTTGCAAGCGGAGGTTTAAGGCTATGAGCACCGACTAATGAAGAGCTCAGCATGTCTGTAAAACTGAGAGCGAGTCTAGAAAGATGGGGGTCCATCTGGAAACACCACCTGTCCCTGGTGACATTCTGGAGACAACCAGAATAGTATTCTGGACAGTGATCTGGTGAATGTGTTTGCAGCAGCTCTAAGAAATGGAAGGCTGGTTCCCAAAACTGGATCACAGCCAACTCATCTCCTGCTTTTTCTCGTATTCAGTTCTCTCTTCTACATTTCTTAAAGTATGCAGATGTGCAACACAGATATTTAAACCAAATTTGCAACGTCACAGTTATTTGATTAAGAATACTGATAAGAAAACTGCAGACTAGTAATAAATATGTTTCAGGTCCCTTAACTCAAAAAAACTGAAGCTTCGCGATCCTGCCTACCCGAGCTACCTCCACCTGCCCTTTTTTTTTTTTTGTATCGGTTCCCGAAGAGGCCTAATAATGTCGCCGTCACAACCCTTTCTTCTGCAACACGTCCCCGTTGGGTTTTGGGGATGAGCCGTTTTCCATTGCTCTATTGGCAAAGTTCCAGTCCACGGGGCAGAGGAGCTGCTGAGTCTTTTTGTAGGTCCAGTAGGGGTTAAGTATTACGGTGACGGCGCTCATCCCTGTGAAGACGACAGCAAAATGCAGGAGGCCCAGGTTCTCCACAACAGCGTTCCAGTTAGAAATACACACCCACCACATGTGGTAGGTAAGAATCATGCGGCAATGGAACATGTGGATCATCAGCCACTGGTTTGCCTTCCAAAAGGAAGTCTTTGCCAAGCCGACCTGGAAGAGAAGATAATCAAAAGTTAAGACTCTATATAGAACGCATATTTTTCATGGGAGTTATATTCAGAACACATTTCACCTCAAATAACACTACCAAGAACATGTGCAAAGTTTGCCAGTACAGTGGTGCCTTGGTTCCCAAACACCAAAAACCCGGAAGTAAGTGTTTTCGGAAGCCGAACGGCCAATGAGGCTGTTGGCTATTGTTTCCAGGGCACCTGCACCAATCAGAAGCTGTGCCTTGGTTTTTGAACATTTCGGAAGACAAACGGACTTCGGGAATGGATTAAGTTTGGCGCTTTTGTTTTTGCTATTTATTTTGCGTTTTTTGTTTTCGAGGCTTATTTTGGTTAATTTATTTTTGTGACTGTGTGGAACCCAGTTCAGCTACTGATTGACTGATTGTGTGACTGCGGAAATGGATAAAAGCCCCCCATCCAAACAATGACTTATCATCAGTGCAGGTAAGAAAAAAAACCCTAATTTAAAGTTTTATCATCTACAATACTGTCTTATTTATTTTATAGTTTTTTTTTTACTTTATTATACAATATTTTATTATACAGTACACTGATTATTGCTTTCATTTTATGGATCAATGGTCTCGTTAGATAGTAAAATTCAAATTAATTTGCTGTTTTAGGGGTTGTTTTAAAGAGTCTGGAATGGATTCATCTGTTTTGCATTACTTTCCATGGGAAAGCACGCCTTGGTTTTGGAACGCTTTGGTTTTGGAGTGGAATTCCAGAACGGATTAAGTTTGAGAAGCAAGGTACTACTGTATAGATATTTACACACCAAACTTTCTGGAAGTCAATTGTTTTAAAATGCCAGGAGGCTTTTAAACAGCCATCTTCCAAGAGGAAGAAACACGCTGGCATTGAAAGCAATGAGTTTGGGCAATGACTCATGACTAGAACATGAAGATGACAGGCATCTCAGAACAGCAACACGGGTCGTTCCCAGGAGCTGATACTAAGACATGCACCTTTCTCAATCAGGGGGTGTGGTGCCTCTGAGGACCAATAAGAGTTCCTCCTCAGCGTCTTAGAAACTCTGATCTATAAGCTAGGAGCCAAATGGCTCCTTAAGCCAAGGATACAGTAGCCAGGATGGAATGTCTAGTTGCCCATTTGGGGGCAAGGCAGCTCTAAAATCTTATTTTTCAAAGGATGGACGGACTGTAATGGATTCTCAGTTAAACGTCTGGCCAGTTCAGATGACAACCTTGAGCTCAAGTTAAGAGCTTTGAGAACTTAAAGAAGAAAAGACACTTGATCCAGGGACTGTCCATATATATATATATATATATATATACACACACACACACACACACACACACACACACACACACTGAAGTCCAGGGCTGAGGGCCTTCTGGCGGTTCCCTCATTGCGAGAAGTGAGGTTACAGGGAACAAGACAGAGGGCCTTCTTGGTGGTGGATCACCCTCTCTTCAGATGTGAAGGAAATAAGCAGCTATCCTATCTTTAAAAGACATCTGAAGGCAGCCCTGTTTAGGGAAGTTTTTAATATTTAATGCTGTACTGTTTTTAACATTTGATTGGGAGCCGCCCAGAGTGGCTGGGGAAACTCAGCCAGATGGGCAGGGTATAAATAATATCTTCTTCTTCTTCTTCTTCTTCTTCTTCTTCTTCTTCTTCTTCTTCTATATGTATGTGTCCTGTTCCTTCCTCTTTTTCTCAATTGTTTCATCACCTGAGAATACTCTTCACAACTGTGAGGTAAGTGAAAACAAGCTGCAGCGATTCACACTGTTCACTGCTCCTGCTCAGGCTGCACAGAAAAAGTATTCTCATTACATTACAAGCCATTCTCATTACATTACAGATCTTAAGGATAACCCATAGTATTAGAAAAGAACACAGGAGAAATCCTTGCATGAAGACCCAACACAGCAGTGAAGTTTGAGCGCTTATAGTGAACAGCTAAGCTTCCCAATGCAGGAGCCTGTTAATTTAATGTTTACTCAAAAACACAAAGTCAGCATTTGGGCGAGTCTGCCTTAATTAAACTCTTTAATGTGAGTTAAAGAAAGAGCTACTACCAGATTGTCCCTGGCTTGTGTCCCTAAATATGGAATAAGCAGGTTCCATTAAACCAAGTCCAAAAAAGGCTTGAAACTGAAGACAAGTTTATCTCTAGAACTTTACAGAAGGAAGGTTTCTTGTTCTCTGCCATGGATAGAAATCTCTCTACATCAAAACACAACCAGCAGAAAGACTCACAAGAAGAGGAGTTTGGATTTGCTATCCTGCTTTATCACTACCCGAAGGAGTCTCAAAGCGGCTAACACTCTCCTTTCCCTTACTCCCCCACAACAAACACTCTGTGATGTGAGTGAGGCTGAGAGACTTCAGAGAAATGTGACTAGCCCAAGGTCACCCAGCAGCTGCATGTGGAGGAGCGGAGACACGAACCCAGTTCACCAGATTACGAGTCCACTGCTCTTAACCACTACACCGCACTGGCTCTCACAAGCGGTGATGTATCTGAGAAACGCACAAAAAGGAAACAATAACACAAACAGGACAATTGACAATAGAAGAATCCGTTACAAATCTGTTTCAACCAATATGTGTCGCAATTATCGAAAGTCCTTGGGGGGAAATATTTTGAACCAAGGTCTTTGGGGAAATGTATCCAAAGTCCTCATGTGCATTTTGTATTTTGACTCAGCATCTTTCTATCTTGTTAATAGGCTGTTGTCCAAGATGCATGTTGGATTGTTTGACTCAAATTGCATCCAGCCTTTCTTCCCAGGACCAGAAAAGAATGCTCTCCCATCATTAAGGCCCCCTAAAAAAACTAAACGAAAACACTATCCAAAATACCTTTTCAGAGGCTGCAGGTAGATGGAAGAGAGAAGGAAGGAAAACTTGCCTTCCATGAACTGCCTAAGCAGGCATAGGCAAACTCGGCCCTCCAGATGTTTTGGGACTACAATTCCCATCATCCTTGACCACTGGTCCTGTTAGCTAGGGATGATGGGAGTTGTAGTCCCAAAACATCTGGAGGGCCAAGTTTGCCCATGTCTGGCCTAAAGCTAACTTATCTTAGGATCGCTAGATAAATCCTGGCTAAAACTGGATTCCACAGGGCTGCAGGTTTCAAAACTGCAGGCTATGTCTATTTCCAACAAAGCAAAATAGGTTGTTAGTACACACTCCCTCTTTATATGGTAAGAAGATCATGCCACAGTTTCTAAGCAAGTGACAACCTGACCACTTTAAAGAGTATGCAAGAGAAAGATAAATGTTTAATTGTTCCTTTGACTCGAATGCTGGCACGGTTTCTTTGTTTGTAAATAGCACCCTGTGATCAGCATGCCATTCCCTCTAATTTTTGATGGGTGGTAACACACAAAACAGTATTATTATTATTGTTTATTCAAATTGTACACCACCCTTTATCAAAAGATCTCATGCATTTCCTGCAAAAGAGACACAAACCTCTAATTCCTGAGTATGCTCAAGCTACCCAATATCAGAAGTGCTAGTTGAAAAGTAGAGCAATAGTCCTTTCATGGACTATTAAAAAAATATATTGCAGTCAAATGAAATCGTGGGCAGGATTCGAGATAAAAGCAGCGGACAAAAAATGACAAAAAATAATTGTAACAGAGAAACTTTCTGTAATCGATAATGATATAATGCAGTAGAAAACGTTTGAGTAAAACACTGTGGAGGTGAGGGTGGGATGTCAGCTTATGAAACAATGCAATTATTTTGACTGGAAGGTTATTGTGCAAATGTTTTGAAAAGCCTGATAACAAATTATATATAAAGAAACTCCTGAGAGTCAACAGATGAGAAACCAACAGATCACTGTTACAAATTCGGAAAACTAGGTTTCTGTTGTTGTTTTATAAAAATACACTTTCTGGAAAGACTTCTAGGAAGGCCATAAAGCTTTCAGCTTTAAGTTAGAAGCTTGGGCGCCATACTAGACCTTTATCATACAAAGGTTGGTTGTCTAAACGTCCCTGGCCAGGAGACTGGACCTTTGAAGATCACCACCCTCCAGAAAAGATGCAAACCTGACAGTGTTCATCTGAGCAAGGTATTAAAGGCCTCATTTGTCCCCTCCAGGCCTTGGCAGGCCAAGCTTCTCAGACGGAACTCTTTTGAGGCACCACAGCTCTAGCCTGCCTTGCCCCAGAGGCTTGCACTCAGAAGACAGGGCAACACAGTTTGTGATGGTGGTATTAATAGGACAGTGGTTTTAGACCAGGGGTTGGCAAACTTTTTCAGCAGGGGGCCGGTCCAATGTCCCTCAGACCTTGTTGGGGGCCGGAATATATTTTGAAGGGGGGGGGAAAAGAACGAATTCCTATACCCCACAAATAACGCAGAGATGCATTTTAAATAAAAGGACACATTCTACTCATGTAAAAATACGCTGATTCCTGGACCGTCCGTGGGCCGGATTTAGAAGGCGACTGGGCCGAATCCGGCCCCCGGGCCTTAGTTTGCCTACCCATGTTTTAGACCTTTGCTCACCCAACATCTCACCTTTAAAAGCATCCACGATATGCAAGTGAAAGGCGTACTCATCTCCAGCAACATTCCCATCAAGGGGATGTAGTGCCCGGACTTTATGTTGGTGACCAGACCAAAAAAGCCACCGAAGGCAAGGAAATGGTGAACGACTAAGAACAAGTCAAATGTCCTGAAGACAACGTTGGAAACGTGAACAGCTACATTTTCGAGCAGGAAGAAGCCAGAGGCTATGAGGCAGTTGAACCAGCTCCACTCCTGCTGGGAGTACACCTTGTCAGCTTGAAAAACCGGATCGAAAAGCAAGGCCCACAAGCCGGCGACACAACTCTGGATGCCAAACACGCCTCGCGTAGCAGCCAGGTTCCAGAAGACTTTCTCCTTCGCCGGCAACGAGCGGTAAGTGGCTACCAGCCACGAAGACAGGCAGTGTGAGAGGCAGAACACTCCCAAGTAGAGGAAGAAGCCGGCCGCCACTAGCTTCAGACGGACTTCCCACAGAACGTAATCCCACGAAAACAGGGACGAGGATGTCGGCCCAGCAGTTTCAAGATTCATTTCTTCAGTTCACGCTGCAAAGCTGAACTTGTGAGAGTGTGTTTCCCCACACCCAGGAAGTCCTCACCCGCGTGTCGGCCCTGCTTAAGGATCACGAACTTCTGCCGTTATATTTAGCTGTGGCCCAATACACGCTGCCATCTGCAGAGGAAAACAAAGAGGAAAGCTATACAGTGGTACCTCAGGTTACAAACACTTCGGGTTACAGACTCTGCTAACCCAGAAGTAGTACCTCGGGTTAAGAACTTTACCTCAGGATGAGAACAGAAATTGTGTGGCGGCAGCGGGAGGCCCCACTGACTAAAGAGTACCTCAGGTTAAGAACGGTTTCAGGTTAAGAACGGACCTCCAGAACGAATTAAGTTCGTAACCAGAGGTACCACTGTAGAAAGCTATACGCATGTTTGTGTGCCAAGGCATGTGGGCACACTCATGCCTCACTAGTAGCTCTAACAACTTGCAATCAAGCGATGATGCATGCATTAGCAATAGCAGCACAATTAACTGCTTTCCCATGTTCTCTGCCCACTTCCTTCCAGGTAACATCTGGATCCATCGAGGGCAGGGCCGGTGATGGGGTTCCTTGTCACCCATCATCAGGCCCTGCCCACATGGCCCCGAATCCAAATGCTGGAAATTTGAAGGCTTAGAAGTTGCGACACTAACCGTATCCTATTTTACAGCATTCACCTGTAATGCAAACATACACTTCTTCTTATCTAAATCCACTGGCTGTGACGTGGATCCCAGGAGGCAAACTGAAGAGGGAAAGGATTTAGGGGCAGAGAAGAGAATCTGCTTGGTGAGGCCTATAGGTTTACTCATCAGATAAACAAACAGATGAACAACTATATATATGGCTTTTAGAAGACATCCGAAGGCAGTTCTGTACCGGGAAGTTTTTAATGTTTGATGTTTTATTGTGTTTTTTATATTTTGTTGGAAGCTGTCAGAGTGGCTGGGGCAACCCAATCAGATGGGTGGCTTATAAAAAAATAAAATTATTATTATTATTACTCTGACAGGTAAAGGGCACTGTAGTGTTCTTCCACAAGGGCTTTTTACCAGTCCTTGGTGTGTAGGGCCTCATTTAGCAACCTATTACATACATCCACACAAGTGTGATTCAGATTATGGTCTTAACTGAATATAGCTTAAAACGCATCTGTATAAAAGCTCTAACAATTTTGGAGAATTTTTTTTTAACCAGTTGTCCCGCTTTCAATTGTGATTTCTGCATTTGTAAACAACTTTTACCGTGTTTGTTTAAATACCATATAGAAAACAATAGTTACCAAGGCTGGCAAAAACAAAACAAAACACTGTAGTTATCTGATGAACAAGCAAGAGTGGCTATGAATACAACCAAGCAGGAAATATCTTGAACAGTTCGGCTGAAGAGTCCCTCTCCACCACACACACACAAATCACAAAGTTTCAGACTATTTGTCCTCTCAGCCCAGTAACGTCTCCTCTGAGTGGCAGAAGTTTCACACATCAGCTGCTACCTGATCCTTTTAACCTGGAGATGCCAGGGATCAAAGGTGGTTATGTCTACATGCAAGTGGGTCACTGAGCAGTGACCCATTTCCTATAATATGACAAAAGAGCACAATTCTGCCAACAAATACTCCACCTCAGGCCCCATGCAACTACTGCATGCCTCTGAATCATGGGCAAAGAATCCCATGCCAACAAATGGTCACTTGTTCAGCATTTTAGTGTTTTACGACCATGATTTTACGGTTTCATGATGATGCATTTGCCCTTAGATTGCTTTGACATGGTTTTGTTTTGTTTTTTTGAGCTGGCAGTTTATTTGGTTCCAGCCTTACTTATTTCAGCAGACGTATATTGAAATACTCTACCTAAGTGTCTTGCTTTCATGTTCTACACTTTCAGCTCAATTACAGTGGTACCTCGAGTTACAAACGCCTCAGGTTACAAACTCTGCTAACCTGGAAGAGTTACCTCGAGTTGAGAACTTTGCTCCAGGATGAGAACAAAAATTGTGTGCCGGCGGCACAGTGGCAGCAAGAGGCCTCATTAGCGAAAGCACGCCTCTAGTTAAGAACAGTTTCAAGTTAAGAACGGACCTCCGGAACAAATTAAGTTCATAACTAGAGGTACCACTGTAGTCCCTTAACTATTGAGCACTTTACTCATAAGGAAGCCTTGTTGAGTTTAGGGACCCTTATTGATTTCAGAGAAGGGAAGAGGAGATAACTTCAGAAAGTTTTAGCAACACACAGCGGACAACACTAATCACAATCCATCTTCATGCTGTGTCTAGCCTGTCATTTCTATTGTGTTTTTGATATGCCCCCCCCCCAACGAGCATTGAGCATTGAATTGAGAAAAAGGAACAGCTGCATTTCAGGCTGTAGCATGCACATGATAAACTAAGAGCAGTTTACTTTTCATCAGGTTCCTGTTAATACATGAGAACCGCCTGTCTAACAAGCCAAAATTAGACCAGGCCATGTTATTTTGTCACGCAAAGGAACAATTATAAAGGAAAGAATGATCTGCTAAAGACAACATTACCACAGTTTCTGGTTGTTCCACTACTCTTTCTAAAACACGCTAGCTCACGGATCTGAGAGGTCATGCGAGGTGCTGTGGTTTAAATCGCCTCTCACCCTCCCAAACCGTCCTTCGGAAAGAAAGCAAACAGAGCAAAGTTCTCCATGAGATCTGCTTTCCAGAGCAGGGCCGGCCAATAACAGTTAATCGCATCCTGCCTTCGTCTGGCTGCCAAACCTACTGATCCAAATTCACCCTTAGGAGGAAGATATTAGAAAACAGCAAGGAAGGAGGGGGGGACCCCAATAACAACCTCCTCTCCCCCTCCGCCCCTACCTACTAACCAGCCCCCGGGAATGTCAACTTGGCTCCGCGACCGCGGGTGCCCGGGGAAATGGGCGCCACGCAGAGCGCATGGCTCTGGCACCGAACTTTGTGGGTGCCCAGCCCCTCCGTGGGGAATTTTGTGGGTGCTCAGGCACCCAGAGCCCCAGGGAGATGTGGCACCTATGTCAGCCCCACCGGATCGCTGAAGTTCACCGCAACTGACACAACAGCCCAGACGATGAAACGCACGCCAAGAAGCGCCGGGTAGCTCTGGAAACTTCGCCGTTCCAACCCCCCGATTTTGGCCTCCGTGGAAACAAAGTAAAATAAAATGCATGTTGTGCTACTTACTGGATCCGATGTTGCAGGGACAGAGGCCTCCAGTCACTTGATCTTGTTGCTGCTCCTCGCAACTGCCCTACCCCGGGCTTCCCGTCATGCGCCTCTCGGCGAATCGGCGGACGGCGAAAGCCCGGTGCGCCAGGAAGCGCTGGAGGAAACGAGGCGCACGCAAAGCAGACACACACACAGGCATGCAACTGCTTCCCCTGGACCTCTCTCTCTGTGTGTGTGCGTGTTTTTTTCTTGGGGTGGGGGGGTGGAGCCCTGAAATTTGGAGCAAACCATTTTGTTCCACCGGCAGGGGGTGGAGAGGATCGAGGAGTAGGAGGAGCGCACCGAGCAGGAGCAACCAGCCTCTCCGCCCTTGGGTGGGAGGGATCCTCGCCTCCTCGGCCGCAAAGCGTAGGAAAGGCATCTTAGACGAGCTTGCAGGGAGAGGCCGCGTTGCAAAATCGGAGGAGACGCCGTTTGTGGAACCAAGCGCAAGGTCCCCCTTGTGATGTTAGCCGCTAAATAAAGAGATCGCTTCGCAAGCGGCGCCTGACTCCCACTCACGTGACGAGTTTCACGAGGCAAATAAGCCTTTTTGAAAAAGTGCTAGTACGAGCGCTTGGTGTGGATGCAGCAGAATTCACTTCCAAATAAATAGTTGCAAGATCAGATTCAGCACGGCTATAATAATGATAACGATGATGATTAGACTGCCCTGTAGCCGCAGGTCTCAGGGCGGTTACAGAAATCACCACAATATAAAAACAAAATACATGATAAAAACGAAAAGAACCCAATAAACCCCTCTCCCCAGCACATTTTAAGAGGGCATTGGCTAAAGAGGAACGTTTTTGCTGGGCTCCTAAAATGTATAACGAAGGCACCAGACAAACCTGTTCCACAAACGGGGAGCCCCTGCAAATTCCTGTAATCTTGTGTGTAGGTACTTGGAAATAAAGGCCATTTGTTTTTATTTTTGGGAAGCATGTGTAGGATGGCTGCCGGGCAACATATGTCATAGAATCACAGAGTTCGAATGGATCACAAGGGTTATCTAGTCTTTTGCGCAACATGGGGCTCTAACAATCCGGAGTTTAAGAGTCTTATGCTCTACCTGCTGAG